>NW_016808836.1:1907425-1917695 GCF_001698545.2 Rhinopithecus bieti
AACATGGGAAAGACCAGCCTTGGCATATCTTTTTGATATATATAAATAATATAATTCTCATAATTCCACCTCTGCCTATGTGGTGTTTGGCAAAACATGCCCCTGTGCCTTTGTTTTTTAAAATGGTAATAATAGTACCACCTAATAGTATTTTTGTGAGGATGAAATGCTAATAAAAGACAAAACCTTTAAAAGAGTATTTGGCACATAGGATTTGATCAATAAATATTGCTTTATTTTTTTCATTAGGGATACACTTAGTACATTCATGTGAGAGGAAGGCCCTGTGGGTGTAAGGAATTTGTAAAAACCGTCTATTACCTTTCACTCCTTATTTAGATTGGGCTAATTAACGGGATAATATCCAGTAAAATAGATCAAATTTCCATTTATAAAGTCAGAACCTATCTCTGAAAATTAATGTGAGAAAGACCTCTAGATTTAATGGGTGTGAAGATTATGAGAGTAAAGGTTTTAAAGACTCAGGGATAGCTATAATGCTTTTCCTTTTATAACCCAAAAGCAGGTATGTCAGTCTGTTTTTTCTGCCCACAATTAATGATAAATTAGAAACTAACAGCCACTATCCATTTGGAAAAATTAAAAGAATAATGAACACTGTTATGTTCTATCTAGATTCAGCAATGGTTAATATGTTGTCACATTTGGTTTGCTTATACATGATATTTACATATTTTGCTGTAGTATTTGAGTATAAATTGTAGATACTGTAACACATCACATCTAAGAATAAAGGCTGCTTCCTACTTCATTGCTATATAACAATTGTCCAACCTGTATGTGCCCCAGGGCAGCTTTGAATGCAGTCCAACACAAATTTGTAAGCTTTCTTAAAACATGATGAGATTTTTTTGCGATTTTTTTAAAGCTCATCAGCCATCATTAGTATATTTTATGTGTGGCCCAAGATAATTCTTCTTCCAGAGTAGCCCAGGGAAGCCAAAAGATTTGACCCCCACCCCCCAGTAACTTCACACCTAAGGAGACTCGCAATAATTCCATAATCTGTAATATTCAGTGTGTGTTCATATTCTCAGTTGTGTTCATTCTTTTCACTTGTGTAAAGAATGCTTTTCATAGGTTATTTTTAAATTCAGGAACCAAATTCATGAATTACATCTGTGCATTGTTCGTATCTTTTAAAATAAGAATGGCCCTTCCCCCCAACAACTGTATTGCAACATTGACTTTTTAAGCACTCAGGATAGTTGTCTTATAGAATATCACATTCTGGAGTTTTCTCGTTTTCTCAAAGTATTTTTTAATGTGCTTCTTTATCCCCAGTATTTCCCATTATCTGGAATTTGGGATTAGAGACCCAATTAGGTACAGATTAAATATTTTGGCAAGAATACTTCATAGGAGAAAGTTTGTATTTTAATTTGTAACCCATTAGGTGGCATACAATGTCATTATACCACTATGGTATCCTTAGTTCATTCACTTGGTGTAGCAGAACATACATTCCAAAGATGGCCACACCAGTATATCCCATTCTGCATGTTCACCTTACAATGTGATACTGACACTCCCCAAGAGGTAGAGCTCATGGTCCTTCCTTTTGAATCTGGCCAGGCGGGCCTGTGTTTACGGCAGGAGTAACACTGTGATTTCCACGACTAAGTCACAAAAGGCAATACAACTTTTGCCTGACCCACTTGGGATGAAGCCCAGCCACCATGCTATGAAGATGCCAAGTAACTACACAGAAAAGCTAAGTAAAGCTGTCCTGATTACAGCTGTAGTTGAGGTAACAGCCAGCATCCAGCACCAAGCGTATGAGGGTACGAGCCTTCAGATGATTCTAACCCTTAACCTTCAAAAGTTGTCCTAGCTGGTGCTAAGTGGAGCTGAGAAAAGCTTTCCTCCATGAGCCTGCCCAAATTGCAGATTTATGTGTAAAATATTGTCTGTTTTAAGCCACTAAGTTTTGGAGTAGTTTGTTACACAGCGATAGGTAACTGAAATACTTGTTTCATATGGTAATCGCCAGGTTTCTCTGTTGTAAAGCTAAGTATTTCTTTTAATTTAATAAATGATCTGTAGAGTAGTACTTTGGCATTTCGGAAATGTAAAATCTACAATCATATAATGACACTAGATTAAAAAGAAAATGAAACCATAAAGGACAATTTAGAAATGAATGATGAGATCAGAATTTGTGAATGTGGTCAAACCTGTGCTCAGTGAAAAATCAATAACCTGTTAATGTATTCAGGAAACAAATATTGAGGGTCAGCGCTTTGTTTCTCCTGCTCACCACTCTACTCCCAGTGACTTAATACTGTCTCTTTAACATAGTAATCGCTTATAAAACTATTAAAATAATGAAGAAGCATTAAACTCAAGAAACTAAGGGAAAAATAAGTCAATATAAGAAAGAAGGAAGGATCATTAAAAGGAGTTAATGAATTTGAAAATAAAATAGACTTATTAAGGCTTTGTGAAAAAATATTAATGCTTGATTTTAGTACATCTGATCAAAGGAAAAAATTATGGCATTGTGAATGAGAATTAGATGTAAGTACAGATGGAGGAGATATTTTTTGTTTTATCAAAAATTTCGAGGCAATATCAAAATTTCACTAGCTCTTTGTACACTGATATTATAATCCTCATAATACAACAGACGAGGATAGTTCTTAAAAGACAAAAATGTAGGTGAGTATGAAGAAAGTAGAAATTCTAAACCATCAGCACATTCATTCAAAAACCTAGTAAAGCAATTAAGCAAAACAATTTCTTTACTTGGACTGTCCAGGGATAGATCTGTTCTAGTTTTCCAAATTAATGATGGGAAAGGAAGAGCTGATCCAGTCCAAATATCTTCAAGATCCATGTTCTCAGTTTTTCTTAGCTTTAAATGGCCAAAGTATGGCCTAGATTGGATATGATAATTTCCTCAATGCTTAACACTGAGCACAATTTTTCACATATTTGAAATCAAGGTGTATCTTACAATTTATGGCATCTGACAATACTTCCAACCAGGTGGCAGTCATCAAGCAGTTTTGTGAGAAGCCTTCCTGGTAAGAACACAAAAGCATCTGCACCAAAATATATAGATTTAATGGCATGTAGGGGTTTGCGTGAATATATACAGTTGAAATTCAATTCTTCCTTAAAAAGAATTGTAACTCATTTCTTTAAGACTACCATACTACCACTTTTCTCAACTTAAACTAATGTCCATTGTCAACCAAAATGTCTGTGATCTCATGGATCCATTATGGTTTGCAACTCCAGGTCCATTTTATGCCAATAAGACAGCCATAATATATCATTGTACAAGTCATTTACTATCTAGTTATATCATTGCTCAACATTTGCAAATTCTTTTTACAAATAACGCTAATTGGATGTAACAAAAAGCTGAGGATTTTGAGACATATATTAATGCAAAATTTTGTTAATGTATCAGTGGATTGTTCCTTCAAAGTACCAGTGCCTTAACACAACATACCTAAAAGAACATCTCTGGGATTAGTAGTACTTAATGGCACTTGAGAAATGGTTTGTGGGCACACAGCCTTGTGAAGTTTTGAATACTAAATCCCTTTTTTAAAAAAATGCTTATTATCAGGCTATCAAAAGATTTGAATCTTACAATAAAGAAAATTTGCTTAACTTTAGTGCATGATAAACTTTACTAAGGAAGTCTCATTCAGAATATCTAATATTTTGGGATGTGAACCCACACTGGAAATGCCATAACCAAAACACAGTGACCCTAAAGATAGAATATTCAGATCTTATGGCAAATGTTTAGCTATGCTGGGAAAGGAAAATGAATGGTGTATTTCTCTGCTGCTCACATATTCCTCTGCAATAAATTGCTGACCCAGTTTTGTTTTTATATACTCACTACTATACTAATGGGGATAGCTCAATTTTTTATTTGAACATACTATAATGAATTTAAACTTGTATTGATGAGTATTTATGTTTTAACAGGTTTTCATATTTCAAATATACTTCAATAAATATCCTTGTCTGTGATCATTGGTTTATGTGAACTAGAATTTCAGTAGCTGTATATACATGGAAGAACAATTGCTCATACATGATACACTCTTTCAGTTATGTTAGATAATGCTAAATCAATCATAGGTTCTATATACCCTACTAGATATTTCCAAATTGTTCTCTTAGATCCTGTGAACTGGTAAACTGAGTGTCCCTATAGCTTCAGTTTAGGTATGTTTTTGTATGTATTCCTAAATTTTGACTTAAGCCACTTTTCAAATGTATTTCTTGGCCTATCATCATTCCTTTACTTTGACTTTCATATACTTGGCTTTCTCCATTATTTTTGTCTTGTTTTTTTTCTTCCCTCTAATTGAATGTCATTCTGGATACTTTGCTATATTGATGCAGTATTTTCTGCCTACATGCATATAGTCTGACCATGCATTCTATTTTTATGAGACATTTTAAGATTTATAGGTTATCAGTTATGTAATCTTTGCAGATTACATAAATAAAATTTTATTTTCCAGTATTTATATTTAATTTTCTTATTGCAATAGCTAGAATCTTCAGAACACAGTTGAATATTATGGTAATAGGTATCTGTTTTTCCAAATTTAATGGAATATTTCCCAACATTTTTTTCTTTGGTCTTATGTTTCCTCAGAACCTACATTTAATCGTTTACTATAATATTCAGTCTTCATTTGGGGATAAATTCTCTGCTGACTTTAAATTTCCTTCAGTATATGTGGGGGTAGAGGGAGGATGCCTACTTTTTTTTTTTTTTTTTTTGAGACGGAGTTTCACTCTGTCGCCGGGGCTGGAGTGCAGTGGCCGGATCTCAGCTCACTGCAAGCTCCGCCTCCCAGGTTCCCGCCATTCTCCTGCCTCAGCCTCCCGAGTAGCTGGGACTACAGGCGCCCACCACCATGCCCGGCTAGTTTTTTGTATTTTTTAGTAGAGACGGGGTTTCACAGTGTTAGCCAGGATGGTCTCGATATCCTGACCTCGGGATCCGCCCGTCTCAGCCTCCCAAAGTGCTGGGATTACAGGCTTGAGCCACCGCGCCCGGCCGGATGCCTACTTTTGTAGTGATTGTTAATTTAAAAACTGCTGAATTTTGTCTAAGGACATTTTGTTATCTATTTTATGTTTTTCTCCTTAAATTTATTGATGTATTGATTTGTACTTATGACTTTCTTAAATTTTAAACATTTCTTGTAATATGCTATAATTTTTGTCATACTACTAGAGTTCATTTGGTGATATTTTAATTAGAACTTTTCCATCTATAGTCAAATGAGGCAGTATTATAGTTTCTTTTTCTCTTATTGATAAGACTTTAGAGTTGTAATCTATTCTTTAACACCTAGAAACAATTTGTCCTTAAAGTATTTACATTTTTGTATCTTGATATTGTATTTTATGACTTGCTAAATTCACTTAGCTTTAGCAGGGTTTATTTTTTTATAAATTACTTAGAATTTTCTATAAACATAATCAGGACATCTGTGAAGACAGTTCCTTTTAATTTATATTTCATTTATTTGCCATACTACACAGGCTAGGGCATTCTGTAGAGTGTTGAATGGAAATACTCAAAGCAAGGCTGGGCGTGGTGGCTCATGCCTGTAATCCCAACAACACTTTGGGAGGCTGAGGCAGTTGGATCACCTGAGGTTAGGAGTTCGAGACACGCCTCGCCAACATGGCGAAATCCCATCTCTACTAAAATACAAATATTAGCTGGGTGTGGTGGTGTACCTGTGATCCCAGATACTCGGAAGGCTGAGGCAGGAGACGAGCTTGAACCCTGGAGGTGGAGGATGCAGTGAGCCAACATCGTGCCACTGCACTCCAGCCTGGGGACAGAGCTAGACTCTGTCTAAAANAAACATAATCAGGACATCTGTGAAGACAGTTCCTTTTAATTTATATTTCATTTATTTGCCATACTACACAGGCTAGGGCATTCTGTAGAGTGTTGAATGGAAATACTCAAAGCAAGGCTGGGCGTGGTGGCTCATGCCTGTAATCCCAACAACACTTTGGGAGGCTGAGGCAGTTGGATCACCTGAGGTTAGGAGTTCGAGACACGCCTCGCCAACATGGCGAAATCCCATCTCTACTAAAAATACAAATATTAGCTGGGTGTGGTGGTGTACCTGTGATCCCAGATACTCGGAAGGCTGAGGCAGGAGACGAGCTTGAACCCTGGAGGTGGAGGATGCAGTGAGCCAACATCGTGCCACTGCACTCCAGCCTGGGGACAGAGCTAGACTCTGTCTAAAAAAAAAAAAAAAAAAAAAAAAAAAAATTATCAGAGCAGACATCCTTGAGTCTGACTTTAGTGAAAAAGCAGTTGATAATTTATCATAAAGTTCTATGTTAGCTGTTTATTTTCCCTAGATATTCTTTTTGTTTTTTTGACAAATCTTGGGTCAATTTGCCATTGAAGTCATCTGAATCAACCTCTTTGTGGAAAGGATTTTAATGGTAGTTTCAAGGACAATGGTAGTTTCAAGGAAAATTTCAACCAAAATGTTGAATTTTTCTATCACAGCAAACAATTGAAAATGAAATCAAAAAAATTTCATTGATAAAGAACATAAAATGCTTAGGAATATATTTAATAAAACACATGCAAGACTACTACCTAAAAATTACACAATTTTGTTGAGAGAAGCTAGGGAAGGCCTTAATAAATTGAAACATGCACCATAATCACAGATGAGAAGACCCAATGTTTAGAAGTCATTTCTCAAATTGATCTAGGGATTCAGTGGAATCCTGTCAGAATTTGTTCTGAGCACAGCAGTGAAGTGAGGATTGGAGGGTGCTGAACTTTGAGGTAGGTTCATTAGCTGTTGCAAAAGGCTGGTGATAGTCACTGTTGGAAGATGATAGAGGAGGAGAGAGAAGGGACTCAGTAAGCATGGCAGCACCTCATCTTGTGCATCCTTCTTGATAAGGAAAGAGAGTGTCATGAGAATGTCAGCTGCTTGCTCTGTGGAGAGGAAAGGAAGAATACAGGCAACCATTGTCTTCCCTTTTCGGATACACATGATCTGTACAAAGTGGTCATCACTAGGCCTCTCTTGTCCAGGCTATTTCCCCCTTAAGTTGTCATACATGCTACAAATTTTGTACTTTCGCTCATCCATTAGAGCAGGTCATTCTTCTAGACTTAGGAGGTAATGTCTTTCATAGTCCTGCACATCAAGGAGCAAACTGTAAGTTTTCTCAATTATGACAGGGGCTTTTCTCCTCTTGTTTTGTACTTGTTCTTCTTTTGTCTCATCATCCTCACTCCAAGATGATACAACAACATCAATCATTTTTTGGAGATTATTCACACTGGAAACAGTAAGCTTTCCCAAAGAGCCCTCAAATTGTACTGGCTTATAGGCATGCTCCAGTTCGGCCACCTGAGGGGTGATAACCTTGGTGCACTCCTTTTTAGGGCCATCACCTTGTATTTCTTCAGCAGCTGATGGTTTCTCCAGCTTTTCAAAGTAATTCTGGTAATAAAAATCATCCAGGTAGGGATCAGTGCTTTGCAGTTGCATCATCTGAATTTTAGTGGCCCAATCCTTTTCCTGCTGCAACATGATATTGGCATATAGATCCTTTCAGAGATGATCGTGATGACTGCTCCAGTGACTTCCTCTATCTCCTGCACCATCGAGATTCTGATGCTGATTTCTATTCTGTTGCTGTCTCTGATGCAAGAGTCAGTGGTGCTGTGGATGGAGGTAAGTTGTGTCCAGTCTAAGCACTGGGGCCTGAGATCTTAGGTTTTGCAAGTGAGGTCCTGGACTGTGGAGGTGGTGTTGCAGAGGGTGGAGCACTAAAGGCATGGAAGCCTGGTGCTGGGGGAAGCATCTGCCCAACTTGCCCTTGTAGCAACTTGGGATTCATAGCAGCAAGTGGACTACAAATCCAGGGACCCATACAAACTGGCTGGGAGACATCTGTCCAGGCTGTTGTTGTGCTCCTTCAAGAACCTGTGCTCTCTGAAGGGGGCTGAGAACAGGAGGAACACTAGGAGGAAAAGGGTGACCCAGGAGGGAAGAGTTCAGGACCCTGTAGAACTGATTTGGAGACATCCTCTCATCATAGGGACCAGGATAACACGGTGGCATTGGGGGCCAAACATGGACAGGCTTCGAATGCAGAATCTTCCAAATTGGCCTTCCTTTTCAGTTGCTGGTTTCAGGTGGAGGAAAGTCTATGGACTAGGACTGCATAGGCTCTGTGGGGCAAAGCCATCTGCTTAGGTGGGGTACCTATGGGAACAGTTCTAACAGGAGGACTGCCAATGATAGGTGAAGTTGACCATCTTAGTAATGCATATTCAGAAAGGTCCTGATCATTTTCTGGACCCTGGGGGGCCTCTGAGGCAAGGCATATTCTAATACAGACACTGTAGACATTTCCTGAGTGAGCAGTGGTCCTCAGATTTGCCTCAGAACTTCAGATCCATCCCAGATACTGGAATTCAGACTTCCTGGTTGGGGCTGTAAAACTGGCCTGGTCTGTGCTGCCCTCATAGCTGGATCTTCTAGTTCATTTTCAGTCACCATCTTACTGAGCCTTTCTGACAGATTCTCCTCATGGTCACCCAACAAGTCTATTTCTTCCCTTTCTCCGTTGCCTGTTGGTTCATTAACTGCCACTGGTAGCTTGTCTTCCAATTCAGCCAGGTGCTCGTGCTTCCTGCCAATCATCATCAACTGCACCTGACCCAAATGTATCATCACTGAATTGATCAATCTCTTCATCTTCTTCTCTCAGTCCCTGAAAGTAATCTTCATCTTCATCCAGAAGACAATCCTCCCAAGACTCATAGTGGAACATTCTTGGGGAGGTGGGGAGGGAGCAGGGAGGGGAGAGGGGAAGGGAGGGAAGAAGCACTGACTCCTCAGCCTCCTCCATGGCCAGGTCCTCCACCAGCTCACAACCCCTGGCCACCTATTTCTGTTTCTCATATTTGTTCCTATGAATTCTAGTTATTATCATGTATCATTTCCTTACTCCAATACAACTCTGCTGTCATTTACTTCCTTTATGCTGCTATTGTCAAATATATTACATTTCCATGTTATAGGCCCAACAGTATAATTATGTACATATTGTATTATACAATTGCCTTTTAAATTTATTAAGAGAAAAGAAATGTGCATTTTTGCTGCCTTTTGTATATTATAAATATTTTCTTTTTAAAAATGTGGTTTTGAATTTCCATGTGGATTTACTTGCTTTGTTTGAATAACCTTTACAATTTCTTATATGGTAGGTCTGGGAAGGGCTTTATTTCATCTTAATTTTTTTTTTTTTTTTTTTTTTTGAGACGGAGTCTCGCTCTGCCACCCAGGCTGGAGTGCAGTGGCCGGATCTCAGCTCACTGCAAGCTCTGCCTCCCGGGTTTACGCCATTCTCCTGCCTCAGCCTCCCGAGTAGCTGGGACTACAGGCGCCCGCCACGTCGCCCGGCTAATCTTCATTTTTGAAAGACAGTATGTTACTGCTTGACAGAGCTTTTGTCCTTTGAGTACTTTGAATATATCATCCCACTGCCTTCATCTCCTCCATTGCTTTGGATAAGAAGTCAGTCGTCAATTGATTGGTGTTCCATTGTTAAGTGACCCATCATTTTTCTCTTATACTTTTCAACATTTTCTTTCACTTTTAGCACTTTTACTATGATGGGTCTGTTCATGGATATCTTTGCATTCATTCTGATTACAGTTTGTTGAGATGCTTGTGGGTATTAATTAATGTTTATTCAACAAATTATGGATGTATTTAGCCATTATTATTATTATTATTTTTTTTTTTTTGAGATAGAGTCTCGCTCTGTCACCCAGGCTGGAGTGCAGTGACTGGATCTCAGCTCACTGCAAGCTCCGCCTCCCAGGTTTACACCATTCTCTCGCCTCAGCCTCCTAACTGGGACTACAGGCGCCCGCCACCACACCCGGCTAGTTTTTTGTATTTTTTTAGTAGAGACAGGGTTTCACCGTGTTAGCCAGGATGGTCTCGATCTCCTGACCTCGTGATCCGCCCGTCTCGACCTCCCAAAGTGCTGGGATTACAGGCTTGAACCACCGTGCCCGGCAATTTAGCCATTATTTCTTGGAATATTTTTGTGCTCATTTCTCTTTCTCCTTTCCTTCTGGTATTCTCATTACATGTATATTGGTGCACTTAAAAGTGTCTTATATTTCTTTTTTTTTTTTTTTTTTGAGACAGAGTCTCGCTCTGTCACCCAGGCT
>NW_016808836.1:1921466-1947144 GCF_001698545.2 Rhinopithecus bieti
TTTTTGTATTTTTTTAGTAGAGATGGGGTTTCACCGTGTTAGCCAGGATGGTCTCGATCTCCTGACCTCGTGATCCGCCCGTCTCGGCCTCCCAAAGTGCTGGGATTACAGGATTGAGCCACCGCGCCCAGCCTAAAGTGTCTTATATTTCTTAAAGGCTCTGTTCATATTTTCTTTCTTCTATTTTCTCATTCTATTTTATTTTCTTATTCTTTTTTCTAGTGGGAAGATGGAATTGAGGTTGCATAATTTCCACTGATCTATTTGAAAGTTTTCTAATTACTCTGCCAGATCAAATTTATTTAGCCCTTCTAATGAATTTTTTATTTTGGTTACTGTGGTCTTCAACTTACATTTGGTTCATTTTGTCATTTATCCTTATTGATTTTATTTGATGAGACGTTATCTTTACATTTTCCTTTACTTCTGTGAATATATAATGGCTAAATTGAAGTTTTTGTCTATTAATTATGACACCTGTTGCCTGTCATAGGCCAACATGTTGCCTGTTTTTCTTTTGTTTTTGTTTTGTTTTGTTTTGTTTTGTTTTGTTTTGTTTTGTTTTAGACAGAGTCTTGCTCTGTTGCCCAGGCTGAAGTGTAGTGGCATGATCTTGGCTCACTGCAACCTCTCCCTCCTGAATTCAAGCAAATCTTGTGTCTTAGCCTAGTTATAGGCATGTTCTACCACACCTGCCTAATTTTTGTATTTTTAGTAGAAATAGGGTTTCGTCATGTAGTCCAGGCTGGTCTCAAAACTCCTGAGCTCAAGTGATCTGCCAACCTTGGCCTCCAAAAGTGCTGTGATTACAGGTGTAAGCCACGGCACCTGGCCTGCTTGCTGTTCTCCTGTGTATAAGTCCAAGTTTCCCATTTGTTTGCATGCCTTCATTTTTGATTATTTTCCTAATAAGTAGACATATTAGGAAACATACTGTAGTGATTTGCCTGTCCCCTCTCCAGAGCTTGTTCTTGTTGTTGTTTGCTTGGTTATGTATTTTGTGTTTTGGCTATTTTAGTAAAATCTGTTTCCCTTTCCCCTTGCAGTGTGAACTATTTTGTGTTGTTCCTCAGCCTTAAACATATGCACAGTTACCCTGGTGTGACAATGGTTTTAAAAAGGAGTCTCTTTGACTATCTTTCCCTATCTCTCTGTTAAGATGACTGCCTCTTTGGTATTATTTCCAGCCCACTAGGCTCCACTGCCTTCTATCTGGTCACTCTATTGTTTTCAACATTTCCTTGGAGCATAAATTATTAAGCAGTTTAATATAATTTAAGGCAGGGCTAGTTTTTGAGGCCAGTTTTTGAGGTTTCTTTTGACCTTTTGGAGGGCTCCTTAGCTGTCTCTGCCCATGGAATTATCTGATTAAATCCCTGGCCTATGGTTTATGTTGTTGTGTTTACTTTTTAGGGGAGCTATTTGTTTGACACTGTTTCAGATAAATTCCATTCCTTTGGAGAGAGCTTCAGAGCTCTATTCTTATGGACCACCACTCCCTCTAGACAAAATCTCTGAACCACCATTCAGGGTAATGGGCTGGATGGTAGCCATCTTGTTTTTTGTGTTATGAAACCTCTGCCTTACAAGCAAGTGGAGGCAAGGGCAATCTGGGTCCAAATCTGAATTCACTGTGCCTGGGTAGACTTTCCAAACTGTGGGTGGGGCTGAGGGAAGCCAAGGAACCCCAAACCTCTTAGTTGCGTACACCAGGAATTTAGCCACTTTAACCAAGAGGGGGTGATAAGAAACCCAGGAGGTGTGCCCCTCCTGTTGATACATGACAAACCTCGATTTACAGCTGCAGCCCCATCCTCTTGGCAGCATCCACCCACAGTGAAGCTTCTATCAAATTGAGCTGTAAAGAGTAAAAGGGAGTCGGTTGTGTCTTAAACGCCACAAATTCTCTTACCAAGTTCTTGGTTCTTACCAAATGTTAGTAGAATTTCTTGATATTTCATTTCCTATATACTCTTTGGACACTTTCAGACCTCAAATGGCAAGGTTTTTATACATTTTTTTTTTTTTACAGTTTTACTAGAAAATGAGCTTGCAGAGCCCCACATCTGCCATCCAGAAGTGGAACTACATATAGTCATTTAACAATAGTTTAGCATTTTCTGTCCTCTCATTCTGGAGAATCATAGATGTGGCAGAAATACATATTCTTGAAGAAAAAAATATGTCTCCATCACAGGTACTGTGATTTCAATAGGGTGTGAGATAAGTACATGACAACATGCATGGGATACTCTGTTCTCTACAGCTCTGTGCTTTTGAGTTAGAGAACATAAAAGATATATTGATGGTTATTACTTTTAACATGTCACAATCTAGTTGCAGCATTTAAGATTAAATTTGGTTGTGAGTAAAATAGTAAAATTGACCCAAATTAAAGTGAATAAAAGATAATAAAAGTTCATTTCTTTGTCATATATTATGGATGTAAGCCTGATATTGTAGCCTTGCTCCAAACCAGTCATGAATTTTACCATTCTGGCATCAAAATGGAATGAACACTCAGACTTATACAGAACTTGGAAGAACAGTAAATAATTCTGGATACCCTTCACCCAGATTTCTCAAATATTAATATATTAAGCCAGTGTGTTTTAAGGGGTTTCCAGAATTGCCAAAATATTCACTTACATCCTACTTGCCATAAGTTGTGTCACATGACAACACCTTGGAGAAATAACTGCAGTCCTTATAGCCAACTGCAGTCCTTATAGCCAACTGTTAATAAAAATTACTGGTTCTATAATCATGAAAGCAGGGTAGAGTGGATATGGGGGCCTAATAAACAACAGATCCCACTGAGGAATCCATGGAGATGGTTTCACTTTGATCAATTACAAGTGAAGACAGTGAATCCCTAGAGACCACAACTTGTGCAGCAGACACATGGAAATGGAATGGGATTCTGGAAATTAAGACACATAGGTCCATTATTCTTCATACCCCAAGCTGGATGATCACAATACCCTATAAAAGGATGACAGATACCTTATGTCTACTTTTTCTTCTTTTCCGGGGAGTCTATGAACATTCAAGATAACATCCATCATTGACTATTCTAAAACAAGTTTCTTCACAATGCTGCTCAGAAACACCATGACAAATTTGAATTGGAGGATTATCTCCAAAAATGGGATGCAGATTAATGTATCATTTCAGCCAGGCATTAACAGGAGATAAACTTTTCAGCTATCACCATACATAAAACATTATAATTCAATAAAATGCCAAATGCAAAAAGAGCGGATCATAGAAATGTAAGTTGAGAAAAATCAGAGTGAACTTCTGACCTTATGATGACATTTTCAACTCTGAAACTATTAAAATAATTCTAACAAAAGCAGCATCTTTTTTTCCATACCTGTAACTGCCGTGTGTATGCACAGCAGCCAGATTTTTTGGTCTTTAATGCTTTTTTCCTCTAAAAGGAACCAGGACTCCCTAAGAGGGTATTAAATCATGAGTTGATTCCATGACTCAGGACAAGAGGCATGGGGGACATGAACCAACAAACAGGATCAGTCTAAGACATCTTCTTACGGCCTGAAAACAATATTCCTTTAAAACATCAAAAGAAAAAAATAAGGAGTAAAAAAAAAAAAAGTAAATGGATTCCTACTGGCCACATTATGTCAATTTGAGCATAAATAATCATAATTACTACAGGTGCTCCTCAACCTATGGTGGGGTTATATTCAAATAAACCCATCATAAATTGAAAACATCATACACCATATGTGTATTTATGACCTACAATATTTTCAATTTAACAATGGGTTTATCTAGATATAGCCCCATATTAAGGAGCATACTCTATGTCTTAGTCCATTTTGTGTTGCTATAAAGGAATAGCTGAGGTTGGGTAATAAAGAAAGAGGTTTATTTGGCTCACTGTTCTGTAGGATTTACAGGAATCACGGTGCAACATCTGCTTCTGGTAAGGGCCTCAGGCTGCTTCTACTCGTGGCAGGTGAAAAGGGGCAGTGTATGCAGACATCACATGGCAAGAGAGGAAACAAGAGGGTGAGGAAGGAGGTGCCAGGCTCTTTTGAACAACCACCTCTCACAGGAACTAACAGAGTGATAACTCACCCCCAATCCAGAGAGGACATTAATTTATTCATGAGGGATCTTCTCCCATGACCCAAACATCTCCCATTAGGCCCCACCTCCAACATTGGGATCAAACTTCAATATGAGATTTGGAGGGGACAAATATCTAAACTATAGCAGCATATCACTTTTGTACTATTATAAAGCTGAAAATTGTAAGTCAAACCATTTTAAGTTGGGGATTACAGATGTGAGCCATCGTGCCCAGCCATGATTTTTAACTTTGTACATAATTGGCTTGTAACTTTAACAAATATATTAAAGTGTTTTATTATGTTTGCAAAGGGACTCTGACTTCCAACATAGTACTGCCAAGATTGCATGATGATAGAGTTTCATTGAAAGGCTGCCAGGGATTTCTTTTATGACAATTCTTAATGATACTGCCAGGATGTGCAATGACCCATAAAGGAGTTGTGCTGGGTTAATACCTAGGGAATCTTTTGATTTCAAAGAAAAAAGTTCAAGAGAATGAATAGGAAAAAGAAACTGGAAATAAAAATAGGAACATAAGATTTGAAAGCCAAAGTTTTATATAATCTTGTTTTTTTTTTTTTTTTTTTTTTTTTATTTTGAGAACCGGAGTCTTGCTCTGTCACCCGGGCTGAGTGCAGTGGCCTGATGCCAGCTCACTGCAGGCTCCGCCTCCCGGGTTCACGCCATTCTCCTGCCTCAGCCTCCAGAGTAGCTGGGACTACAGGCGCCCGCCACCTCGCCCGGCTAGTTTTTTGTATTTTTTTAGTAGAGACGGGGTTTCACCATGTTAGCCAGGTCTCGATCTCCTGACCTCGTGATCCGCCCGTCTCGGCCTCCCAAAGTGCTGGGATTACAGGCTTGAGCCACCGCGCCCGGCCTTATAATCTTGTTTTATAAGTTGTATATCATTGCAACATCAATACTTGAAAAACACTTGGAAAATTACAACTTATGATTATAGATACAATTAAGTGGTTAAAGATAGAAGTTGTCTATCAAAAGAATAATCATCTGACCAGGGTATATTCATAGAAAGAAGAAAGCTATCAATATAAATTATCACTTTATAGATTTTTTAACACAATGGAATAAAATCACAAAGGATTATTCTTAATCTTAAAAAAATTAATGTAATTCATGATGCCACAATGGTATCATGTTTTGTTTTGGGTTTTTTTTGAGACGAAGTCTCACTCTGTCACCCAGGCTGGAGTGCAGTGGCACAATCTCAGCTCACTGCAACCTTCACCTTCCAAGTTTGGGTGATTCTCCTGCCTCAGCCTCCCAAGTAGCTGGGATTACATGCATGTGCCACTACGTCCAGCTAATTTTTTTATTTTTAGGAGACAAGGAGTTTTGCCATATCAGCCAGGTTGGTCTCGAACTCCTGACCTCAGCTGATCTGCGCACCTTGGCCTCCCAAAGTGCTGGGATTACAGGTGTGAGCCACTGCTCCCAGCCCAATGGTATCACGTTTTACAGCTTGATTTAAAGGGTTTTTTTTTTTTTTCAAAGTTTATCAATAGCTCATGTACCAGCCATGGGATAGGTGCTGGTGATAAATGCTGAACAAAAAAAAAAAGGTTCCAGACAATCTTGGCTCCCTGCATAATCTGAAGGGTGCCAGTTTTGTACTGAGTATGGTGTCAGCCATATCACACAAGTTGAATTATGTTGGCACTTTAGTGGCATTCATTTCTCAATAGTCTATTTCAAATTTCATTTTGTATTCAATCCAGGGCTTAAATACACATGACTATAAATTTTCAGAGATGACAATATCTCTCCATAGATTACTTACCCACTACAAACTAAATCTTTACAATGGACTTATATGGCAGTTACCAGCTTACCCAAATGATCATCCTTAGTTTCACTAATGCAAGGACCTGTACGTAAATGTTTTCTGACAATACAATATGACATACAAATAACCTACAAAGTATTCTTCCCCAAAATGTTTAATCTAGACCTAAGAAAGCCTCTGGACTTACATTCCCTTGTACAGAAAATACAACCAAGAACAAGGCTAAATGACACTATAAAGAAAGAAATCAAAACACGTAGCCGACAACATTTCTGACCTACTCAAAATTCAATGTATTTTGTTTTAAATGAGGAGAAATGTTCTAGACCAGTGTCTCTCTAACTCTGGTTGGTATCACAGTCACAAAACCTGGAGAAATAATAAAAAACAGAGGCCCAGGCTTATAAGCTAGGGCTACACTTCTCTAGGTTTACTAAGTTCCACAGGTGATTCTGATACCCACCATAATTTGAGAGCATAGCTTCATGGGGTTTCCATGCTACAGTACACTAAAGAGAGATAACCAAATGCAATGCAGAATCTGCAATGGATTCTCCTCAGAAAATGAATAGCTGTAAAAGATGGTTTGCCAGTCAATGAAGAAATCTGAAGATGGAATGATATTATAGAATTATGAATATTTTCCTTAAGGGTAATTATGGTACTATGGTTATATGATATTGTCTTTACGTTTGGGTAACACACATGCTGATGTAACAAGGGGTAAAGTGTCATGATGTCTAAAACTTATGCTCAATGGTCTAAAACTTATTCTCAATGGTACAACAAATATACAAAAAATAAATGTGGCAAATTGTTAACAATTTTGAATCTAGGTGGGGGGATATAGGTGTATATTTTACTATGCTTTCCAAACCCGCAACAATTATCAACTAGGTTCACCATATTTTATGGGCAGGATTTGTGGTATCCCCAATTACACTAGTAACATCAAAAAACACTGGTCACAGATCACCATAACACATATAACAATAAAAAAGTTTGAAATATTATGAAAACTACCAAAGTGTGACACAAAGACATGAAATTTGCACATGCTGTTTGGAAAATGGTGCTGATAGACTTATTCACTGAAAGGTTGCTGCAGACCTTCAATGTATATAAAATCCAGTAACTGCAATGCACAATTAAGCAAGTATGCCTGTATCCAGTAAAATATTTCACGGGCAATAAACTGTGAACATGGCAGCTACTCTACATTCCTCACATCAATAACTTTCTCACCAAAATTACCTTCTTTGAACTCTTAAATAATTTACCGTGGCTATAAAAACATCCCACATCCCTTACACTCAAAGGAGTTCTCAGCAGTATGAATACTCTGATGTTGAGCAAATCCCAGGCCACAATGAAAGTTCATCACACATTCTTTTATGTTCACAGGATTTCTCATCAATATGAATTCTCTGGTGTTGAGCAAATTTTTCATACACAGTGAAGGCTTATCTACACTCCTTATATTCATAAAACTTCTAACCATTATGAATTTTCTGATGTTAAGTAAGCAGATCATTCACAGTAAGGGTTTGCTCACATTCTTTACATTCATAGGGTTTCATGCCAGTATGAATTCTGTGATGTGCAGAAAGGACTGAACTAAGTCTAAAGGTCTTCCCACATCCTTTACATTCACAGGGTCGCTCACCAGTATGAATTTTAACATGTTGAACAAGGCTTGAGCTACAAGTAAAGGTCTTTCCACATTCTTTATATTCATACGGTTCATACTAGTATGAATTATTTGATGTGCAGTAAAGACTAAGCTAAATCCAAAAGTTTTCCACATTCTTTACACTCACAGGGTTTCTCAGCAGTATGGATTCTCAGATGTACAGTAAGTTCATAATTACTGCTAAAGGCCTTTTCACATTCATTACATTCATAGAGTTTCTCATCAGTATGAACTTTAACATGTTTCATAGGTTTGAACTATGACTAAAGGCTTTCCCACATTCTTCACATTTATATGTTTTCTCACCAGTATGAATTCTCTGATGTACTCTAAGGTTTCTACCACTGGTAATGCATTTCCCACATCCTTGACATTCATAAGGGTCCTCACGAATATGAAATCTATGATGTCCACGAAATTGGTAATTATATTGAAAGGCCTTCCCACATTCCTTGCATTCAAAGGTTTTCACCCAAGTATGAATTTTCTGATGTTCAGTAAGTTGCTACTGATGTCTGAAGGCTGTCCCACATTTCTTACATTCAAAGGGTTTCTCACCTGTACAAGTTTTTGATGCAGAGAAAGTTGTAGGTGAAGTCTAAAAGCCTTCCCACACTCCTTACATTCATAGGGTTTCTCACCATTATAAACACTCCAAGGTTGAACAAAGTTTGAGCCATGATGAAAAGCCTTCCCACACTTCTTACATGTAAATGGCTTCTCACCAGTATGAATGATCTGATGTCCAGCAAGCTGTGTCAGAAGACTAAAGGCCTTTCCACATTCTTTACATTCAAAGGGTTTCTCACCAGTATGAATTTGGTAATGTTCAATAAGCTGGTAATGGTATCTAAAGGTCTTCCTACACTCCTTACATACATAGGGTTTCTCACTGGAATGAATTTTCTGATGCTGGATAAGGTTTGAACCACGATTAAAGACTTTCCCACACTCCTTACATTCATATGGTTTTACACCAGCATGAATACTCTGATGTTGAACAAG
This sequence comes from Rhinopithecus bieti, assembly GCF_001698545.2. Lineage (NCBI taxonomy): Eukaryota > Metazoa > Chordata > Mammalia > Primates > Cercopithecidae > Rhinopithecus > Rhinopithecus bieti. The sequence goes on from NW_016808836.1 coordinate 1,930,079, forward strand.
GTTCGAGACACGATTAAAGGACTTCCCACATTCTTTACATTCAAATGGCTTCTCACCTGTGTGAATGTTCTTATGGCGATTAAGCTGGGTGTGAAGACTGAAGGCCTTGCCACATTCCTTACATTCAAAGGGCTTCTCACCAGTATGAAATTTCTGATGTCGAATAAGGTGCATATGAAGTCGAAAGGCTTTCCCACATTCCTTACATTCAAAGGGTTTCTTTCTAGTATGAATACTTCGATGTTGATTAAGATTTGAACCACGACGGAAGAATTTCCCACATTCCTTACATTCAAAGGGTTTCTCACCTGTATGAGTTTTCTCATGCTGAGAAAGTTGTAGGTGAAGCCTAAAAGTCTTCCCACACTCCTTACATTCATAGGGCTTCTCACCAGTATGAATACTCTGATGTTGAACAAGGTTCGAGCCACGATTGAAGGCCTTCCCACAGTCTTTACATTCAAATTGTTTCTCACCACTATGAATGTTCTTATGTCGAGCAAGCTGTGTCAGAAGACTAAAGGCCTTCCCACATTCTTTACAGTCAAAGGGCTTCCCACCAGTATGAATTTGGCAATGTTGAATAAGTTGGTAATGATATCTAAAGGCCATCTCACATTCCCTACATACAAAGGGTTTCTCATCGGAATGAATTTTTTGATGCTGCATAAGATTTGCACCACGATTAAAGCCTTTCCCACACTCCTTACATTGATATGGTTTTACACCAGCATGAATACTCTGATGTTGAATAAGGTTTGAATTACGATTAAAGGACTTCCCACATTCTTTACATTCAAATGGTTTTTCACCTGTGTGAATGTTCTTATGGCGATTAAGCTGATTGAGAAGACTAAAAGCCTTCCCGCATTCCCTACATTCAAAGGGCTTCTCACCAATATGAATCTTCTGATGTCGAACAAGCTTTGTCAGAAGAGTAAAGGCCTTTCTGCATTCTTTACATTCAAAGGGTTTCTCGCCAGTATGAATTCGGCAATGTTCAACAAGTTGGTAATGATATCGAAAGGTCATCTTGCATTCCCTGCATACAAAGGGTTTCTCATTGGAATGAATTTTTTGATGCTGAATAAGATTTGAACCACGATTAAAGGCTTTCCCACACTCCTTACATTGATGTGGTTTTACACCAGCATGAATACTTTGATGCTGAGTAAGGTTTGAGCTACGATTAAAGGACTTCCCACATTCCTTACATTCAAACAGTTTCTCACCTGTGTGAATGTTCTTATGGCGATTAAGCTGGGTGGGAAGGCTAAAGGCTTTTCCACATTCGTTACATTCAAAAGGTTTCTCACCAGTATGAAATTTCTGATGTCGAGTAAGTTGTGTGTGAACTTGAAAGGCCTTCCCACATTCTTTGCATTTATAGGTTTTCTCTCCAGTATGAATACTCTGATGCTGAATAAGATTTGAACCACGACTAAAGTGTTTCCCACATTCCTTACATTCATAGGGTTTATGTGTATTATAAATAAGAGAGGCATAAGTAGGAATTTCTTCATAGCTGATGATCTTCTGATTGATATATCCTTCTTGATGTCCCTGTAGTCCCTCAAATCTACTTCTATATTCTGAGTCATTTCTAAAATAAAAGGCCTCAAGGCCAAGTGTTTTACTTATTTGCTTTATAACATGTTTGGGTAAATTTATTTCAAAAATATCATTTTCTGGAGATATTTTTTCAGGTCCATGTTTTGACTCCAAATCTGAAAGAAATGAAGAAGCCAAACATATTTTATTTTCTTATAACACACATGCATACAAAATCCATTAAACAAATGGCCAAAGTATAAAATATAATACTTTCAGGGAAGGGATCTGAAAAAGAAAAGGGGTGCCAATAATGAAGAAAGTTTATGTAAGATGGTGGTGTACATAAAGGAACAGGTTAACTTTGTCAAATTTAAGTGTGAATCAAAACCATTTGGTGAGCTTAATAAAGATATTGATATTCAAGCAACTCAGATGTACAGAATCAGAATTTTTAGTGAAAAAAGCTGTTTTTTGTTTGTTTGTTTTTTGGGATGGAGTTTCACTCTTGTCTCCCAGGCTGCAGTGCAATGGCACAATCTTGGCTCACTGCAACCTCCACCTCCTGGGTTCAAGTGATTCTCTTGCCTCAGCCTCCAGAGTAGCTGGGATTACAAGTGTGCCACCACGCCAGGCTAATTTTTGTATTTTTAGTAGAGATGGGGTTTCACAATGTTGGCCAGGCTGGTCTGGAACGCCTAACATCAGGTGGGTGGCCTCCCAAAGTGCTGGGATTATATGTGTGAGCCATTGAGCCCGGCCTGTATTATTATTATTATTTTTTTAAGAGACAGGGTCTCTCTCTGTTGCACAGGCTATAGTGCAATGGCATGATCATAGCTCACTGCAGCCTCAAACTCCCAGGCTCAAGCAATCCTCCTGCCTAAGCCTCCCAAGTGGCTACAGCTACAGGCACATGCCACCATGTCTGGACAATTTTTTTTTCTTTCTTTCTTTAGTCTTCCTGCAGTCCATAGTCTGGCTAATTTTTATTTTATTTTTATTTTTTATTTTTACTTTGTAGAGATGGTGTCCCATGTTACCCAAGCTGGTCTTGAACTCCTGGCATCAAGCAATCCTCTTGCCTTGATCTCCCAACATGCTGGGATCACCAGTGGGAGCCATCACACCCAGCCAAAGATGCATTTTTAATATCTCTACCAGATGATTGATTCAGATCAAAGTTTACCAATCATACTTAAAACTGGTTTTGAATGGTTTATCTTTAGTCTTAATGCAAAATCCAAAAACCTTAACACAGAGAACAAAACTTCCTATCAGGGCACTGTCCTCCTTTATGGCTGATCTCTAACCACTCCCTCCTTCTAGCAACCAGAACATGATATAACCTTTCTCTTATCTTCTTGCTTGCTTAGACTGCTTCATCTTCCAAGAATCCTCTGGCCTGGCTCTTTGTAACAAACATCCAACTCATCTTTTAAGCCTTAGGATAAACGTTTTCCTCAGAACATCTGAATAAATGAATAAAGCCTCCGTGACATATGGAATATCAAAAAACAACAAAATATTTGAATTTTTGAGGTCCTAGAGACAAAGAGAAAACATAAAGGATAGAAAATCTATTTAATGAAATAATAGCAGGAAACTTTCCAACTCTAGTAAGAGATGTAGACATCCTGATACAGGAAGCTCAGAGATACCCAAATAGATACAATACAAAAAGATCTTCTCCATGGCCCATTATGGTCAAAATATAAAAGTCAAAGACAAAGGAGAATACTAAAAACAGCAAGAGAAAAGCATCTAGTCACTTACAAGGAAACTCATCAGGCTAACAGCAGATTTCTCAACAGAGAGAAACGAGAGAGAATGAGATTATATATTCAGTGTTGAAAGAAAAAAATTGCCAGTCAATGACACTATCCTCAGCAAAGTATTCTACAAAAATGAAAAAGAAATAGTCTTTCCCAGACAACAAAAGGTGATGGAATTCATCACCACTGGACCAGCCCTACAAGATATGCTCAAGAGTCCTACACCTAGAAGTGAAAGGACAATATCTACCATTGTGAAAACACACAATGTTACCCCTATAGAAAACAACCAAACCACAATAATAAAAAAAAAATAAAAGAGAAAGGAACAAAGGATATATAAAACAACTAGAAATCAATTAATAAAATGATAAGAATCAGCCCTCACATATCAGTAATCACATTGAATGTCAATGTATTAAACTTCATTTAAAAGATACAGACTGGCTGAATGGATGAAAAAACATGATCCAACTATAAGCTGCCTACAAGAAACTCATCTCACTGGTAAAGACACATATGGATTGAAAGTAAAAGAACAGGAAAAGATATTCCATGCAAATGGAAACCAAAAATGAGTAGAAATAGCTACATTTATATCAGAAAAAAAAAGATTTTAAGTCAAAAACAGCAAAAGAGACAAGATCATCATATAACGATAAAGGGATCAATTCAGCAAGAGGATGTAACAATTCTAAACATATAATCCCAACACCAGAATACCCAGATATATAAGGCAAATACTATTAGATCAAAAGGGAGAGAGATACTCCAGTACAATAATCACTGGGGATGTCAACACCCCACTCTCAGAATTAGATCATCTAGACAGAAAATTAACAAAGAAACACTGGGTTTAAACTGTACATTAGGCCAAATGGGCCTAACAGACATTTATTGAACATTTCATCAAACAGCTACAGAATACACATTCTTCTCATGAGCACAGAAAACATACTCTAGTGAGACCATATGTTAGAATACAAAACAAGTCTTAACAAATTTTTAAAAACCAAAATTATATCAAGTCTTTTCTCAGATGTGGAATAAAACTAGAAATCAGTTACAAAAGGAATTTTGGAAACTGTACATTATACAGAAATTAATTAAACAACATGCTCCTATATAACCACTGAGTCAAGGGAGAAATTAAGGAGAAAATAAAAAAATTCTTAAAACAAATGAAAATCAAAATACAACGTACCAAAACCTATATCTATGGGATATAGTAAAAGCACTGCTAAGAGGAAAGTTTATGGCAATAAATGCCTACATCAAAAAGTATAAAGATTTCAAATAAACAACCTAAAGATGCACTTCAAGGAACTACAAGAGCAAGAACAAACCAAACCTAAAATTGGTAAAAGTATCAGAGCAGAACTAAATAAAATACAGGCTAAATAATAGAAAAAAGAAATTAAATGAAAAGTAGTTTTTTAAAAACATAAATAAAATTAATAAACTGCTATCTAGACTAACCAAGAAGAAAAGACAGAAGAAATAAAATCAGAAGGAAAAAAGGAGATACTACACACCAGAGAAATAAAAAAGATCACCAGGGACTACTAGGAACAACTACACACTAACAAACTGGAAAATCCAGAGGAAGTGCATAAGTCCTGGACACACAGGACCTACCAAGATTAAATCAGGAAGAAACGGAAAACTTGAAAAGACCAATAATGAGTAATGAGATTGAATCAATAATAAAATGTCCTCCGACAAAGAGAAGTCCAGGACCAGTGACTTCATGCTGAACTCCATCTACTGAACTCTCAAAGAACTAACACCAATTCTCCTCAAACTATTCCAAAAAAATTGAAGAGGAGGGAATTCTTAACTCATTCTATGAGGCCAGCATTACCATGAAAGCGAAACCACACAAGGAAGAAACAAAAAGGAAAATCACTCTAATATAAAGATACATGGTTCCTGCTAATGAAGTAACAATAAAAAAAAGACACATGGGGGCATATATTCATCACAGCACTAATCACAATAGCAAAGACACGGAGTCAAATGTCCATCAATGGTTAACCGGATAAAGCAAATGTGATATACATACACCAAGAAATACTACGCAGCCATAAAAAAGAACAAGATCATATCCGCTGCAGCAACATGGATGGAGCTAGAGGCCATTATCTTAAGCAAATTAATGAAGAAACAGAAAACCAAATAATGCATGCTCTTACTTCCAAGTGAGAGCTAAACACTGAGTGAGTACACATGAACACAAATAATGTAACAATGGACACCAGGGCCTACTTGATGGTGGAGGGTGGGAGGAGGACGAAGATCTCAAAACTACTATGCTTACCTTATTACCTGGGTGATGAAATAATATGTACACCAAATACCCACAACATATAATTTATCTATATAACAAATCCATATATGTAGCCCTTGAACCTAAAATAAAGTTAGAAAATAATAATAAATAAATGGTACTGGGAAAACTGGATATCTATATGCAAAAGAATGAAATAGACCCAATCTCTCACCACATACAAAAACCAGTTGAAAATGGATTAAAGACTTACATGTAACACTCAACTATAAAACTCAACTATAAACTATAAACTCTACTTAAGTATAAGACTCAACTATAAAACTACTAAAAGAAAACATAGAGGAAATGCTTCAGGACATTGGTCTAGGCAAAAATTTTATGGTTAAGCCTGCAAAAGCATAGGCAACAAAACCAAAAATAGACAAATGGGACTATACTAAACTAAAAAGCTTCTGCACAGCAAAGGAAACTATATACAGAGTGAACAGACAAATAAGAGAAATTATCTCCAAGCTATTTCTCTGACAAAGGACTAATATCTAGAATATACAAGAAAATGAAATAACAGCCAAAAAAACACTCCAATTAAAAAAGTGCGCAAATTATATGAATAGACATTACTCAAAAGAAGACATACAAACAGCCAAGAGAGTATGATAAAATGCTTAACATCACTATTCATCAGGGAGAAATGCAAATCAAAACCACAATGAAATATCATCTTACCCCAGTCAGAATGCCTACAATTTAAAAGACAAAAAATAACATACCTGAGAGGATGAGGGAAAAAGGGAACTCTTATATACTGTTAGTGGGATATAAATTAGTACAATCACTATGGAAAACAGCATGCAGATCTCTCAAAAAACTAAAAATAGAACTACCATATGATCCAACAATCCCACTACTGGGTATTGATCCATAGGAAGAGAAATCAGTATATCAAAATGATACCTGCACTTGTATGATTGTAGCATTATTCACAATACCAAAGGTATGGAATCAATCTAAGTGTCACCCAACAGACAAACAGATAAAGAAAATGTGATATATACACAATGGAATACTATTCAGACTTCTAAAAAACGAAATCATGTCATTTGCAGCAACATGGAGGGAATCGGAGGTCAGAAAGACAAATATCAGACCAGGTACAGTGGCTCACGCTTGTAATCCCAGCAATTTGGGAGGCCGAGGTGGGTGGATCACCTGAGGTCAGGAGTTTGAGACCAGCCTGGCCAACATGGTGAAACCCTGTCTCTATTAAAATACAAAATTAGCCAGGCATGGTGGCAGGTGCCTGTAATCCCAGCTACTCAGGAGGCTGAGGCAGGAGAACTGCTTGAGCCCGGGAGGCACAGGTTGCAGTGGGCCAAGATTGCACCACTGCATTCCAGCCTGGGCAACAAGAGTGAGGCTCCATCTCAAAAAAAAAAAAAAAAAAAAAAAAAAAAGACAAATATCATATGTTCTCATTCATATCTGCAGGCTGAAAAAAGATCTCAGAGGTAGAGAACAGAATGATAGAAATCAGAGGTTGGGAAGGGTGTGTGGTGAGGGGTGGGGGATGAAGAGGAGTTGGTTAATGTTACAAACATACAGGTAAATGGAATGACTTCTAATGTTCATTAGCAGAGTAGAGTGACTCTAATTAACAATAATGTATTGTATATTTCAAAATAGCTAGAAGAAGACTTGAAATGTTCCTATCACAAAAAAATGATAAACACTCCTCTGGTGGATTTGATGGATACCTCAAATACCCTGACGCTTGCTCATTACACATTCTATACATATAACAAAACATAACGTGTATCCCATAAATATGTACAAATATTGGGTATCAACTAAAAATGAATAAAATAACTTTTGAAGAACTTCCCACATTCCTCACAATGATAGTCAAAAACCCTGTATGATAAGACTCCGGCCTAACTCTCAGACCTCTCTTCCTGCTGTTCCATCACTTACTCCACCTTCGTGTTACCTGCTCAGTCTGACTAGAATACTCTCACCTGGATATACAACTTGAACCCTTACTTCCCATCTCTATGCAAGCATGCCCACTTCAACACAGGCACCTTGAGCACCCAAGTTCTGCCATTTCACTCCATCACTCCTATTTCCTTGTCCTAATAGTACAATTCTCTGGTATTCCTTATATATTCATTTGCTTACTTGTTTGAGGCATGTCTCACAAACTGCTGGTAAAGTCCATGATGGCAGTGACTTTCTGTCTTGTTCATTACCTGTACTTTACAGTATTGACACAGCCAAGCACATGCCTTCTAGGAATGTACACTCAATACATATTTACTGAATATGAACACATTTCTTAGTGAAAACACATATAGAAATCTAAATGCAAAAGCAGAGTTGGAAAGTAGCTGGATCCAAAATATGTGTTAAAAGTTTACACTGGGGACCAGGAGAGTGTACACTGGGGGCCAGAAGCATTGGCTCATGCCTGTAATATCAGCCTACTTGGGAGGTTGAGGCAGGAAGACTACTTGAGGCCTAGAGTTCAAGATCAGCCAGGGCAACATAGCAAGATGCTGTCTCTTAAAAAATAATTTAAAAAACTGTTTAAAGTTTACGCTGGGAAAGAAAGAGGAAACTCACTCCATTAAAGGAGGAAGAAAACACCAGAAATTAGGTATGATGAAGTTCCTTGGGGATAGCTCCTATAGTGATCTTATTTCCTTGCCAGGTCTTGGGCATTTTTATCCAACGGGGGACCTTGGGTCATTGAAGAAAGTTTTCGAAACCATATCTCAGGGGTGTGACTCCTCTCTGAGCACATGGGCTGTCCAGGACAATGATGGCTTCCCCCTGCCTGCTTTGCTCTCACTTACCTGGATACCATCTGCTTGTTTCTTTCCTTACAACAATCCAGGGCTCTTTCTCTTGCTCTAGTAACGTAATCACATCTGGCTTAGAAATGGAACTTCCTGCTTAAAAGAAATAACACATGTAGAATTTTTTTTAATATAAAATTTTTTTTTAAACTCTGAGACCTAGTTAAACTTATAATAAATTACAAGCCTAAACAATATTGAGAACAGACTCCAGATAAGAGAGGATTGAGTAAGGGATCGACTATGTTTAAAAAAAAAAAAAGGGCCGGGCACAGTGGCTCACACCTGTAATCCCAGCACTTTGGGAGGCCAGGGCGGGTGGATCACAAGGTCGGAGATCGAGACCATCCTGGCTAACACCAAATGAAACCCCGTCTCTACTAAAAATACAAAAAATTAGCTGGGCGTGGTGGCGGATGGCTGTGGTCCCAGCTACTCGGGAGGCTGAGGCAGAAGAATGGCATGAACCCGGGAGGCGGAGCTTGCAGGGAGCCAAGATCGCGCCGCTGCACTCCAGCCTGGGCAACAGAGTGAGACTCCGTCTCAAAAAAGAAAAAAGGGACTTTCATTTAAACTAATAGAAACTTCTCCTTCAAGAGGAGGTATAATTTAGTGGTTGACAGCAGGAACCTTCAAGCCAGATTACCTGGTTGAAATCCTGTCTCTGCCATCCACTAGTACTTTGACATTAAGCAAGTCACTTGAACTCTCTGTCCTTCAGTTTTCCCAACTCTAAAACAGGAATGATAATAATACCTGTTTTATAGGATTGATACTAATATTAAATAAGGTAATATATGCAAAATACTTCTAACATTCACTGATATGTAGTAGCACAAAGTTAACAATTATTATGTTTACTGTCATTATTTATTTTGCATCCTTAGACACTTACAGCTCATTTTAAGAATTTTCACCCCACAGAAAAGCATACACTTCATGGCCTGAAACTTTCAACTACAAAACAAGTAACAGAATGTTTGTTGACGGAAATGGAATACATTCACTTTAGTGCTAAATGAATTCTGTCAACCTAATATGTAAATCGTTGAGGCTTTTGTTTTGTTTTGTTTTTTGAGACAGTGTCTTGCTCTGTTGCCCAGGCTAAAGTACAGTGGCATGACCATGGCTCTCTGCAGCCTTGACCTCCCAGGCTCAAGCAATCATAGAGGCTCTTTTGATAGAAAAACTCAACACACTCTTCTCCTTATAGGTGGGCCAGAAAAACAAAAACAAACAAAAAAATCTACAGTAATTCTGAGGTCAAACATAATATGAAACCCGGTTCTTGCACAATATCATTCAACGAATATGCAAGATTTCAAACTCAGCCCCATGGTCATGAAGCGAGAGTGGGGATTACAGAGATGACCAGCATAATGGAGGAGGCCACTGTGGAGTAGGCAAGGTGCAGGGGCTCCAGGGAAGTGCCTATTTTCAACCCAACAAATCTCAATCTATTCCTTTGGGAATAAGAAGAAGGAATCCAACTACCTCTTAAAACACAGCCCTAAAATTCACGGTGAAGAAAGCTGATATTCCAGAGAACAGATGCTAAATTAACTGGGGCAGATGACCTTACCCAGTGAAATCAGGTGGCTGTAGTTCTCCAACATCACATCCCTGTACAAGGTCCTCTGATCAGGCTGCAGGCACTCCCACTCCTCCTGAGAGAAGTCAATGGCCACATCCCTGAATGTCACTGATCCCTGAAGCCACAAACACATGTATTAAGGTGAAATTGAAGAAAACTGTTTCAAGACGAAAGGAGAGGAAGTGAAAGATTAAACTGCAATAAAGGAGCAATATGGAAAATTGCAGAGTGCCTACACATTCCTCAAGAATCCTGCCGCTGGCCTGGCATGGTGGCTCAGGCCTGCTATACCAGCACTTTGGGAGACCAAGATGGAAGGACCACTTGAGCCCAGGAGTTTGCAAACAGCCTGGGCAACATAACAAGATGCACTCCCTGCAAAAAAAAAAAAAAAAAGAAAGAAAGAAAGAACTATCATGGTGGCATGTGCCTGTAGTCCCAGCTACTTGGGAAGCTGACGTGGGAGTATCGCTTGAGCCTGGGAGTTCAATGCTGCAGTGAAGTGTGATGGCACTACTGCACTCCAGCCTGGGCTACAGAGTGAGACCCTGTCTCAAAAAAAAAAAAAAAAAGGTAGTAGCATACAGTTGAGGAATGCCCTTAATCCTCAAGCTCATTGTGATATCAGATGATAGCAAAAGGATTTTTTCTTGTCAATGACAAATGATTTTTATAAGCTGCATAAAATTCAAAATAACTGACATATTAGATTTAGTCATCTTTTTCTATTTATACATTTAAGATGGTCAGAGTCTCTAAGCTTTTCCCCAATTCAGAGAATCTGTAATCACCTACCACTCATGCTCTGAATAATCTCCGTTACTGCCCACTATTCTCACTGATCACTTTCCTAAAAGCCTCATAAAGCAGAACACCTTGTCACACTTGCAGACTGAGGCCATTCACTATGGAATTCTACCTTAGCTACTTGGAAAGCTCCAGTCTGTGGAGAAGTTTCAAGGTGTTCCTAAGTGTGGTCAAATGCAACAATCATCTGTAACTTATCAAACCCACAAGACCGTGTGTCCCTGTGGGGACTGACTCCTCCACTGTTCCAACATTCTTTCTGACCAAGGACTGAGCTCAGAGCACAGACTGAATAACCAGCTCAAAGAAAACATCAAAGCCAGTGGGAAAACAGAGGTATGAATAGGAAGAGCACTGACCTTTATTTTTTGGTCACCAACCTTCACTGTAATGGGACAAACTGGGGTGTAAGATCGTGGATCCTGGCCGGGCGCAGTGGCTCACACCAGTAATCCCAGCACTTTGGGAGGCCGAGGTAGGGGGATCACGAGGTCAGGAGATCGAGACCATCCTGGCCAACATGGTGAAACCCCGTCTCTAACTAAAAATACAAAAAATTAGCTGGGCGTGGTGGTGGGCGCCTGTAGTCCCATCTACTCAGGAGGCTGAGGCAAGAGAATCGCTTGAACCCAGGAGGCGGAAGTTGCAGTGAGCCGAGATCACGCCACTGCACTCCAGCCTGGGTGAGAGAGCAAGACTCCATCTCAAAAAAAAAAAAAAAAAAAAAAAAGGTGTTGATCCTTAGGCCTTAGGTAAGAAGCTTCAGGTGAAATAATAAGTCACCTAACCTGAAAGTCACCATATTTCAAGAAGAAGAGAGAACTACCAACTTACATGGACCATGTTTCTAGAATTACAAAATTGGTCAATCTTCCTTGGGCTTCTTCCCTGGAAAACAACAAGAAACAAAAGGCCATAAGTCAAGCTGTGTCCCAAAGCACTAGAGCAAATAACTATTTTATCCTCCATTCCTATTTCTCAACTACTCCTGCTAACACGCACACTTCCACCACCTCCCATCACTCCCTTTTCCCCTACACACACTCTCTCACAAATAAAATGGCAGTGAACAGGTGGAGTGTGGATGAAACCAAGCTCTCGCCTACATCCCAGGGAACCTGCAGCAGAAGCATGATTGCCCAGCACAGGCATTTCGGCCTTGAAGTTGCTCAAAAGACACTCCAGCAGGAGGGCTTCCAGCCAGTCCTCCAGTCTGGGGATACCTATCTTGGGTTAGGACTGGGCCTCTGATCCTGCTGTAAGCAATCCTCCTCCCCTAGCCCCACCTTTCAGAGCTGAGAAGGGATCACATCTCCAATCCAGAACCTCTCTGTGAACTCAGGATTGGGTGCAGTGGGGCAAGGCATGAGAACTGGAAAGGATATAGACAGAATTGCATGGGCAGTGTTCAGCATTCTGAGCTCACCAAAAGCCAGCTGGTTAAGTACAGTTCAGAATAGGCATGTAATAGAATTCGAAGTAATCATTAAATGTTCCAGACATACAATTAACAGAAAAATCAGGTTACAAAGCAGGATAGATAATATGATTACATTTGTAAAATATATGTATAAATATTAAGCAAGAGACTAATAGACATCAATAGAAAAAAATTTAGGTGTATGCATGCTAACAGTACTTATCTCTGTATTGTAGCCCCAATTTTCTTCTTTTTGCTTAAGAGTACTTCATAATTATGACTATGCCCAGGCATAAGTTGGAATATATAATTATATTCTCTCTCACACACACACACATATATATATACACATACATATGTGTATGTATCTGTATATGTACATATTTAAATGTACATACACATTTTTTTTTCCTGTGAGGAAATTGTTCTCCAAATTAGATGAAAGACACCTTTTATTTAGACATCTTCCTTTCAACTTGGGGACAAAAAAAGGAAACTCTACTGAGCTCTTGTTTTTATGTAATAAGTTTGCATCCATTATTTCCCAATTCTTGACCAACACTAAGATGTCTATGTTTTTCTATGTATGTTAGTACAATTTCTAAAAAAAAAATTGTCTACAAGTCCCCAATCAATGTCTTGTATGCATTAATGATGGTCATATTTCTACATCCGAATTCAAAAGTAAAAATAAAACGGAGTTATCAGAGAGTGAGTACTTTTAATCATAAAAAACAAAAAACTGAGCCTGTCATGAGGATCAACAGAAAAGATTAATGTGACTATAACAAATAATATCAGCTAGTTCTGACATCCTTTAGCTGTATCTCACCAATATAATTAGACATTTTCATTATCAAGACTCTTCTCTGAATGAGCACAATGCAGATACGTGGCATCTGGAAACTACATGAGAAAATCTGTGGAATACACATCATCATGCTTGGGTTCCCTTCTTCACCAAATAACTCATTAAAATACCATTTTGGATATAATTCCTACAGAATGCCTTACAAAAACCCTATCTTAGTATATGGGATTCATATACATGTAACATTTTCGTGAGCATTATTGTTCATAGCATGAATACTGCTTAATAATATATCAAATATTTCTTTCCATAATTCTTTATAGACATCATTTTATTAGTTGCATAATACTCTATCACTTGAGTCTAGTATAATTTGCTTAGTGATTTCCATATTACAGGACACTTAGTTTATATGAGTTCATTTACAGTGTCATTCCAGGTATCACAGTCTTTTGATTCTAGACTAAGGTTTTCCACCCTAGGCACTACTGACATATTGCGGTGTATAATCCTTTGTTGGGGCTGTGGGGAGAGTTATCCTGTGCACGGTACAATGTTCAGCAGCATCCCTGACCTCTGTCCACTAGATCTAAGCAGCACCTCCCCCACAGTGTGACAACCAAAAGTTCTTAAACATCATCCCTGCTGAGAATCAATGTTTTATCTAGATCAATGGATCCAAGCCTCATGGGTTACATACAGTTTTGACAGTCTTGATACGATATACTATTTCTCCCTCTAAAACCCACATTGATACATTTCCATAGTACTTCAATATATTATTTCAAGAGCTTTGTGGTCCCCAAGACCGTAATTGGAGTTACAGGAACTCAGGTTAAGAATTTCAGTCCTACATTCTTTACAGAAATAGAAAAAAAAAAAAAATCCTAAAATTTGTATAGGACCACAAAAGACCCCAAATAGTCAAAGCAGTCTGGAGCCAAAAGAACAAAGTGGAGGCATCAAACTACCTGATTTCAATATATACTACAAAGCTACAGTAACCAAAACAGCCCGGTACTGACATAAAAACAGACACCGAGGCAAACGGAACAGAATAAACGCCCCAGAATAAATTCATGTGTTTACAACCAACTGATTTTTGAGACAGGTACCGAGAACATACAATAAGGAAAAGACAGTCTCTTCAATATATACTGTTGTAAAAACTAGGTAGTCATACACAGAAGAATGAAATTAGACCCTTTTCTCAAACCATTATACAAAAATCAACTCTAAATGGATTAAAGATTTAAATGTAAGATCCCAAACTATGAAACAAATAGAAAAAAACATACGGGGAAAGCTCCATGACATTGACCTGAGCAATAATTTTTTTTTTGGAAATGACTTCAAAAGCACAGGCAACAAAAGCAAACATAGACAAAGGAAATTACATCAAGCTAAAAAAGCTTCTGCACAGCAAAGTGAAGAGACTACCTACAGAATGAGAGAAAATATTTGCAATAATATATCTGATAAGGGGTTAATATCTAAAATGTGTGAGGAACTCAACAGCAAGAAAACAACCCAATTAAAAAATGGGCAAAGGACCTGATAAACACATCTCAAAAGACGACATATAAATGGCCACAGTATATGAAAAAATACTCAACATCACTAATCATCAGGGAAATGAAATTTAAACCTACAATAAGAGATCACTTCATATGTATGGGGTGGCTACTGAAAAGACGTAAGTTAACAAATGGTGAGAATGTAGAGAAATGTGAACCATTGCACACTGTTGGTGAGAATGTAAAGTGACACAGACATTATGGAAAACAGTATGGAAGTTCTTCAAAAAATTAGAACTAGAACTACCATATGATCCAGCAATCTACTACGGGGTATACATCCAAAGGAAATGAAATCTGTATGTCAAAGAGACATCTGCACACCCATTTTTATAGCAGCACTATTCACGATAGCCAAGATATGGAATCAATCTAAGTGTCTATCAATGAATGGATAAAGAAAATGTGGTATATATATATACACACAATGGAAAACTAGCTATAAAAAAAGGGAAATGCTGTCATTCTCAACAACATGGATGAACCTGGTGAATATCATATTAAGTGAAGTAAGCCAGGCACAGAAAGACACATGATCTCACTCATCAGTGGAATCTAAAAAAATGTTTATATAGGCCAGGTGCGGTGGCTAACACCTGTAATCCCAGCACTTTCAAAAGAGGAGGCAAAGGCTGAGACAAGCGGATCACTAAGGTCTGGAGTTCAAGACCACCCTGGCCAACATGGAGAAACCCTGTCTCTACTAAAAATACAAAAATAAGCTGGGTGTGGTGGCACACACCTGTAGTCCCAGCTACTCGGAAGTCTGGGGCAGGAGAATCACTTGAACCCAGGAGGCAGAGGTTGCAGTGAACCGAGATTGCGCCACTGCACTCCAGCCTGGGCAACAGAGTGAGACACTCTCTCAAAAAAAAGAAAAGAGTTGCTATCATAGAATTAGAGAAGAGAATGCTGTTTACAGGTTGGGGGTAATGTGGGTGAGGGAGGGAAGGCGGTGTTGGTTGGGGAAATGTTGGTCAAAGGATATAAAATTTCAGGAAGATAAGAGAAATAAGTTCAAGAAATCTATTACACAACAGCATATCTACAATTAATAACTTCTGTAGTCTTGAAAAATTCTAAGAGAGTGGCTATTAAGTGTTCTCACCACAAAAATGATAACTATGTGAGCTAATGCATTGCTAATTAGCTAAATTTAATCATTCCACAATGTACATATACTATAAAACATCATGTTGCACACGATAAATACATACAATTTTATCTGTCAATTTAAAAAGAATTTCTGTCCTAGATCATTTGAGCAACTCATTTTCTTACTATGCAAGCAGCAATCACAATGACTCACACATTCCCAATGCTCCTGTCCTATAGAAAGTCAAGGGAAATGACCTAAAATGGCCACACGAAAACAAAAGTTAAAACATTAAACTTTTATTATTATATGCCTAGCACTGCTCTAAGAGGCTTTACGGTATTCATTCATTCTAATGTTCATTACAAGTCTGAGAAGACCAGAAAAGGACAGAACAAACATTCCAACCCAGATACTCTGGATCCACTCCCCTGTTCTTTTTTTTTTTTTCTGAGACAGAGTCTTGCTCTGCCGCCCAGGCTGGAGTGCAGTGGCCGGTTCTCAGCTCACTGCAAGCTCCGCCTCCCGGGTTTACGCCATTCTCCTGCCTCAGCCTCCCGAGTAGCTGGGACTACAGGCGCCCGCCACCTCGCCCGGCTAGTTTTTTTGTATTTTTTAGTAGAGACGGGGTTTCACCGTATTAGCCAGGATGGTCTCGATCTCCTGACCTCGTGATCCGCCCGTCTCGGCCTCCCAAAGTGCTGGGATTACAGGCTTGAGCCACCGCGCCCGGCCCACTCCCCTATTCTTAACCACAATAGTGTACTGCCTCTCACAGTCCACACACGCAAATAACCCAAAACGCAAGTGGAACTGCCAAACCTCAGAGAGATCTGGCAATAATTACAATTATAATCTCATGGACTCTCCCAAACAAATCCTGACTCTTGATACCAATGTCTGTGCAATCACTTTCCGACTCCTGAAAGCCTCACAGAGGAAATCACCCAACCATCTCCATTCCTCCCTGCTTTGAAAAGGAGGCCTGTAAAGACAATCAGATACCCGGTGGTGCGATTCCACAAACTAATCTTCTTACCAAAGCAGAGTCTAAAATAAAGCTTTAATATAAACCTCTGGAGGACTGTTTTTATACCAGCTTAGAAGAGAGCGCACAGGAAGGTGTGAATGATTTGCCAAATGGTTCTGTGAATATTAAGTGTAAAAGTGGGGAGAGGGCGGGGCGGGGGGGCGACACGATGGGAGGGGGCAAGAATCAATTTGCATATTCTCCTGAAATTCACTAAAAATTTACAGGAACTTTTTTTTTTTTTTTTTTTTTTT
>NW_016808836.1:1947261-1959845 GCF_001698545.2 Rhinopithecus bieti
TTTTTTTTTTTTTTTTTTTTTGACGGAGCCTCGCTCTGTCGTCGCCCAGACTGGAGTGCAGTGGCGCGATCTCGGCTTACTGCAAGCTCTGCCTGCCGGGTTCACGCCATTCTTCTGCTTCAACCTCCCGAGCAGCTGAGACTACAGGCACCCACCACCACGCCAGGCTAATTTTTGTTGTTGTTGTATTTTTAGTAGAGACAGGGTTTCACCGTGTCAGCCAGGATGGTCTCGATCTCCTGACCTCGTGATCCGCCCGCCTCGGCCTCTCAAAGTGCTGGGATTACAGGCGTGAGACACAGTGCCCGGCAGGAACTTCTATATTCTGAAATCAAAAACGCATGTCTTAAACAAATACAAAGCACAAACTCACCCTTGACTTAAGTGTGCAGCAATAATGCTCTCATCCTCCTCCCGGTCCTTCTTTTGGATACTGGTACGACTGGGAAAGGATACGGCAAGCGTGAGACTCTAGGCTTTTCTTGGAGCGCAGACTAAGTTTGAAAGTACCCTCCATGGCCACAACTGCCCTCACTTCGTACGAAATGAGGAAATAAAAGGAGGAGGAATCGGTCCGAATTCGAAGCTGGTTCCTGGGGACAGATATCTGAAGGGATGCTGGGTTCTGAACATGTAGCTGCCCTCCTGGGGGACTCTCAAGAGACACTTCCAGCTCTCAAATTCCCACCCCGAGTCCAGATCTGCGCCTTCTTATGCAAAACTTCATTCTCGGCTCAATATCCGACCTCCCTACTGGGGCAATTCCTCTGCTGCAGCCTCCGCAGCTTTGAAGGGGAAAGACGGAGGAAGCAGCAGGAGCCTAGTACCACTGGCACAGTGACACTCACACAGCCCCAGCAAAACGCACTGCGTCCACAAGCCCTCCCGGTCCTGTGCACAGGGCCTCACGCACACACTCACACAGTCCCTTCCGTCACTCAAGATCACACAATCCCCGTCGTCTGATGCCCGCGCACACGCACGCCTAGGGATCTGGCAGATTCCGTCTGCGCTCCGGGTTCCTCTGAGCGCCTCGCTCTCGCCCACCCGCACTGCCGGGTCGGTCAGGTTCGAGTCCCAGCCCACGAAGACCTCCCGCAGCCACCAATTTCTTCTTAGGACGTGAAGACCTTACCCAGCTACGTCGTCAACCCCTGGAGGCCGGAAGTGGAACTGTTAATTCCGGTGCGGTGGCCTCTGGGAAATGCAGTCCTGAGCAGAAAGCGCCTCAGAAGCCTTGGGCTCTAGTCTGTTCAGTTTGATCCCAGCATACACTGGAGGCTCCTAAGGGAGCCGAGCCTAATGGATTTGTGGGAGTTCCAGACCGTGGGGTGCAGAGGTTGTGGCCCCGGGCGAGGATCCCCATCTGAGAGAAGCGTTGCTCTTCTCGGTGAGTCAGTGTAAATTACCTTTTCTCTCCATGCAGAAGAATGCAAATAAGCAGAACTTTTAAAGAAGAATTTAAAGTAAAATTACGTCAAAATGTAGCTGCTTTGACCTCTTTCGTCTCAGATCCCAGCATAGGCTTCCACTTTGTGCTGTTTGAAGGGACTTAGGATAAATTTGAAAAACTTGAACTAAAGAAATGGTTGGAAAGGCCGGGCGCGGTGGCTCACGCCTGTAATCCCCAGCACTTTGGGAGACCGAGGCGGGCAGATCACGAGGTCAGGAGTTCGAGACCATCCTGGCCAACATGGTGAAACCTCGTCTCTACTAAAAATACAAAAATTAGCCGGGCGTGGTGGCGTGTGCCTGTAGTCCCAGCTACTCGGGGGGCTGAGGCAGGAGAATTGCTTGAACCCGGGAGGCAGAGGTTGCAGTGAGCTGAGATCACGCCACTGCACTCCAGCCTGGCCACATAGCGAGACTCCGTCTCAAAAAAAAAAAAAAAAAAAAAAAAAAAAAAATGGTTGGTTTTACTAGAAGAGGAAGTGTGGTTTACATGAGAGATTTCAGAATCAAATATACTTGATTCTTAAAGACAATCTTCCTGTTATCTGGAGAGAAAAACGTGATTCAGGACGGCATGGAAATGGATAAAAGTACACAGAGAATTACTTGCCTTATCTTGAAGGATGAATAATTAACACATTTTCTTAAACTAGTCTAAACAAATGCGAAAGGGGGCTTGTTTTTTGTAGGAAGAGCTCGATTTCACTGTTGTAATCTAGCAAAATTGAACTTTAAAATGATTTTGTAGTTTCCTATGCTACATAAGGAGGAAACATGGAATAATAAAGAGCAAAATGTCTTTTCATTCCTGACTGTGACAGAAAACAAATAGCAAGATAATAAACTTAACTCTATCAATAATCACATTAAATGTAACTGGTTTAACACCTTAAGAAGGTTGTCAGGTTGGATATTTTTTTAAAAGTCAGACCCAAATACATGCTACCTACAGGTAATACTTTAAATATAAAAGCACTAATGGGTTAAGAGTAAAATGATGGAAAAATATATACCATCCTAACACTAGTCAAAAGAAAGCTGAAGTGGCTATATTAAAAACAAAGTGACTTCAACAAAAAGACTGTATCAGGGATAAAGAAAGTTGCATCATAATAATGATGAAGGATACAGTTCTCCAGTGGAAAGAACAAGCCTAAATTATGCCCTTAATAATACAGCTTCTAAGTATGTGAGTAAAAACCTGTTAGATTAGTAAAGTGACAGACAAATCCACAATTACAATCAGATATTTCAACATATCTCTCTTGGTAATTGATAGAACTAACACAGGAAAGCAACAGGGTATAGATTATCTAAACAACATATCAACCTGCTTGATCTCATTTACACTTCTGGAACACTCTTCTCAAAGACAGTAAAATTCATCTTAGGTGGACAGGGGACACTTACCAGCATATGCCATATTC
This sequence comes from Rhinopithecus bieti, assembly GCF_001698545.2. Taxonomy (NCBI): domain Eukaryota; kingdom Metazoa; phylum Chordata; class Mammalia; order Primates; family Cercopithecidae; genus Rhinopithecus; species Rhinopithecus bieti. The sequence goes on from NW_016808836.1 coordinate 1,950,141, forward strand.
TGGGCCATAAAACAAGTCTCGATAAATGGGTAAATGGACTCAAGTCATACAAAGCATGTTTTTGACAAAAATGGAATTAAATTAGAAATCAATAACAGCTCACTATATATTGTCCAAAGTAGTAAAAATTTGAAAATATATGACTACTATGATAATTGAAATTATATAATGTTTGAAAATTTCCTTTATGAATCATAATTTTCTGTTATATCCTAAAGGGTAAAAAATAACATATTTGCATTAAAACAAAATAATGTTTTGTAGTAAAGAAAAAATTTTAAGTTATCTATATTGACTATACATTAAGAGCAGAATAATTATTTTTGGTATATATTCCAATGCTTTAATCAGTTTCTTAGCCAGTATCACCATATTTTAAGGACATTTTTTCAATGCAGTCTATTATTTTTAAACTTTGATAAAATTGTATGCACTCTTCAATGTTGGACTTTATGGTTAATAAACTTGAAATTATAGCTACCTTCAAAAGGCACTTCTCTGAACACCATATCTTTTAAATTGAGATATATACTCTGCATATACTAAGGTAATCAGAAGTCTTAGAATGTATCCAATGAAATGGAAGATATCCTCATGAGTATTGTGAATATGGAATTCTAGATTGCAAATATTTTAGCAGTTGATGTATTTTGCCTTCACAGTACATCTCTATTTTTTTTTTTTTTTTTGCCACTTAGTCTAGGAAGGGTACATTTATTTAAAAATTATTCCTAAAGCCAAACAAATTGGCTCAATTTATGATACCTTTGAATGTTAAGCCAAATTTAGGTGTTACAGAAACATAAACCTTCTCAATAGAATTCCATTCTAGCACAAATTGTAAATGTATCCAGTTAAAAATGGGAGCACCATCAAAAGACTACTGCCATAGCTGAAGAAATTCCTATGCAAAATTGAAGAATTTCAAAATTAAATCCTATATATAATATGTTATTTCATGACTTCATTCAGCTTCTTCCTTAATTTGTAGGACTAAATCCCACTGTCTTCATGTTGGCAAGTTCTGACAACTGAAACTCTGTTGAATTTCTATACTGAATAGTAGTGAGGATAGATGATATCACTGTTTTGTGCCAAATCACCAGAATCTTAAACAACCAAAAAGTCAAAGAACAAATAAAAAGAGAATTTAGAAAACATTTTAGATAAATACAAATAAAACACGTTACTAAAGTTTATGAGATGCTTACTACTCAGGGAAAAATTTAAAACTCTACATGCCTATATAAAAGAGGAAAGATGTCAAATCAATGACCTAACTCTATACATTTAGGAATTAGAATATGAAAAATAGAAAAAAAAAGTCAGGAGAAGAAAGGAAATAATAAAGATAACGGGGGGTTAGATTAAATATAAAATAGAAAAATAATAGAGAATATTTACAAAATTAAAAGTTGGTTCTTTGAAAAGATCAAAAAAGTGCCAAAACTATGGCAGGACGGAACAAGAAAAAAGAGAAAACACCAAAATTACTAAAGTCAGAGCTGAAAGTGGAGACATTACTAACCTTACAAAAATGAAAATGATCATAGAAGAAAATGATAAACAATTATGTCAACAAAATAACCTAAATGGAAAGGAAAAATTCCTAGAAACACACAAACTATCACTGACTCAAGAAAAAATAGAAAGTCTTAACAGGGAGTGATGTCAGCAAGATAGCAGAATGGGACTTTCCAGCACTTAGCTCTCACAGACCCATCAATTTAAACATCTATCTATGTATGAACAAACTTTCACAGGAGCTAAAGAATCCAAGTTGCTCACTCAGAGGGGATGGGAATGAAGCAGCTAGTAGACAACTGTCTCTGAGATAGCACAAATGTTGGATTTAGCAAAGATCTGAAAGCAACTATTTTAATTATGTTCAAAGAACTAAAACAAGCCATATGTAAAGAATTTAAAGAAGAGTATGACAATAATGTCCTGCCAATCAGAGACTATCAATAGAGAGATGGAAATTATTATTGCAATGAAAGCACTAAGCAGAAATTCTATAGTTGAAAAGTACAATAACTAAAATAAAAAATTCACTAGAACTCAATAGCAGATTTAGCCTGAAAATAGAATTCATAAACTTGAAAATAGGCCAATAAAATTATGCAGTCTGAAGAACAGAAAGAAAAAAAGAAGAAATAGAAATGAAGAAGGCCAGGCATGGTGGCTCACACCTGTAATTCCAGCACTTTGGGAGGCAGAGGCGGGCAGATTACGAAGTCAGGAGTTCGAGACCAGCCTGGCCAATATGGTGAAACTCTGTCTCTACTAAAAATACAAAAATTATCTGGGTGTGGTGGTGGGTACCTGTAGTCCTAGCTACTCAGGAGGCTGAGGCAGGAGAATTGCTTGAACCTGAGAGGTGGAGGTTGCAATGAGCCGAGATTGTACCACTGCACTCCAGCCTGGGTGACAGAAAGAGACTCCGTCTCACAAAAAAAAAAAAAAAAGAAGAAGAAAGCCTCAGAGATATGTAGTACAACAAGAAAAACACCATCATACATATGGCAGGAGGGACAGAAGGAAAGACAAAGGAATAATGCTTGAAAAATAATGACCAAACTCTTTGCAAAGTTGATCACTCACACACACACACCCTCATATACTTACAATACAAAATGTGAACATACTCCAAGAGAATTGCAGATAAAAACTTAAAGTATTTGTTGCCAGTAGACAGTAGACTTTCCTAATAAGAAATATTAAAGTTCTTTGGGATGAAAGGTGACACCAGATGGTAACTTGAATCCACACAAAGAAATAATGAGCAGTGATTAAAGTCATTACATAGGTAAATAAAAGATAATATACACTTTTACCCTTTTATTTTAACTGATTACAGATAACTGCATAAAACCATAATTTTACAATTGTTTTGTTCATAATGTATAAAGTTGTCATTTGTGTCACATTTGTATTACTAGAATAGCAAAAAGGAAGGGGAGGAAGGGATCTATATTGCAGCAAACTTTCTATATACTATTAGTATTATTTAATCTATTTTGATTAAAATTTTATTTCTAATTTTTTGTGGAGACAGGGCCTCACTATATTGCCCAGGCTGGTCTTGAACTCCTAGCCTCAGGCAATCCTCCCCCCTCGGCCTCCCAGAGTGCTGGGATTACAGGTGTGAGCCACCATGCCTGGCCACTGTTAATACTATATTAGTAACAATATCAATTAGATTTTTTAAAGCTAAGATGTATATTAGGGTTTTTTTTTTTTTAACTGAAAACAAACAGATGGAAAACAAAAGGATGGAAAAAAATACAAATAGATACCATACCAATGGTGATCAGAAGAGAACAAGAATGGTTAATACCACCATCAGACAAAATAGACTTTTAAAATGTTACTAGAGAAAAAGAGAGACATTTATTTAATGTTAAAAGAGTGAGTTAGGCCAGGCGTGCTGACTCACACCTGTAATCCTAGCACTTTGGGAGGCCAAGGTGGGCGGATCACCTGAGATCGGGAGTTCGAGACCAGCCTGACCAACATGGAGAAATCTTGTCTCTACTAAAAATACAAAATTAGCCAGGCGTGGTGGCGCATGCCTGTAATCACAGCTACTCGGGAGGCTGAGGCAGGAGAATCACTTGAACCTGGGAGGTGGAGGTTGCAATTAGTCGAGATTGCACCATGGCACTCCAACCTGGGCAAAAGAGCGAAACTCTGTCTCCAAAAAAAAAAAAAAAACAGTGAGTTAATCAGAAAATATAACTACAGTGAACATATACGCTCCTAAAAACAGGAGACTGCATACATGAAACAAAAACTGACAATACTGAAGGGAGAAAATGACATTTCAACAATAGAAGTTGGATATTTCAACACTCCATTCTCAATAAATATAACAACTAGACAGAAAATCTGCAAGGACATAGAAGGCTTAAACAACACTACAAACTAGTTTGACTTAACTGATATTTATTGAACCCTCAACTGATAATAAAATACATACTCAACATGCAACATTTTCTAAACTAAATAATATACTAGACCATATGGCAAATCATAATAGTTTTAAAAAGTCATGCTAAGTGTATCCTCTGACCACAATGAAATTAAGTTAGAAATAAAAAATTGAGGAAATTTGGAAAATTCAAAAATATTTTAAAATTATTCAACACATTGCTTTGATCCCATGGATCAAAAAAAATATTATAAGAGAAATTAGAATTTTTTTATTTTACTTCTAAAAAGAGATATGGAATCTTGCTATGTTGACCAGGCTGGTCTCAAACTTCTGGCCTCAAGCAATCCTATCTCAGCCTCCCAAAATGCTGGGAATACAGGCACGAGCCACCACACCTGGCCTAGAATGTATTTTAATAAAACAAAACCAAAATTTTGGAGCAGCTAAACATGTTTTAGTGAGAAATTTCTAGCTTTACATGCCTATACTGCTAGAAAAGAAAAAAGATCTAAAATCATTTGGTAGACTTCACCAGTGAAGCCATCTAGTCCTTGGCTTTTCTTCATTAGGAGGTATTGAATTACTATTCAGTCTCCTTACTGGTCATAGGTATATTCAGATTTTCTGTTTCTTCATGATTGTCCTAGTCACGTGTGTGTTTCTGGGAATTTTTCCATTTTGTCTAGGTTATCCAATTTATTGGCATACAATTGTTAAAAGTACTCATGCATAATGCTTTTTATTACTATGTAATTGGTAAGAATGTTTTTTTGTTTTATTCCTGATCCTAGTTATTTCGGTCTTTCTTAATCAATCTAGCTAATGGTTTGACAATTTTATTGAGCTTTTCAAAGAATCAACCCTTAGTTTTACTAATTTCCTCTATTATTTTTATTATCTAATATGTTATTCTTTAATCTTTTTATTTCCTTCTACTAGCTTCAGATTTAGTTTCTTCTTCTTTTCTAGTTTCTAAGGGCATAGTTAGGTTGCTGACTTGAAATCTTCTTTTTTAATGTAAACACCAACATCTACAAAATTATCTTAACACTTCTTTTGCTGCATTCCATAAAATTGGTATGTTGTATTTTCATTTACTTCATTTTCATTTTCATTTCTTCTTTGATCCACTAGTTAAGAGTATGTTTAATTTTCACATACTTGTGGATTTTACAGTTTTACTTATGCTATTGAATTCTAGTTTCAATCTTTTAAAATTACAACTTCTTCTGCGGCCTAAGACATAGTTTATCCTGGATAATAATACACATGTACTTGAGGAAAATGTGTATTCTGCTATTGTTGGGAGGAAATGTTATATATATACATATGTGTGTGTGTTAGGTCCAATTGGTTCAAGTCCCCTATCTCCTTATTGAACTTCTGTCCTGTTATTCTATACATTATTAAAAGCAGTGTATTGAAGTCTCCTACTATTATTATATAGATGACTATTTCTTACTTTAATTCTGTCAACGTTTGCTTCATATATTTTGGAGCTCAGATGTTTAGTGTATATGTATTTGTAATTGATATATCTTCTTGGTAAGTTGACCCTTTTGTTGCATATTATTTGTCTCTTCTAACACTTTTTAACTTACAGTCTATTTTGTCTGATGTTAATATAGCCATTCCCATCTTTTTAATTGCTATTTGCATGAAATATCTTTTTTCATCTTTTCACTTTCAAACTGTGTGTCCTTAGATCTAAAGTGAGTTTCTTATAGATAGCATTTAGTTGGATCTCATTTTTATCTGGTCTGCCAATCTATGTCTTTCGATTGCCAAGTTTGATCCATTTACATTTAAAGTAATTATTAATAAGGAATGAGTTACATTTGCCATGTATTGTACTATAGTTCTCTGTATTATAGTTCACCCACTCCCACATTTCCTCCCTTACTGCCTTCCTCTGTGTTAATTTTTTGTAATAACACATTTTAATTTCTTTTTTATTCATGGTATTTTTGTTAGTTTTTAATGGCTGCTATAAGATTTACCATATATATATTTTGGAGTCAGCTTCAGAGCTATAGTAATTTGATCCCAGTGAGATATATAAATGTTACTCCTATATAGCTCTAATCTATTGTACTTTAATTCTATTATTGTTCTACATTATTACATCTATATATGCTACAAACTCAATAATACATTGTTACACTTATTTTATATAGGTTTATGTCTATTAAAGAAACTGAATAGAGTGTAGATATATATTTATATAGGTTTTTTAATATGTAGGTTTTTATTATTTTTCTACTTCTGTTTATTTGTTCCTGTGAATTCTAGTTACTATCATGTATCGCTTCTTTACTCCAATACAACTTTGCTGTCATTTACTTCCTTTATGCTGCTATTGTCAAGAATATTATATTTCCATGTTATATGGCCAACAACACAATATGCACATATTGTATTATACAACTGCTTTTTAAATCTATTAAGAAAAGAAAGAAATGTGCATTTATGCTGCCTTTTATAATTACCGTGTTTGTTTGTTTGTTTGTTTGTTTTTGGGATTGAGTCTCACTTTGTCACCCTGGCTAGAGTGAAGTGGCACAATCTCAGCTCACTGTAACCTTCGCCTCCCAGATTCAAGTGATTCTCCTGCCTCAGCCTGCCGAGTAGCTGAGACTACAGGCGCACACTAGATGCCCCACTAATTTTTGTATTTTTAGTAGAGATGGGATTTTGCCATGTTGGCCAGGCTGGTCTCAAACTCTTGACCTCAGGTAATCTGCCTGCCTCGGGCTCTGAAAGTGCTTAGTTTTACAGGCTTGAGCCACTGTGCCTGGCTATAATTACCTTTAATTATAAATATTAATTTTGCTCTTTTTTAAAATGTGATTTTGAATTTTCTTGTGGATTTACTTGCTTTCAGCTTGAATAACTTTCTTTACAATTTCTTATATGGTAGATCTGGGAAGGGCTTTATCTTACCTTTATTTTTGAAAGATACCATTATTACTAGGAATAAGATCCATAGTTGACAGAGCTTTTGTCCTTTGAGTACTTTCAATATCTCATCCTACTGCCTTCAAACCCTCCATTGTTTCTGATGAGAAGTCTGCTGTTAATCTATTGGGGTACCCTTGTGACACATTGTTTTTGTCTTATAGTTTTCAAAATTTTCTTTCACTTTTAGCATTTTTACTATGATATGTGTATTTGTGGACATGTTTGCATTCATTCTGTTTACATTTGTTGAGATGCTTGCGTGTATAATGGTTTTTTTGTTTTTGTTTTTCTTAACACGGAGTCTCAGTCTGTTGCCCAGGCTGGAATGCAATGGCGTGATCTTGGCTCACTGCAACCTCCACATCCTGGGTTCAAACAGTTCCCCTGCTTCAGCCTCCCTAGTAGCTGGGACTACAGGCGTGCGCCACCATGCCCAGCTAATTTTTGTATTTTTAGTAGAGACGGGGTTTCACTATGTCGGTCAGACTGGTCTCGAACTCCTGACCTCGTGATCTGCCTGCCTGGGCTTCCCAAAGTGCTGGGGTTACAGGCGTGAGCCACTGTGCCCAGCTGTGTATATTTATTCAACAAATTGTGGATGTTTTTAGTCATTATTTCTTTGAATATTATTGTTTCTTTCTCTTTCTCCTCACCTTCTGGTATTCTCATTACATGTATGTTGGTGCACTTAAAGTTGTCCTAAATTTCTCTGAGGCTCTCTTCAGTTTTCTTTGTTCTATTTTTTCATTCTATTTCTTCATTTTATTTTCTTATTCTATATTCTAGTGGGAAGGTGGAATTGTGGTTGCATAGTTTATATTGATCTATTTGAAAGTTTTCTCATTCTTCTGCCAGCTCAAACTTATTTAGCCCTTCTAATGATTTTTTTATTTTGGTTATTATATTCTTCAACCCCAGAATTTACGTTTGGTTCCTTTTATGATTTTCTTTATTGGTATTCTTTATTTGATGAGACATTATATTTTCCTTTACTACTGTGAACATATATGTATACATAATGGCTACCTTGAAGTTTTTCTCTTTTAAATTTGATATCTGTTCCCTGTCAGAGGCCATTTCTGTTGCCTCTTTTTTCCTGTTTATAGGTCCAACTTTCCAGTTTCTTTGCATGTCTTATAATTTCTTGTTGATAAGCGGACATGTTAGGTAATACACCATACTGTAGCAATTCTGGATACTGATTCCCTATTCTCTTTTTCAGAGCTTATTTTTTTTGTGGTTGTTTGCTTGGTTATTTGTTTTGTGGGGTTTTGTTTTGTTTTGTTTTTGTTTTGAGACGGAGTCTCGCTCTGGCACCCAGGCTGGAGTGCAGTGGCACAATCTTGGCTTACTGCAACCTCCACCTCCCAGCTTCAAGGAATTCTCCTGTCTTAGCCTCTCAAGTAGCTGAAACTACAGGAGCACACCAACACACCCAGCTAATTTTTGTATTTTTAATAGAGACCGGGTTTCACCGTATTGGTCAGGCTAGTCTTGAACTCCTGAACTCCAGTGATACACCCACCTTGGCCTCCCAAAGTGTTGGGATTACAGGTGTGAGCCACCGTGCCTGGCCGTGGTTGTTTGTTTTTTGTTTTGACTATTTTAGTGAAATAGCTTGCAGTGGGAAGCTTTTTGTTGTTTCTCAGAGGGTGCAGCCTTGTACATATGCACAGTTACCCTGGTATGACAATGGTTTTAAACAGGAGACTCTTTGACTATCTTTCCCTGATGTCTCTGTTAAGAAGTCTGCCTCCTTTGGTATTATTTCTAGCCTCCTAGGCTCCACTAGCTTCTGTATCATCACTCGACTGTTCTCAACAAGTCCTTGGAGCATTAATTATTAAGCAGCCTGATACGATTTAAGTTAGGTAGCACTAGATTTTGAGGCCAGACTTTGAGGTTTCTTTTGACCTTAGGAGGACTCCTTAGCTGTCCTTCCCATGGAATTATCTGATTAATTAGCTGGCATATTTGTTTTTAATTAAGGGGAGCTATTTGTTTGACACAGTTTCAAATAAATTTCATTTCTTTGGAGAGAGCTTCAGAGCTCTATTCTTATGGGCTGTCTCTCTCTCTGGACAAAATCTCTGAACCACCATTCTGGGCAATGGGCTGGGTGGTAGCCATTTTGTTTTTCTTGTTGTGAAACCTCTGCCTTACAAGCAGACTGAGGCAAGGGCAATCAGGACACAAATCGGAGTTCACTGTGCTTGGGTAAAGCTTTCAACCTATGGGTGGGACTGGGGGAAGCAAAAGAGCCCCAAACTACTTAGTTGCATTCACTAGGAATTTAGCCTCTCCAACTGAGAGTTGGTAGGGTTGAGAAACCCTGGAAGCCTGCCTTTCCTGTTGATATCTGATAAACCTTGATCAAGAGCTGGAGCGTCATCACCCTGGCAGCATCCACTCAGTGTGAAGCTTCCATCAAACGGAGCTGTGAAGACAAGAAGAGAGTGGGCTGTGTCTTAAATACCACAAATTCTCACTGCTCTTACCAAGTTTTAGTAGACTTTGTTGTTAGGTATTTCATTTGCTGTATACTCTTTGCACTTTTTCAGACCTCAAATAGTAAAGTTTTTTAAATGCTTTTTTTTGGCCGGGCGCGGTGGCTCAAGCCTGTAATCCCAGCACTTTGGGAGGCAGAGACGGGTGGATCACGAGGTCAGGAGATCGAGACCATCCTGGCTAACACGGTGAAACCCCGTCTCTACTTAAAAAATACAAAAAAACTAGCCGGGCGAGGTGATGAGCGCCTGCAGCCCCAGCTACTCCCGAGGCTGAGGCAGGAGAATGGCGTAAACCCG
>NW_016808836.1:1963310-1983945 GCF_001698545.2 Rhinopithecus bieti
TTTTGCCGTTTTACTTGTCTTGCTGGTAAGTGAGTCTACAGAGTCTCCCTATCCTATCACACAGAAGTGGAACTTCATACAGTCATCTATCTTTTAGCATTTTCTGTCATCTCATTTTGGAGAATCATAGATGTGGCAGAGATACATATTCTTAAAGAAAAAAAAGTCTCCATTGCAGGTACTGTGGTTTTAATAGGGTGTGGGATAAGTACATGACAACATGCATGGGATACTCTGCTCTCTGCAGATCTGTGCTTTTGAGCTACAGAACACAGAAGAATACATAGTCTTAATATATGACAATCTAGGTGTATCATTTAACATTTAATTTGGTGGTAAGTAAAATAGTAAAACTGCCCCAAATTAAAGTGGATAAAACAAGATAAGGTTAATTTCTCTGTCATATAATATGGGTGTAAGCCTGATATTGTGGCTTTGCTCCAAACCGATCATGAATTTTTCCACTGCTGGCATCAGAATAGTATGAGCTCTCAGACTTACACACGACTGGGAAAAATCATAAAGAATTTCTGAGCGGCCGGGCGCGGTGGCTCAAGCCTGTAATCCCAGCACTTTGGGAGGCCGAGACGGGTGAATCACGAGGTCAGGAGATCGAAACCATCCTGGCTAACACGGTGAAACCCCGTCTCTACTAAAAAAATACAAAAAAATTAGCTGGGCGAGGTGGCGGGCGCCTGTAGTCCCAGCTACTCGGGAGGCTGAGGCAGGAGAATGGCGTGAACCCGGGAGGCGGAGCTTGCAGTGAGCTGAGATCTGGCCACTGCACTCCAGCCTGGGGGCAGAGCAAGACTCTGTCTCAAAAAAAAAAGAATTTCTGGATATCCTTCACCCAGATTTCTCAAATATTAATATATTAAGCCAGCTGTGTTTTAAGAGAGGTTTCCAGAACTGCCAAAATATTCACTTACATCCTACTTGCCATAAGTTATGTCACATGAAACACCTTGGAAAAATAAATGCAGTCCTTATTCTAAACAGTCATAGCCAACTGTTAATAAAAATTACTGGTTCTATAATCCTGGACTCTAATCTATAACAACAGACTCTGATCCACTGGGGAATCCATGGGGAAAGTTTCACTTTCAACAATTACAAATAACCACATTGAAACCCTACAGACCACACTTGTGCAGAAGACTCATAGAAATGGAATGGTATCCTAGAAATTAGAACACACAGGTCTCTCATCACCCATACTGCAAACTGGATTATCATAATACCCTGTAAAAGGATGACAGAAATCTGTGCAGTTTTTTTTTCTGGGGAATCTACGAACATCCAAAATATTATCTGTTGTCAGCTGGGCGAGGTTTGAGCCACCTCGCACTTTAGGGGCTGAGGGGGGCAGATCACCTGAGGTTAGGACTTCGTGACCTGCCTGGTCAACATGGTGAAAGCCATCTCTACTAAATTAGCTGTGCGTGGTGACAGGCACCTGTAATCCCAGCTACTTGGGAGGCAAAGGCAGGAGAATCACTTGAAATTGCGAGGTTGCAGACAGCCACGACCACACCATTGCACTCCAGCCTGGGCAAGAAGAGTGAAACTCTATCTCAAATATAAATCTATCAATCTGTCTATCTATCTATCTATCTATCTATCTATCATCCATTGTTGCATGTTCTTCATAACACTGCTCAGAAACACCATGACAAATTTGAATCAAACCAATATCTCTAAAAATGGGCAGGCATTTCAGGCAGGCCCTAGCAGGAGATAAACTTCTCAGCTATCACCATACAGAAAACTTTATAATTCAATAAAATACCAAATGCAAACAAGAACAGATCATAGAAATGTAAGCTGAGGAAAATCAGAGTGAACTTACGAAGACATTTTCTACTCTGAAATCATTAAAAGAATTCTAAGGAAAGCAACATCTTTTTTTCCATACCTATAACTGCCATGTGCACCCACAACAGCCAGATTGTTTGGTCTCTAAGGCTCTTTTCCTCTAAATAGAACCAGGATGCCCTACGAGGGTACTGAATCATGAGTTGATTCCCTGACTCAGGACAAGAGGCATGGGGGACATGGACCAACAAAGAAGGATCAGGCTAAAACATCTTCTTAGGACCTGAAAACAACACTCGTTTAAAAAGTGAAAAGAGAAAAAGAAGTCAAAAAAACAAATGGAACTGGACTCCTACTGGCTACATTTTGTCAATTTGAGCATCAAATTATCATAATTACCACAGATGCTTCTCAGCTTATGATGGGGTTATATCCAAATAAACCCATCATAAATTGAAAACATCATATGCCAAATGTGTATTTATGACCTACAGTATTTTCAATTTAACAATGGGTTTATCTAGACATAGCCCCATCTTAATCTGAGGAGCATATTCTGAGTATGTCTTAGTTCATTTTATGTTGCTATAAAAGAATATCTGAGGCTGGGTGATTAATAAAGAGGTTTATGTGGCTCACTGCTCTGCAGAATGTACAAGAATCATGGTGCAGCATCTGCTTCTGGTAAGGGTCTCAGGCTGCTTCCACTAATGGCAGAAGGTCAAGGGGGGCCAGTGTATGCAGTCATCACATGGCAAAAGAGAAAGCAAGAGGGTGAGGGAGGAGGTGCCAGGCTCTTTTGAACAACCAGCTCTCACAGGAACCAACAGGGTGATAACTCATTCACCCCTCAATCCCGAGAGGACATTAATTTATTCATGAGGGATCTTCCCCCATGACCCAAACACCCCCCATTAGGGCCCCATCTCCAACTCTGAGATCAAACTTCAACATGAGATTTGGACAGGACAAATATCCAAACTATAGCAACATACCACTTTTGCACCATCATAAAGCTAAGACATTGTTAGCTGACAATTAAGTTGGGGACCATCTGTATAATAGTTCATTGGAAGAAGTCTGTTAAAAATCACGTTCATACTAATACACAAAATATATAATTATCATACATCTAGTATCATGTCACACTCAAAAGATAAATGGTTATAGATTTTACAAAAGGAGGCTGCAGTCAAGAATGTTTAATTTACTGTTGATAGTAGGTGAGAAAGAGCTATTTATACGCCTTTTTTCCACCAACTTGATGCTTGTTTAGAAGATATAGTTACCTATTTGTATTCAGCTGTAAACGCAGGATGGAACAAATACAGAGAAGTTTTAGTAAGCCAGACACTTTCGGAAAAGACAGTATACTAGAAATGGGAAAAATGTATCCATACTAACGGCTACTCATAACTCCTATGAATCAGGTAAAAGGAGGTCCAAATAAAAATCAGTGCTAGGGAGTGAAGGTCAGACTCACAAACCAAAGAAATGAAATATTCAGTACATTTCACAATAATAAAAGACCCCAATGTCCTAATGAAAAAGAATAAAAACATATACTCTATCCTCTTCTCCTAGGAGATGAAATATATTGTTTTAAAAATGAGTTACTCCAATAAGATATTAATAAGCAATACATATATAATAAACATAACTGACCAGTTAGATATATAATAGACAACAGATTAAATACCGCTGACTAAGCACAATTTAAGGAGATTATATAATTAAATGAATCCAAAAAAAACCATTATTTAATTGACCTATTACTTTCTAATACATCTTTGTTACTAAAAATTTAAACAACTTAGTAACCATGACTCTGGGTCATCTGATATCATAATGTGGTTCAAGGTCCAGCAATCTTCTGTTTCTTTGATTGCATTTCCTTGTTTCAGGACAGGTAAAAATGTTAATAGCATAATAAAGACCAAACTGTCCAACTACCAAAACCCTGAAGCAGCAACAATGTCAAAGAATTACAATAAAAGGAATAAGAATTTTTTTGAAAAGCAGCTAAAATTGAGAAAATTCTTTTTGTAAGTGAATTCAGTATGTTCACTGGGCTTGTAAGCAAGGAAATATTCTATGGATGCCTTCTCTGCTTTTAAAAGTAGTAGGTGATTTTAAATTTTACATACTTGGTTTGTAACTTTAGCAAATATTTTAAAGTGTTTTATTATGTTTGCAAAGGGACTCTGACTTCCAACTTAGAAATCCCAAGATTGCATGATGATAGAGTTTCACTGGAAGGCCTCCAGGGATCTTTCTTTTATGGCAATTCTTTTTTTTTTTTTTTAGACGGAGTCTTGCTCTGTCACCCAGGCTGGAGTGCAGTGGTGCAATCTCTGCTCACTGCAAGCTCTGCCTTCCGTGTTCACGCCATTCTCCTGCCTCAGCCTCCCGAGTAGCTGGGACCACAGGTGCCCACCACCACACCCAGCTAATGTTTTTGTATTTTTAGTAGAGACGGGGTTTCACCATGTTAGTCGGGATGGTCTTGATCTCCTGACCTCGTGATCTGCCTGCCTCGGCCTCCCAAAGTGCTGGGATTACAGGCGTGAGCCACCGCGCCCGGCCTTTATGACAATTCTTAATGAGACTACCAGAATGTGCAATGACCCATAAAGAAGTTGTGCTGGGTTAATACCCAGGGAATCTGTTGAGTTCAAAAAAGAAAGTCAAAGAGAATCAATACGAAAAAGATGAAACTGGAAATAAAAAATAGGAACATAAGACTAGAAAGCCAAGTTTTATACAGCCTTGTTTTATAAGATTTACAAGATCACTGCATTAACAAAACCTGAAAAATGTTTAGAAAATTATAATTTTACTTATGATTATAGATGCAATTAAATGTTAAGAAATAGAATTAAGTAGTCTATCAAAAGAATAATAATCTGATAAGGGTATATTCACAAAAAGAAAGCTATCAATATAAATTATCATTATATAGATTTTAAATGCACTAGAATAAAATCACAAAGGATTATTACTGATCTTTAAAAAAGTTAATCTCTCTAATTCATGATGCCACAATGGTATCATGTTTTATAGCTTGATTTAAAGGCTTCATGTTTTTCAAAGTTTATCAACAGCTCATGTACCAGCCATGGTATAGGTGCTGGTGATAAATGCTAAACAAAAACAAGGTTCCAGATGAAACAATCTTAGCTCCCTGAATAAACTAGAGGGTGCTAATTTTGTACTGAGTATACTGTCAGCCTTATGACACAAGTTGACTTACGTTGACACCTTAATGGCATTCATTTTTAAATAGTCTATTTCAATTTTCATTTTGTATTCAATCCAGAGCTAAAATACATGACTATAAATTTTCAGGGGTCACAAAGTCTCTCCGTAGATTACTTAACCCACTACAAACTAGAGATTTACAATGGACTTATGGCAGTTACCAGCTTACCCAAATGATCAAACTTAGTTTCACTAATGCAAGGACCTGTACTTAAATGTTTTCTGACAGTAAAACATGACATACAAATAGCCTGCAAAGTATCCTTCCCCAAAATGTTTAATCTGACCTAACAGTGCCTCTGGACTCAAATTCCCTTGTACAGAATATGCAACAAAGAGAACACGGCTAAATGACATTATAAAGAAAGAAGTCTAAATACATAGACAACTTTCCTGGGCTAGTCAAAATTCAATCTCATTTTTTAAGAATGAGGAGATGGATCAGGCCTTTTCAAAACTATCAAGCAGATAGTCAGGGTCTGTGAAGTGTGCCAAAGAAATAATCCCCTGCACCACAGGCCATACATTTCAATCCCTGTATCTTTAACCTAGTTGTTAAGTTTGTCTCCTCCAGAATCGAAGCTGTAAAGCTACAAATTGTTCTTCAAATGGAGCCCCAGATGCAGTCCATGACTAAAATCCACTGCGGACCCCTGGACTGGCCTGCTAGCCCATGCTCCGACATCAGTGACATCGAAGGCACCCCTCCCGAGGAAATCTCAACTGCACAACCTCTACTATGCCCCAATTCAGCAGGAAGCAGTTGGAGCAGTCATCGGTCAACCTCCCCAATAGCACTTGGGTTTTCCTGTTGAGGGGGTTACTGAGAGACAGGACTAGCTGGATTTCCTAGGCCAACTAAGAATCACTAAGCCTAGCTGGGAAGGTGACCGCATTCACCTTTAACATGGGGCTTGCAACTTAGCTCACACCTGACCAATCAGGTAGGAAAGAGAGTTCACTAAAATGCTAATTAGGCAAAAACAGGAGGTAAAGAAATAGCCAATCATCTATTGCCTGAGAGCACAGCGGGAGGGACAATGATTGGGATATAAACCCAGGCATTCAAGCCGGTAATGGCTACCCTCTTTGGGTCCCCCGCCCCGGCCTTTGTATGGGAGTTCTGTTTCCACTCTATTAAATCTTGCAACTGCGGAAAAAAAAAAAAAAAAAAGAATGAGGAGAAATGTCCTAGGTCAGTGGCTCTCTAACTCTGGTTAGTATCACAATCACCTGGAGAAATAAAAAACATAAAGGCCCAGACTTATAAGCTAAGGCTTAAGCCTCTGGAGCTTTTGAGAGCCTACATTCATAGGATTTCCAGGCTACAATATACTAAAGAGAGTTAACCAAATGCAATGCAGATTCTGCAATGGATTCTCCTTTGAATATGAATAGCTGTAAAAGATGGTTTGGAAGCCAATGAAGAAATCTGAAAATGGAATATTACAGAATTATGAATAGTTTCCTTAAGGGTAATTATGGTACAACGGCTATATGATTTTGTCTTTGTGTTTGGGTGATACATATGTTGATTAAATAAAGGGTAAAGTGTCATGATGTCTAAAACTTATTCTCAATGGTACAACAAATATACAAAATATAAACGTGCAAATTTGTTAATAATTTTGAATCTAGGTGGGGGTATATGGTTGTATATTTGACAATTCCTTCCAAACCCACAAGTATCAACTAGGTTTACCATCTTTTATGGGCAGGATTTGTGGTATCCCAAAGCAATTACAATAGTAACATCAAAAATCACTGGTTATTGATCACCATAATAGATACATAACAATGAAAAAGTTTGAAATATTCTGAGAATTACCAAAATGTGACATAAAGACATGAAATGCACACATGATGTTTGGAAAATGGACCTGATCATCTTGCTCACCACAGGGTTGCCACAAACCTTCAATTTGTATAAAACACAATAACTGCAATGCACAATTCAGAGAGGTATGCCTGTGTCTGGTAAAGTATTTCATAGGGAGTATATTGTGAACATCACAACTACCCTATATTCCTCATTCAAAGACTTTCTCACAAGAAATATCTTCTCCAAACACTAAGGTATTTAGTGTGGCTATAAAACGCCTCACATTCCTTACACCCAAAGATTTCTCGGAAGTATGAATACTCTGATGTTGAGCAAATCCCAGGCCATGATGAAAGTTCTTCACACATTCTTTCATGTTCACAAGATTTCTCATCAGTATGAGCTCTCCGGTGTTGAGTAAATTTTTCATACACAGTTAAGGCTTGTCCACACTCCTTATAGTCATAAAATTTCTAACTATTATGAATTTTCTGATGTTAAGAAAGCTGATAATCCACAGCTGATAATCCAGTAAATGCTTTCCCACATTCCTTACGTTCTAGGGTTTCTCACCAGTATGAATTTTAACGTGTTGAATAATGTTTGAGCTACAACTAAAGGTCTTCCCACATTCTGTACATTCACTGGGCTTCATACCAGTATGAATTCTTTGATGTGCAGTCAGGACCAAACTAAATCTAAGTTTTCCCACACTCCTTACATTCATAGAGTTTCTCACCCGTATGAATACTCTGATGTTGAATAAGGTTTGAGCCACTATTGAAGGCCTTCCCACATTCCTCAAATTCAAATGGCTTCTCGCCAGTATAAATGATCTGAAGTCCAGCAAGCTGTGTTAGAAAACTAAAGGCCTTTCCATATTCTTTACATTCAAAGGGCTTTTCTTTACCATTGTGAATTTGGTAATGTTCAGTAAGTTGGTAATGATATCGAAAGGTCTTCCTCCACTCCTTACATACAAAGAGTTTCTCACTGGAATGAATTTTCTGATGCTGAGTAAGGTTTCAACCACGATTGAAGCCTTTCCCACACTCCTTACATTCACATGGTTTTACACCAGCATGAATACTCTGATGTTGAACATGGTTTGAGACACGATTAAAGGATTTTCCACATTCCTTACATTCAAGATGGCTTCTCACCTGTGTGAACATTCTTATGGCGATTAAGCTGGGTGGGAAGACTAAAAACCTTTCCACACGCCTTACATTCAAAGGGTTTCTCACCAGTATGCAATTTCTGGTGTCGAATAAGTTGCATATGAAGTCGAAAGGCTTTCCCACATTCCTTACATTCAAAGGGTTTCTTTCCAGTATGAATACTTCGATGTTGATTAAGATTTGAACCACGACGGAAGAATTTCCCACATTCCTTACATTCAAAGGGTTTCTCACCTGTGTGAGTTTTCTGATGTTGAGAAAGTTGTAGGTAAAGTCTAAAAGCCTTCCCACATTCCTTACATTCATAGGGCTTCTCACCAGTGTGAATACTCTGATGTTGAACAAGGCTCGAGCCACGATTGAAGGCCTTCCCACAGTCTTTACATTCAAATGGCTTGTCACCAGTATGAATTCGAGAATGTTCAATAAGTTGGCAATGATATCTAAAGGCCATCTCACATTCCCTACATACAAAAGGTTTCTCATTGGAATGAATTTTCTGATGCTGAATAAGGTGTGCACCACGATTAAAGCCTTTCCCACACTCCTTACATTCATATGGTTTTACACCAGCATGAATACTCTGATGTTGAGCAAGGTTTGAGCTACGATTAAAGGACTTCCCACATTCCTTACATTCAAATGGTTTTTCACCTGTGTGAATGTTCTTATGGCGATTAAGCTGGTTGAGAAGACTAAAGGCCTTCCCACATTCTCTGCATTCAAAGGGTTTCTCACCAGTATGAATCTTCTGATGTCGAACAAGCTTTGTGAGAAGAGTAAACGCCTTTCCACATTCTTTACATTCAAAGGGTTTCTCACCAGTATGAATCTGGCAATGTTCAATAAGTTGGTAATGATATCGAAAGGCCATCCCACATTCCTTGCATACAAAGGGTTTCTCATTGGAATGAATTTTCTGATGCTGAATAAGGTGTGCACCACGATTGAAGCCTTTCCCACACTCCTTACATTCATATGGTTTTACACCAGCATGAATACTCTGATGTTGAACAAGGTTTGAACTACGATTAAAGGACTTCCCACATTCCTTACATTCAAACAGTTTCTCACCTGTGTGAATGTTCTTATGGCGATTAAGCAGGGTAAGAAGACTAAAGGCCTTTCCACATTTGTTACATTCAAAAGGTTTCTCACCAGTATGAAATTTCTGATGTCGAGTAAATTGTATATGAAGTCGAAAGGCTTTCCCACACTCCTTACATTCAAAGGGTTTCTCTCCAGTATGAATACTCTGATGCTGAAGAAGATTTGCACTACGACTAAAGTATTTCCCACATTCCTTACATTCATACGGTTTATGTGTATTGCAAATAAGAGAAGCATGAGGAGTATAAGTAGGCAGTTTTTCACAGCTGATCATCTTTTGATTGATACGTCTTTCTTGATATCCCTGTAGTCCCTCAAATCTTCCATATTCTGAGTAGTTTCTAAAATAAAAGGCCTCGAGGCCAAGAGTTGTACTTATATGCTTTATAACCTGTTTGGGTAAATTTACTTCAGATATGTCATTTTCTGGAGATACTTTCTCAGGTCCATATTTTGACTCCAAATCTGAAAGAAATGAAGAAAGCAAACCTATTTTATTTTCCTATAACATACATGCAAAGTCCTTTCATCAACTGAAACCATCAATTCAAACCAATAAAACCTTTATTGGTTTTATTAGCCAAAACCAACAAAGTTGGTAAATAGAACCTTTCTCGTATCACTTCTGTTTCCAGTGGAAGCAAATGCACATCTGAGCCAGCCTGGTTATGTACATGTAAAAATAGGAAAATGAACCACCAAAGGTTGAACCTAACTTGGTTGACTATCTATTGAAACATATTGATATGTTCTACAGGACTTAAGACCATGAGACCCATAGCTTCATAGTCAGTAATTAGAATGTCCAGGATACAATCCAAATATACTGGCATATACAAGAAAATTTCAACTCACATTGGAAAAGAAAATCAACAGCAGCATACTGCCAGGGGCCTGGGGATCACTCCACCCCTACTCACCATAAGAACCAACACGTACAACTGGGGGGCCTAAGGTCAGGTCCATCAGACCCAGCTCTGTGCCCAAGTCCCCAAGCACACCATCTGGGAACCTGGGGATCACCCTGATCCATCTACCACCTTTGCTACCTAAGCACTCATCACAGAGGCCTGAGGTCAGACCCATATAACCTGCTGCTACCTCCACAACTGGCACCTACCTATACTCACAACCGGATGTTCTGTGGACTGGCCCACCCAGCCCATCACAGTCACCTCCAACACCAAGCACTTACTGCTTTGGAGCCAGAAGTTTGTCCTGTTCACTACTACTACCATCACCCATGCCACGCTTGCTGCCCAAGAATCCAAGAACCCATCCACCCACCCAGCATACCATTATCATCCAAACCACAAGGAGGCCAAAGAATCAATGTGCTTAGACACACTAATACTAGTACCAGCATAGACTACCCTGGGGCCCCAAAACAGGCATGTCTGTACTGCTACTGCCACCACCAGAGCCCAAGGACTTGCCTACCTAGTGTCCTAGTGCTAGGCCATTCTTGCATTAAAGGAATACCTGAGACTGGGTAATTTATG
This sequence comes from Rhinopithecus bieti, assembly GCF_001698545.2. Lineage (NCBI taxonomy): Eukaryota > Metazoa > Chordata > Mammalia > Primates > Cercopithecidae > Rhinopithecus > Rhinopithecus bieti. The sequence continues at coordinate 1,974,002 of NW_016808836.1, forward strand.
AAAAAATTAGTATTAACTGGCTCATGGTTCTGCAGGTTGTACAAGCATGGCGCTGGCATCTGCTCAGCTTCTGGGGAGGCCTTAGGGGGCTTTTACTCATCAAAGAAGGCAGCACAGGACAAAGAATGTCACACAGCAAGAGAAGGAGCAAGAGAGAGAACAAGGAGAAGTGCCATATATTTTTAATAACCAGGTACTGCAAGAACTCACTATTGTGAGGACAGCACCAAGGGAGTGGTGCTAAGCCATTCATGAGAAATCAACTCCCATGATCCAATTACCTCCTACCAGGCCCCATCTCCAACACTGGGGATTACATTTCAACTTGAGATTTAGAGGGGAAAATACCTAAACTATATCACTCCTCATCCCCAATAAAACTTCACCATACCCTCCACTAACCATCACAACCAAAGCCAATGAAGAAATCACAGACACCAATGACACTGTTTACAGTAAAAAAAAAAAAAAAAAAATCGGCCGGGCGCGGTGGCTCAAGCCTGTAATCCCAGCACTTTGGGAGGCCGAGGCGGGCGGATCACAAGGTCAGGAGATCGAGACCATCCTGGCTAACACGGTGAAACCCCGTCTCTACTAAAAGTACAAAAAACTAGCCGGGCGAGGTGGCGGGCGCCTATAGTCCCAGCTACTCCAGAGGCTGAGGCAGGAGAATGGCATGAACCCAGGAGGCGGAGCTTGCAGTGAGCTGAGATCCGGCCACTGCACTCCAGCTTGGGCGACAGGGCGAGACTCCGTCTCAAAAAAAAAAAAAAAAAAATCATAACACTATATAACAACACTACTGCACACACCCAGAATCAAAGTGAAAATGCTCTATCCAACCCTATTAACCATAGATACATCTTTAGGAAAAAAGCCTCCCCTACAAAAGCAAATTCAAAAAAATGAGAATAAACACAGGAAGTAACAAAAAAAAAAAAAAAAAAAAAAAAAGGAAAAAAGAAATCTCCACAGGAACATAATAATTGTCCAGAAACATTCCAATGGGGGGAAAATGTTATATCCTAGCAAAATAATTAAAAATAATTATATTAAAGAAGCTAAGCGAGATACAAGAGAATTTGGAAGAACAATACAAAGAAATCAGAAAAAAAAAACAAAAAAACCTCAGGATAAGAAGAAGAAATTTACCAATTTCATTATAAAAAAGAACCAAACAGAAATTCTGAAACTGAATAATTCATTGAATAAAATATAAAATACATTAAAAATCTTCAACAACAGACTAGATCAAGTAGAAGAATCTCAGAACATAAAGCCAATTCTTTTGAAATAACCCAGTCAGACAAAAGCAGAAAAAGAAAAAGAGAAGAAGAAATAAAGACCCTGTATGGGACATCATAAAACAACCAAATATTTGAAATTTTGAGGTCCCAGAGATGAAGAGAAAAAATAAAGGAAAGAAAATCTATTTAATGAAATAATAGCTGGAAACTTTCCAACTCTAGCAAGAGGTGTAGACATCCAGATACAGGAAGCTCAGAGATACCCAAATAGATAACAACACAAAAAGGTCTTCTCCATGGCACATTATGGTCAAAATACAAAAGTCAAAGACAAAGAGAGAGGCTGGGCGCGGTGGCTCAAGCCTGTAATCCCAGCACTTTGGGAGGCCGAGATGGGCAGATCACAAGGTCAGGAGATCGAGACCATCCTGGCTAACACTGTGAAACCCCGTCTCTACTAAAATACAAAAAACTAGCCGGGCGAGGTGGTGGGCGCCTGTAGTCTCAGCTACTCCAGAGGCTGAGGCAGGAGAATGGCGTAAACCCGGGAGGCGGAGCTTGCAGTGAGCTGAGATCCGGCCACTGCACTCCAGCCTGGGCGACAGAGCGAGACTCCGTCTCAAAGAAAAAAAAAAAGACAAAGAGAGAATACTAAAAACAGCAAGAGAAAAGCATCTAGTTACTTACAAGGGAACTCTCATCAGCCAAAGAGCAGATTTCTCAACAGAAAGAAATGAGAGAGAATGAAATGATACATTCAAATGTTGAAAGAAAAAACTTGCCAATCAAGGATACTATCCTCAGCAAATTATCCAACATAAATGAAGAAGAAATAATATTTCCCAGACAAAAGCTGAGGGTAGACCAGCTCTACAAGATATGCTTAAGAGTCCTACACTTATAAGTGAAAGAATATCTACCATTGTGAAAACATACAAAATTATAAAACCCACTGACACAGCAAACACACAAATAAGGAGAAAGAACTCAAATGTTATCCCTATAGAAAACAACCAAACCACAATGATAAAAAATAAAAGAGAAACAAAGGAACAAAGGATATACCAATCAACTAGAAATCAATTAATAAAATGACAAGAATAAGCCCTCACATATCAGTAATCACATTGAATGTAATTGATTAAACTTTTCATCTAAAAGATATAGACTGACTGAATGGATTTTTAAAAAGTGACCCAATTATATGCTGCCAACAAGAGACTCATCTCACTGGTAAAGAAACGTATGGATTGAAAGTAAAGGAATAGTAAAAGATATTCTATGCAAATGGAAACCAAAAGTGAGCAGGAATAGCTATATTTATATCAGACAAAAAAGATTTTAAGTCAAAAGCAGCAAAAAGAGACAAAAAAGGTCATGGTATAATGACAAAGGGATCAATTCAGCAAGAGGATATAATAATTCTAAACATACTATAATCCCAACACCAGAACACCCAGATATATAAGGTGAATATTATTAGATCAAAAGGGAGAGAGATATATTCCAGGGCAATAATCACTGGGGACTTCAACACCCCACTCTGAATTAGACAGATCATCTAGATAGAAAATTAACAAAGAAACATTGAATTTAAACTTCACATTAGACAAAACAGGCCTACCAGATATTTACTGAACATTTCATCAAATAGCTACAGAATACACATACTCTCATTAGCACACAGAACATTCTCTAGGATAGACCATACGTTAGGATGCAATTCTTAACAAATTCTTCAAAACCAAAATTATATCAAGTATTTTCTCAGACATGGAATAGAATGAGAAATCAGTAATAAGAGGAACTTTGGAAACTGTACAACACATGGAAATTAAACAACCTGCTTATACATATCCACTGGGTCAAGAAAGAAATTAAGGAGGAAATCAAAAAATTTCTTGAAACAAATGAAAATCAGAATTCAACACAGCAAAACCTATGGGATACAGCAAAAGCACTGCTAAGAGCGAAGTTGATGGCAATAAACACCAACATTGAAAAAGTAGAAAGATTTCAAATAAACAATCCAATGAAATCAGGGCAGAACTAAATAAAATACAGACTAAATAATACAAAAGATCAATGAAATGAAAAGTTGTTTTTTAAAAAACATAAATATAATTAACAAACCACTAGCTTGACTAACCAAGAAGAAAAGAGAATAAGCAAAATCAGAAATAAAAAAGGAGATATTACCACTGACACCACAGAAACAGAAAAGATCATCGAAACAGAAAAGCTGAACAGGCCAATAATGAGTAATGAGACTGAATCAGTAATAAAATGTCGCCCAAAAAAGAAAACTCCAGGACTGATGACTTCACTGCTGAATTTTATCTACCAAACAAAGAACTAATACCAATTCTCCTCAAACTATTCCAAAAAATTTCAGAGGAGGAAATTCTCTTTAACTCATTCTATGAAGCTGGCATACCATGAAACAAAAACCAGACAAGACAGAAACAAAAAAAGAAAATAGTTCTAACCTAAAGGTACATGAATGCCTACATTTATTGTAGCACTATTCATAATAGCAAAGACATAGAATCAACTTAAATGTCCATAATTGGTTAACCACCTGGCTAAAGAAAATGTGGTACATATACCCCAAGGAATACTACATAACCATAAAAAAGAACAAGATTATGTACAGCAATATGGATGGCACTGGATGCCATTATCCTAAGCAAATTAATGAAGGAACAGAAAACCAAAGACTACATATTCTCACTTATAAGTGGGAGCTAAACATTGAGTACACATGGACACAAAGAACAGAACAACAGACATCAGGGCCTACTTGAGAGTAGAGGGTGGGAGGACGAAGACCCAAAAACTACCTATTGGGTACTATGCTTATTATCTGGGTGGTGAAACTATCTGTACACCAAACCCACCACAACATGCAATTTACCCATATAACAAACCCACCCATGTACCCCTTAGACCTAAAATAAAAGTTGGAAAATAATAATTAAAAATAAATAAAGAAATGGTGCTGCAGCAACTGGATATCCATATGCGATAGAATGAAACCAGACCCCTATTTCTCACCATATACAAAAATCAACTGGAAATGGATTAAAGACTTAAATGTAAGACTCAAAACTACAAAACAACCAAAAGAAAACATAAAGGAAGTGCTTCAGGACATTGACCTAGGCAAAAATTTTCTGGTTAACACTGCAAAAGCACAGGCAGCAAAAACAAAAATAGATCAATGGAACTGTATTAAACTAAAACGCTTCTGCAGAACAAAGGAAACTATCAACAGAGGGAATAGACAAAATTAAATGAGAGAAATTATTTGCAACTATTTCTCTGACAAGACTCAAATAACAGCAAAAAAAAAATCCTATTAAAAAGTTGGCAAATGGGCTGGGCACGATGGCTCACGCCTGTAATCCCAGGAATTTGGGAGGCTGAGGTGGGCAGATCACCTGAGGTCAGGAGTTCAGGAACAACCTGGCCAACACGGTGAAACCTCATCTCTACTAAAAATACAAAAATTAGCCAGGTGCGGTGGTGGGCACCTGTCATCCCAGCTACTTGGGAAGCTGAGGCATGAGAATTGCTTGAACCCAAGAGGCAGAGGTTGCAGTGAGTCAAGATCACATCACTGCACTCCACATTGCAGGACAGAGCAAGATTCCATTTAAAAAAAAAAAAAAGTTTACACTGGGAAAAACAGAGGGAACTTACTCCACTAAAAGGGGAAGGAAATAAGAGAACAGAAATTAGGTGATTAGTAAATGATGAAGTTCCTTGGCGACGGCTTCTGCTCTAATCTTTACTTCCTTCCCAGGTCTTGGGCATTTTTATCCAACACAACTTAGGTCGTCGAAGAAAGTTTTTCAAACCACATCTCAGGGGTGTGACTCCTCTCTGAGCACATGGCTGTCCGGGACAATGATGGCTTCCCCCTGCGTGCTTTACCCTCACTTACCTGGATACCATCTGCTTGTTTCTTTCCTTACAACCATCCAGGGCTCTTTCTCTTGCTCAAGTAACGTAATCACATCTGGTTTAGAAATGGAACTTCCTGCATAAAAGAAATGACACATGTAGAATTTTTTTAATACAAAATTTTTTTTCCAAATCTTTGTGACCTGCTTAAACTTATAATAAATTACAAGTCAAAACAATATTGAGAAGAGACTTCAGATAAGAGTGAGAGGTCGAGTAAGAGAACTCTTTTCTAACTATGTTAGAAAAGGACTTTCTTTCATTTAAACTCAGAATCTTATCCCTCAGAAAGAGGTATAACTGAATGGTTGAGAGCAGGAAACTTCAAGCCAGACTGCCGCGTTCAAATCCTGTCTCTGCTACTCACTACTAGTATGACCTCAGGTAAGTCATTTAAACTCTGTCCTTCAGTTTTCCCAGCTCTTAAATGGGGATGATATAATACCTATTTTATAGGATTGATACTAAGACTAAATAAGTTAATGTAAGTAAAATACTTCTAACATTACCTGATACACAGTAGCACAGTCAAGATTATGTTTATTATTGTCATTTATTTTGCATCCTTAGACATGTACAGCTCACTCAGCACATTTACTCAATGAAAATACATAGGCCAATGGCGGGGCGCCGGTGCTCAAGACCATGCAATAAATCCAAGCAGCTTTTGAGAGAGGCCTGCAGAACGGGCACGGATCACGAAGGTCAGCGAGATCGAGACATCCTGGCATAACACGGTGAAACCGATTCATACTAAAACTACAAAAAGACTAGCCGGGCGACGTGGCGGAAAAACTACAAAAAACTAGCCGGGCGACGTGGCGGCGCCTGTAGTCCCAGCTACTCGGGAGGCTGCGGCAGGAGAATGGCGTGAACCCAGGAGGCAGAGCTTGCAGTGAGCTGAGATCCGGCCACAGCACTCCAGCCTGGGTGACAGAGCGAGACTCCGTCTCAAAAAAAAAAAAAAAAAAGAAAATACATAAACTCCATGGCCTGAAACTTTCAGCTACAAAACAAGTAACGCAATGTTTATTGAAGGAAATGAAATGCATTCACTTTAGTGTTAAATGAATTTCTGTCAACCCAATCAGTATATGTAAATAACAGACATTTTTGTTTGTCTGTTTTTGTTTTTCAGACAAGGTCTCAGTCTATTGCCCAGGCTGGAGTGCAGTGATGGGTACAGCTCACTGCAGCCTCAACCTCCCAGTGATCATAGAGGTTTCTTTGATAGAAAAATTCAAGACACTCTTCTCCTTACAGGTGGGCCAGAAAAACAAAAACAAACCAACAAACAGAAAATCTACAGTAATTCTGACATCAAACATAATATGAAACCTGGTTCTTAGACAATATCTTTCAATGAATGTACAAGATTTCAAATTCAGCCCCATGGTCATGGACAGAGAGAGGCAATTACAAAGAGGACCAGCGTAATGGAGGCCACTGTGGAGTAGGCAAGATGCAGGGGCTCCAGGGAGGTGCCTGTTTTCATTCCTTTCAATCCATTCCTTTGGGAACAAGAAGAAGGAATTCAGCCACCTCTTAAAAGATAGCCCTGAAATTCATGGTGAAGAAAGCTGATATTCCAGAGAACACACACAAAAATAACTGGGACCAATGACCTTACCCAGTGAGATCAGGTGGCTGTAGTTCTCCAACATCACATCCCTGTACAAGGTCCTCTGATCAGGCTGCAGGCACTCCCACTCCTCCTGAGAGAAGTCGATGGCCACATCCCTGAATGTCACTGATCCCTGAAACCACAAACACATGTATTATGGTGAAATTGAAGAAAATTGTTTCAAGACGAAAGGAGAGGAAGTGAAGGAGTGTACTGTAAGAAAAAAGCAATATGGAAATTCACAGAGTGCCTGCACCTTCCTCAAGAATCCTGCTGCTGGCTGAGCATGGTGGCTCATCCCTATAATCCCAGCTACTCAGGAGGTCGAGTTGGGAGGATTGCTTGAGCCCAGGAGTTTGAGACTAGCCTGGGCAACATAATGATATCCTGTCTCTGCAAAAATTAAACAAGTAACTGTGTGTGGTATCACATACCTGTAGTCCCGGCTACTTGGGAGGCTGAGGTAGGAGTATAGCTCGAGCCCAGGAGTTCAAGGCTACAGTGAACTGTGATCACGCCACTGCACTCCAGCCTGGGCCACAGAGCAAGACCCTGTCTCAGAAAAAAAAAAAAAAAAGGGTGGGGGTTGCATACAATTGAAGAATGTTCTTAATCCTCAAGCTCATTATGGTATGAGATGATAGCAACAGTATTTTTTCTTGTCATGACAAATGATTTTTATAAGCTGCATGAAAGTCAATATAACTGACATATTAGATTTATTCATTTTTTTCTATTTATACATTGAGGATGGCCAGGGCCTCTAAGGATTTTCCCAATTCTGATAATTTTTTTTTTTTTTTCCTAAGATAAAGTCTCACTCTGTTACCCAGGCTGGAGTGCAGTGGCACGATCGCAGCTCACTGCAACCTCCACCTCCCGGGTTCAAGCAATTCTCCTGCCTCAGCCTCCTGTGCAGCTGGGATTACAGGTGCGTACCACCACAATAGGCTAATTTTGTTGTTGTTGTTGTTGTTGTTGTTGTTGTTGTTGTTGTTAGAAAAGACGGGGTTTCACCATGTTGGCCAGGCTGGTCTCAAACTCCTGACCTCAAGTGATCCACCACCCGCCTTGGCCTCCCAAAGTGCTGGGACTGCGTGAGCCACCACGTCCGGCCAGAGAATCTATAATCACCTATCATTCATGCCCTGAATTATCTTCTCCCTGTTACTGCCCACTATCCTCACTGATCACTTTCCTAAAAGCCTCATAATGCAAAACATCTTGTCACACTTGCAGACTGAGGCCACTCACTATGGAATTCTACCTTAGCTACCTGGAAAGCTCTAGTCTGTGAAGTTTCAAAGTGTTCCCAAGTGTGGTCAATCATCTGTAACTTATCAAACCCATAAGACCCTGTTTCCCTGTGGGGACTGATTCCTCCACTGTTCCAATATTCTTCCTGACCAAGGTCTGAGCACAGAGCACAGACTGAATAACCTGTTCAAAGAAAACATCAAAGCCAGTAGGAAACAGAGGTACAAATAGGAAGAACACTGACTCTTTTTTTTTTTTGTCACCAACCTTCACTATAATGGGACAAACTGGGATGTAAGATCATAGATCCTAGGTAAGAAGCTTCAGGTTAAATAATAACAGTCACCTAACCCGAAAGTCACCATATTTGAAGGAAAAAAGAGAAATACCAACTTACATGGACCATGTTTCTAGAATTACAAAATTGGTCAATCTTCCTCGTGCTTCTCCCCTGGAAAACAACAACAAAAAAAGGCCATAATTAAAGCTATGTCTCAGTGCTCTCAAAGCACTGAAGCAAATAACTATTTTATTCTCCATTCCTATTTCTCCAACTACTCCTGCTAACATGCACACTTCCACCACCTCCCATCACTCCCCTTGTCCCCACACACACTCTCTCCCAAATAAATTGGCAGTGAACAGGTGGAGTCGGGATGAAACCAAGCTCTGGCCTACATCCAAGGCAACCTGCGGCAGAAGCATGAATGCTGAGCACAGGCATTTCTGCCTTGAAGTTGTGGCTTCCAGCCAGTCCTCTATTCTTGGGATACCTATCTTGGCCTAGGACTGGACCTCTGATCCTGCCATAAGCAGATCCTCCTCCCCTAGTCCCACCTTTCAGAGCTGAGAAGGGATCGCATCATCCAATCCAGAACCTCTTTGTGAAATCAGGATTGGGTGCAGTGGGGCAAGGCATGAGAACTGGAAAGGATATATAGACAGAATTGCAAGGGCAGTGTTCAGCATTCTGAGTTCAGCAAAAGCCAGTTGGTTAATACAGTTTAGAACATCCGCGTAATAGAATAGGTGGTATTCTATGATTAACAGAAAAATCAGATTACAAAACAGGATAATATGATTACATTTGTAAAATATATGTATATAGAAATATTAATAAAAAGACTAACAGACATCAGTAGAAAAAAATTTAGAAAATTATATGTATGTTAAGAGTTCTCCTCTGTGTAGCTCCAATTTTCTTCTTTTTGCTTAAGAAGCAAAAAGGTGTGGCCGGGCGCAGTGGCTCACACCTGTAATCCCAGCACTTTGGGAGGCCAAGGCAGGCAGATCATGAGGTCAGGAGATCGAGACCATCCTGGCCAACATGGTGATACCCCGTCTCTACTAAAAATACAAAAATTAGCTGGGTTTGGTGGCACATGCCTGTAATCCCAGCTACTCGGGAGGCTGAGGCACGAGAATCACTTGAACCCAGGAGGCAGAGGTCGCAGTGAGCCAAAATCGCGCCATTGCACTCCAGCCTGGCAACAGAGTGAGACTTCATGTCAGAAAAAAAAAAAAAAAAATTGTAACTACATCCAGGCATTAACTTGGAATCTTTACAGTTATATTCACATATATATATCTATACACACACACGTGTGTGTATGCATCTCTATATATGGACATATGTAAATGTACATACACATTTCTTTCCTATGAGGAAACTTCTCCAAATGAGATGAAAGACACTTTTTATTTAGATACCTCCCTTTGAACTTGGGGGGAAAATGTCAGGATAATCTAATGAGCTATTGTTTTTACTTAACGAGTTTGTTTCCTTTATTTTCCAATTCTTGACCAACACTAAGATGTCTATGTTTTTTTTTTTTTTTTTTTTTTTT
>NW_016808836.1:1984644-2023830 GCF_001698545.2 Rhinopithecus bieti
TCCGCCCGTCTCGGCCTCCCAAAGTGCTGGGATTACAGGCTTGAGCCACCGCGCCCGGCCGTCTATGTTTTTTTATGTATGTTGGAACAATTTCTAGAAAAAATTTTCTGCAAGTCCCCAACCAATGACTTGTATGCATTAATGATAGTCTATTTCTACTTTCGAAGTAAAAAACAAAAACAGAGTTATCAGGAAAAAAACCTGAGCCTGTCATGAGGTTCAACAAGAGGTTAATGCGACTATAAAAAATAACATCAGGTAGTTCTAACACCCGTTAGCTGTATCTCACCAATATAATTAGATATTCTCATTATCAAGATTCTTCTTCGAATGAACACAATGCAGATAAGTAGCATTTGCAAACTATGTGAGAAAATTTCTGGAATATACACCACCATGCTTGGTTTCCTTCTTCACCAAATAACCAATTAAAATATTATTTTAGATATAATTCTTATAGAATGCCTTTAGATATGATTCTTACCGAATTCTTATACAAAAACCCTATCTTAGTATATGGGATTCACATACAATATAACAATTTCTTTTGGGGGGGCGGGGTGAAGTCTTGCTCTGTCACCCAGGCTAGAGTGCTATGGCCTGATCTCAGCTCACTGCAACCTCTGCCTCCCAGGTTCAAGCAATTCTCCTGCCTCAGCCTCCTGAATAGCTGGGATTACAGGCGCCTACCACCACCCCTGGCTAGTTTTTGTATTTTTAGTAGAGACAAGGTTTCACCATGTTGGCAAGGCTGGTCTCAAACTCCTGACCTCAAATGATCTGCCTGTCTCAGCCTCCAGAAGTGCTGGGATTACAGGTGTGAGTCACCGTACCCCGTCTCATGCAACATTTTCTTGAGTATTATTGCTCATAGCATGAATATTGCTTAATGATATATCAAATATTTTTCTTTTCATAATTCCTTATAGACATCATTTTATTACCTGCATAATACTCTATCACTTGGGTCTAATATGATTAACTTAATGATTTCTGTATTACAGAACACTTAGTTTATACAAGATCATTTACAATGTCATTCCAGATATCACAATCTTTTGATTCTAGACCACGGTTTCTCACCCTAGGCACTAATGACATATTGTGCTAGATAATTCTTAGTTGGGGGAGTGGGGAGAGCTATCTTGTGCATAATACAATGTTCAGCAGCATTCCTGACCTCCATCCATTAGATCTAAGTAGCACCCTCCCTGACATCATGACAACCAAAAGTTTCTAAACATCACCCCAGCTGAGAAACAATGTTCTATCTAGATCAATGGATCCAAACCTCATGGGTCACATAAATTTTTTTATAATCTTATGAAATGATACACTATTTCTCCCTCTAAAACCCACATTTATAAATTTCTATAATACTTCAATATTTTATTTCAAGAGCTTTTGGTCCCTGAGACCATAAATGGAGTCACAAGAACTCAGGTTAAGAATTTCTGTCCTACATTCCTTACAGAAATAGGAAAAAACAAAAAATGCTAAAATTTGTATAGAACCACAAAAGACCCAAATAGCTAAAGCAATCTTGAGCAAAAGGAACAAAGTTGGAGGCATCAAACTATCTGACTTCAATATATACTACAAAGCTATAGTAACCAAAACAGCAGGGTACTGACATAAAAAAAGACACATAGACCAAAGAAACAGAATAGAGAGGCCCAGAATAAATCCATATATTTATAACCAACTGAGTTTTGAGGAGGGTGCCAAGAACATACAATGGGGGAAAAGACTCTTCAAAAAATACTACTGTGAAAAGTAGGTATCCATATGCAGAAAAATGCAATTAGACCCTTATCTCAAACCATTATACAAAAATCAACTCTAAACAGATTAAATACTTAAATGTAAGATCCTAAACTATGAAACAAATAGAAGAAAACATGGGGGGAAAGTTCCATGAAACTGATCTGAGCAATGATTTTTTTTGGGATATGACCTCAAAAGCAAAGGCAACAAAAGCAAAAATGAACAAATGAAATGATATCAAGCTAAAAAGCTTCTGCACAGAAAAGGAAACAATCAACAAAGTGAAGAGACACCATGTGGAATGAGAGAAAATATTTGCAACCACATATATAAGAGATTAAGATCCAAAATATATGAGGAAGTCAAACAACTCAACAGCAAAAAAAAAAACCTGATTAAAACATGGGCAAAGGACCCGAATAGGCACATCCCAAAAGAAGACATAAAAAATGGCCAACAGTATATGAAAAAATACTCAACATCACTAATCATAAGGGAAATGAAAATTAAACCTGCAATAAGATATTACCTCATACCTGTTAGGGTGGCTACTAGAAAGACAAATGTTAACAAATATTGGCAAGAATGTAGAGAAAAGGGAACTCTTGCACACTGTGGGCAAGAATGTAAATGGGCACAGCCATTATATAAAACAGTATGGAGCTTACTCAAAAAGTTAGAAATGCAACTACCATATGATCCAGCAATCCCAATACTGGGAATACATCTCCAAAGGAAATGAAATTCGTATGTCAAAGAGATACCAGCACAGCCATGTTTATTACAGCACTATTCACAATAGCCAAGTTATGGCATCAACCTACGTGTCTAACAATGAATGAATGGATAAAGAAAATGTGGTATATATGCAGGTATATATACACAAGGGAATACTATTTAGCCATAAAAAGGAAATTCTGTCATTTGCAAAAACATGGATGAGCCTGGCGAACATCATATTAAGTGAAGGAAGCCAAGCACAGAAAGACACATGATCTCACTCATCAGCCAAATCTAAAAAAGTTGATATCACAGAAGTTGAGAGTAGAATGGTATTTACAGATCTGGGATAATGTGGGTGAGGGAGGAAGGAGGGCAGTGTTGACTGGGGAAATGTTGGTCAAAGGATACAAAATTTCAGGAGGAGAAATAAGTTCAAGAGATTATTACACAACAGGGTATCTACAATTAATAACAATATTCTGTAGCCTTGAAAAATGCTAGGAGAGTGGATATTAAGTGTTCTTACCACAAAAATGATAACTATGTGAGGTAATGCATTGTTAATTAGCTAGATTTAGTCATTCCACAATGTATACATACCATAAAACATCATGTTGCACATGATAAATACATACAATTATATCTGTCGATTTAAAAAGAATTTCTGTCCTAGATCATTTGAGCACCTCACTCATTTTCTTAATATACAAGCAGCAATCGCAATGAATCACATATTCCCAATGCTCCGGTTCTATAGACAGTCAAGGGGAATGACTTAAAATGACTACACAAAAACAACAGTTAAAACATATTAAACGTTATTATATGCCTATCTCTGCTCTAAGGGGCTTTACGATATTAATTCATTCTCATGACAGAACCAACATTCCAACCCAAATACTCTGGATCCACTCCCCTATTCTTAACCACAACACTGTATTGCCTCTCACAGTCCACACACACACACACGCCCAAAACACAACGGGAGCTGCCAAACCTCAGAGAGATCTGGCAAGTATTACAAATATCATCTCATGGACTCCCTGGAAAAATCCTGGCTCTCGTTGATACCAATTTCTGTGCGGTCACTTTTCCACTCCCGAATGCCTCACAGACTAATGGAAATCATCCAACCATCTCCATTCTTCCCTGTTTGGAAAAGGAGGTCTGTAAAGACCAACTGATGTCTGGTGTGTGATTCCACCTAAACACTAATCTCCTCCTTCCCAAATATGGGTCTAAAATGGAGTTTTAGTATTAACTACTGGAGGTGTATTTCCATACCAGCTTCGAAAAAGAGAGCGCACAGGAAGGTGTGAACGATTTGCCAAATGGTTTTGTGAATATTAAGTGGAAAGGTGAAGGGGGGTGCATGAATGAATTTGCATATCCCCCCAGATTCACTGAAAATTTACGGGAATCTCAATATTCTAAAGTCAAAAACGCATTTCTTGAGCAAATACAAAGCACGAACTCACCCTGGACTTTTAGATGTGCAGAAATAATGCTCTCATCTTCCTCCAGGTGCTTCTTTTGGATAATAACACGACTGGGGAAGGGTACGGCAAGCGTGAGACTCCAGGTTTTTCTTGGAGCGCAGACTAAGTTTGAAAGCACCCTCCCTCCATGGCCACAATTTCCCTCACTTCACACGAAATAGGAAGGAAGTAAAAGGAGGCGGAATCGGTTCAACCAGTACAACCAGTTTGGAGCTGCTTTCTGGGGACAGAGCTCTGAGGACGCTGTGGTTCTCAACATGTAGCTGCCCTCCTGGGGAACAGTCGGGGACACTTCTGCGCTTTCTTGTGTAAAGCTTCATTCTCGGCTCAATATCTGACCTCCCTACTGGGGACATTGCTCTGCTGCAGTCCCCGCAGCTGTAAAGGGGAAAGAGGGAGGAAGCAGCAGGAGCTTACGGGCACCAGCATAGTGACACTCACACAGCCCCAGCAAAGTGCGCTGCGTCCACACGCCTTCCCGGGCCCGTGCATAGGGCCTCACGCACACACTCACACAGTCCCCTCCGTCACTCATAATCTCACAATCCCCCTCCTCTGATGCCCGCGCACACGCACGCCTGGGGATCCGACAGATCCCGTCTGCGCCCCGGGGTTCCGACTCTGAGCACCTCTCTCTAGCCCACCCGCACTGTCGGGTCAGTCAGGTTCCAGCCCCAGTCCGCAGAGACCTCCCGCAGCCACGGATCTCTTCCTAGGACGCGAAGACCTCACCCCACTATGTCGTCGACCCCTGGAGACCGGAAGTGAACTGGCGCGGTGGCCGCTGGGAAATACAGTCCTGAACAGAAAAAGCCTCAGAAGCCTTGAGCTCTGATCCTCTCAGGTTGATCCCAGCATACTATGGGGGCCGACCCCTAAGGGAGCCGAGCCTAGTGGATTCGTGGGAGTTCCAGCCCGCGGGGTGCACAGGTTTCTGCCTTGGGCGAGGATCCCCATCTGAGAGGAGCGTTTCCCTTTCAGAGCGTCAGTATAACTTTTTCTCTCCATGGAGAATGCAAATGAGCAGAACTTTTAAAGAAGAAAGAAGAATTTAAAGTAAAATTATGTCAAGATGTGGGTGCTTTAACTCCCAGCAATAGGCTTCCACTTCTCTGTGCTATTTGAAGGGGACTTAGGATAAATTTGAAAAGCTTGAACTAAAGAATTGGTTGGTTATATACTAGGAGAGGAAGTATAGTTCACATTGGAGATTTCAGAATCAAATGTCCTGGATTCCTCGAGACAATGTTCCTGTTACCTGGAGAGAAAAACGTGATTCAGGACGACATGGAAACGGATAAAAATATACAGAGAATTACTTGCTTTATCTTGAAGGATGAATAATTAACACTTGGTTAAAATAGTATAAACAAATGCAAAAAAGGGCTTGCTTTTCCTAGGAAGAGCCTGATTTCACTGTTGTAGTCTAACAACACTGAACTTTCAAAATCATTTTTCTAGTTTCCTATGCTACATAAGGAGGAAACATGGAATACTAAAGAGCAAAACATCTTTTCATTCCAGAATTGTGACAGAAAACGAATAACAAGATAATCAACTCAACCATATCAATAATCACATTAAATGTAAATGGTCTAAACACCTTAATTTACAAAGATTGTCAGATTGGATTTTTAAAAAGTCAGACCCACATGTCCATCAATGATAGACTGGATTAAGAAAATGTGGCACATATACACCATGGAATACTATGCAGCCATAAAAATGGATGAGTTCATGTCCTTTGTAGGGACATGGATAAAGCTGGAAACCATCATTCTGAGCACACTATTGCAAGGACAAAAAGCCAAACACCACCTGTTCTCACTCATAGGTGGGAATTGAACAATGAGAGCACTTGGACACAGGGTGGGGAACATAAGACACTGGGGCCTGTCGTGGGGTGGGGGGAGCAGGGAGGGATAGCATTAGGAGATATACCTAATGTAAGTGATGAGTTAATGGGTGCAGCACACCAACATGGCACATGTATACATATGTAATATACCAACGTGCACATGTACCCTAGAACTTAAAGTATAATAAAAAAAGATAATAATAAAAAAATAAATAAAAAGTCAGACCCAAATGTGTTCTACCTACAGGTAATATGTTAAATGAAAAGCACTAAAAGGTTAAGCATAAAAGGATGGAAAAATATACACCATCCTAACACTAGTCAAAAAAGTTGGAGTGGCTTTATTAAAAACAAAGTAGACTCCAGGACAAAGACTATTACCAGGGATAAAGAAGGGTACATCATAATAATGATAAAGCAGACAGCTCATCGAGTAGAAAATACACACATAAATTTTGCTCCTAAAAGCAAAGCTTCTTTGGGAAGAAAACTCCGTTAGATTAAAAAGGAGACAGATATACAATTATAGTCAGATATTTCAATATATCTATCTTGGTAATTGATAGAACAAACACAGAAAAGCAATAGGGTATAGCAGATTTGAGCTACATATCAACTTACTTGATCTCATTTATATTTGTGGAACACTCTCCTCAATGACAGTAAAATTCATTTATGTGGACAGGGGATACTTAACCAGTATAGGCCTTGTTCTGGGCCATAAAACAAGTCTCAATAAATGTAAGAGGATTCAAGTCATACAAAGCATGTTGACAAAAATTGAATTAAATTAGAAATCAATAACAGCTGAGTATATATTGTCCAAAGTAGTACAAATTTGAAAAGGTATGAATACTAAGGTAATTGAAACTATGTAATGTTTGAAAAATTCCTGTATTAATTAGAATATTCTGTTATATCCTAAATGGTAAAACAATAACATACATATGTTAAAGCAAAATACCAATTTTGTAGTAAGCAAAAAAAATTTTTTAAGCTATTTATGTTGACTAAACATTAGAATAAAGAGGAGAATAATTATATTTAAGTATATTCTGATACTTTAATCAATTTCCTAATCAATATCACCATTCTTTTTAAGTATTTTCTTTCAGTGTGGTCTATTTTTAAATTTTGATAAAATTTTATGTAATCTTCAATGTTGGACTTTATGTTTAGTAAACTCAAAATTATAGCTACTTTCAAATGACTCTTCTCTGAACACCATACTTTTAAGTTGAGGTATATACTCTGCATGTACTAAGGTAACCAGAAGTCTCAGAATATATCCAATGAAATGGAAGATATCCTCACAAGTATTGTGAATACTGAATATGGAAAAATTAGATTGCAGTTAATATTCTAGCAGTTAATGTATCTTGCCTTCAAGGTACATCTCTTTTTTTGCCACCTTGTCTAAGAAGGGTACATTTCTTTGAGAATTATCTTTACAAGGCAAACATAAAGGTTCTATTTATGATTCCTTTGAATGTTAAGCCAAATGTAGATGCTGCAGTAACATAAGGCTTCTCAACTACACTCCATTATGACACAAATTGCAAATTGATCCAGTTAAAAATTGGAGCATCACCAAAAGACTATTCCCATAGCTGAAGAAATTCCTCAGTAAAATTGAAGAATTTCAAAATTAAATCCTGTATGCCATCTGATATTTCATGACTTAATTCATTCAGTTTCTCGCTTAATTTGTAGGACTAAATCCCAATGTCTTCATGTTGGCAAGTTCTGATAACTGAAATTCAGTTGAATTTCTATGTTGAATAGGAGTGTTAAGAGAAGGCATCTTTGTCTTGTACCAAATCAATGCAATCTTAAACAACCAAAGGATTAAAGAACAAATACAAAATTTAGAAAATATTTTCGATAAATACAAATAAAAACACGTTACCAAAGTTTATAATACGCTTACTACTAAGAGAAAAATTTATAGCTCTACATGCCTATATGAAAGAAGAAAGATGTCAAATCAACAACCCAACTGTACAACTTTAGGAATTAGAACACAAAAAATAAGAAAACTAGTACCTTGAGCAGGGGGGAAAACATAGCTCTTAGTAACAGCATGGGAAGTTTCCTAGTTACACGAAGCAATTCAGACACATCAAGAAAAGCCAAGAGTACTGAATCAATTTATACTGGAAGAAAATATAGCTTTTCTTGACCTGCAAGATAAACATTTCAGCAATGGGCCATAACAATAGAATTAAAACCGGGAGGGGGGAAATTTACAGGAATTGAAAAAAAGAAAGGTGGAACAAGAAAGTTATCACCTCAGCCAGGCAAAAATAATATACCATTTCAAGGGGAGAAAGAACAGAAGGCTCACGCCACATGCAATGAGGTACTGCGAAGAATGATCTTCTGACAAATAAATCTGAGAAGTTCCAAAGAGAAAAAATTTACCTTGAGAATAAAATCGCATTCTGAATGAAAAAGATAGCATTTCGAACCTGAAACTAGGGAGGTTGATTATATCTCAGGAAGAAATAGAAATAATATAGAAAGATGGTTGTTAAACAGATTTCAGAATTAAAAACCAGAACCTCTTGTAATTCTATATAGAGCAAATCAATACTTTAAGAAAACCTTATTCTAACATAGAGGACTAAAGTTTTTTAGTTTTGCATTAGCGCTTTTTTTTTTCTTTTTTCTTTTCTTTTTTTTTTTTTTTTTTTTTTTTTGACAGAGTCTTGCTCTGTCATCCAAGCTGGAGTGCAGTGGTGCCATCTCAGTTCACTGCAATCTCCACCCCCTGGGTTCAAGCAATTTTCCTGCCTCAGCCTCCTGAGTAGCTGGGACTACAGGCACCCACTACCATGCCCAGCTAATGTTTGTAGTTTTACTAGAGGCAAGTTTCGCAATGTTGGCCAGGCTCGTCTCGAACTCCTGACCTCAAGTGATCCTCCCAAAGTGCTGGGATTACAGGCATGAGCCACCATGCCCAGCCAGCATTTTTAATATCTGTATTAGTTCATTTCCACACTGCTATAAAGAACTACCTGAGACTGGGTAATTTATTTTTTTTTTTAAATGTTCAATTGACTTATAGTTCTGCACAACCGGGGAGGTGTCAGGAAACTTACAATCATGGCAGAAGGTGAAGCGGAAGCAAGGCATGTCTTACATGGCTGCAGGAGAGAGACAGAGAGAGAGAGAGAGAGAAAGAGAGAGACTGAGACAGAGAGAGAGAAAGTGCCACAATTTTAAACCATCAGATCATGTGAGAACTCACTATCATGAGAAGAGCATGGGGGAAACCCACCCCCATGAACCAGGTCCCTCCTTCAACATGTGGGGATAACAATTCAAGATGAGATTTGGGTGGGGACACAGAGCCAAACTGTATCAATATCAAAGTTCAATCTTTAGAAAGACTAAATTACAGCCAACTTGATCACACACAAAATTCTTTTTTTTTTTTTTTTCTATTGAGACAGAGTCTCACTCTGTTGCCCAGGCTGAAGGTCAGTGGCATGCTCTTGGTTCACTGAAACCTCTGCCTCCTGGGTTCCAGCGATTCTCCTGAATCAGGCCCCCAAGTAGCTGGAATTACAGACACTCACCACCACAACCAGCTAATTTTTGTATTTTTTTAGTAGAGACAGGGTTTCGTCATGTTGGCCAGGCTGATCTCGAACTCCTGACCTCAGGTGATCTGCCCGCCTCGGCCTCCCAAAGTGCTGGGATTATAGGCATGAGCCACCATGCCGAGCCAAATACATTTTCTTTTCATGAACTTTATCACAATTTATTTAGCTATTGACAACATGCTTGGACTTTCTACTTTGTCCTATACTTCCTTTTTCTTAAATAACCAGTCATTTCACTTTAGGACAAAATTTACCATGAAAGATTCTTTCTTACACAAAATTATTCTTTCATTTTTTAACCTCCCTTACCAAAAATACATCTTCATATTCCTAACTTTTCTCACATTTCTCTTTCCTACTTACTGGCTCCTTTCTATCTTGTTTGATCTGAGAGCCTAAGCTTTATAAACATTTATCTATTCCTTTTTCTTTTAGATTATTAATTTTTCAAATAAGTGTTTTATCATCATACACAATTATTAGTCAGACAACTCTAAATTTATTTATTTATTTATTTATTTATTTATTTATTTTTGAGACAGAGTCTCACTCTGTCACTCAGCCTTGAGTGTAGTGATGCAATCTCCACTCACTGCAAACTCTGCCCCTGAGTTCAAGTGAAGCTTGAAGCGTGTGCCTCAGCCTCCCAAGTACCTGGGATTACAGGCATGTGCCACCACACTGGCTAATTTTTGTATTTTTGGTAGAGACAGTGTTTTGTCATGTTGGTCAGGCTGGTCTCCAACTCCTGGCCTCAAGCAATCTGCCCACCTCGGCCTCCCAAAGTGCTAAGATTACAGGCATGAGCCATTGCGCCCAGCCTAAATTTGTATTTCTAAAAGGTGTCTAGGTTGTTGGTTACCACGGAGTTGTAATTTTAAAGCTATTAATTTGAAAGCCCTTTAAAACTTCTTCTTTTTAAAATCTTGATTGGAATGCCATAAGCAGTGAGTTTTATCTCAACACCAGCAGAAAAGTCAGCAGATTCCAAGTAGGCAGAGAAAAAATTAGAGAGAGAGAGGACTTAGAAGACTCTACATGTTAACTCTATAGTTGCAGGTTTTGTTTTTTGAATGATGACCCTCTGAGCTCTGAATTTTCCTTGTTGTAATTTGCCCATCAGTGTAAAAATGTGCACAAGAGCAGGCCATAATACATGCCAACTGTGGTCCCAGAAAATCTGGCATGCCTTATTAATGTTTGGGAAGGCCATTTTGTTTCTTATTCATCTCCTGGGAGCAAAGAAAATCTTCTAAGTCCTGTAAGGGAATTCAGAAGTTTTTTTAAATTATTATTATTTTTTATTTTGTTATGTTTTTTGAGATGTAGTCTTGCTCTGTTGCCCAGGCTGGAGTGCAATGGCGCAATGTCAGCTCACTGCAACCTCTCCCTCCTGGGTTCAACTGATTCTCCAGCCTCAGCCTCCCAAGTAGTTGGGATTACAGGCTTGTGCCACCATGACCATCTAATTTTTGTGTTTTTAGTAGAGACAGGGTTTCACCATGTTGCCCAGGCTAGTCCGAACTCCTGACCTCAGGTGATCCACCCACCTCGGCTTCCTAGTGCTGGAATTACAGGCCTGAGACACCGCGCCCAGATGAATTCAGGAGTTTAGACTGGTGTTTTAGATGGTGGTGTCTGCCCTGATAGCTGTAAAGTAGCCCTCATGCATCCATCATTTAGAATGTTTACTTTTGCTCCTGTAAGATGTTCAGAAACAAGCAAGGAAAAAGAGTCAAACCAAATCAAAAGAAACCAAGATAAGAATGTTCCAAATATTTTAACCCAGGTGTGCAGATCAAACAAAATATTAAACCAGGGAAGGTGCACAGACCAGAGAAGATGTGCCTCACAGACAGGATGTAAATACTTTAGAAACCCACCAGAGTACTCAATGCAGAAAGCTACTTGTCTCTATACCCGGAAGGACTTACCAGAAAAGACAAAAAGTCTTATTTCAGAAGGAATGTATGATCTTTCACAAAAATGACCTTATCCAAACAAGATTCCAAATAAAGTCAAAACGCCTCTAACAAAAGGAGGGAGGATCACTTGTCATTTGCCCATCACCAGGGCAGAAATGGTGAGCCAGGGAAGTGACTCAGTAAGTACTGCCCACTGGTTCCAAGTATCACCATCTCCTTCTTTTTGTTTTTGCTGTTTGTTCTTGTTGTTTCTTTTTATTGAGACTGAGTCTCGCTCCGTGGTGCAGGCTGGAGTGCAGTGATGTGATCTCGCCTCACTGCAATCTCTGCCTCCCAGGTTCAAGTGATTCTCCTGCCTCGACCATTCGAGTAGCTAGGACCACAGGCACAAGTCACCGCACCCAGCTAATTTTTGTCTTTTTAGTAGGGACAGGGTTTCACCATGTTGGCCAGGCTGGTCTGGAACTCCCGACCTCAGGTGATCCGCCTACCTGGGCCTCCCAAAGTGCAAGGCATTACACCATGCCCGGTCACCATTTCCTTTTGCTAGTGAACTTTTTCAGGTCCTGTTTCAAACACCATGTATGTCAACCTATGTAACAAACAGAAAGAGGCTGTCTAAAAGATAAGATGTTTGGCAATAGAGCATTGCGATGGGAATCTGCATACTGTAGTAAAATATGTGCAAATTCAGGGAGATAAAGGAAAACAAGGGTTTTTAAATGAAAAAATGAGGGAGATTACATAATTGTTTTGAAATAATTATTCTTGGCTACAAAGATCAATAACAAGTCTGAGGGGGAGGGAGGAGGGATTGCATTGGGAGTTATACCTGATATAAATGATGAATTGATGGGTGCTAACAAGTTGATGGTGCAGCACACCAACGTGGCACAAGTATACATATGTAACAAACCTGCACGTTATGCACATGTACCCTAGAACTTAAAGTATAATAAAAATAAATAAATAAAAAAATAAAAAACAAAACAAAACAAAACAAAAAAAAAACAAGTCTGAGACTGGACAGGGAATTGCTGAGCAGATGTCCTTGCAGAAGTATTATTTGTATAAGGTTATGATGGACTTTGTGTAAGGTTGTGGTTTTTGCAGTCTTTTGTGACAGTTTTTGTGATCAGGCATACAAGCATGAAAACCTTCTCTTCATATTCTCCCCACGCTTGATTTGTCAGAGTTTTCTTTTTTGTTTTTCTTCTTTTGGGACAGGATCTCACTCTGTCACGCAAGTTGGAGTACAGTGGTGTGATCATGGCTCACTGCAGCCTCAAACTCCTGGGTTCAAGCAATCCCCCTGCCTCAGCCTCCCAAGTAGCTGAAACCACAGGCACCTGCCACCACACCCAGCTAATTTTTTTATGTTTTGTAGCGATGGGGGTCTCACTATGTTGCCCAGGCTGATCTTGAACTCCTGGTCTCAAGCAGTCCTCCCACCTTAGCCTCCCAAAGTGCTGGAATTACGAGTGTGAGCCACTATTCCTGACCCATGATATGTCAGTTTTCTTAACATTAGTGACTCCGTTCTGATTCTGACAACTTTCACAGTTATCTTACTAATATATGTGGTTGACAGCCTTCTCAAAGCAAATCTTCCATCTGAGCTTTACCCATACATACATGTATGTGATATATGACTAGTCACATGTATGATGCAGGTGCCTTAAAGATGGCGCAAACTACATGTGCTAAATAGAGTGTGCATTACATTTACACCCAAACCACAGCCTCTTCAGTTTGCCAATATCAATAAACACCACCATGACCAATCCAGTTGCTCACGTGAGAGAATTGTGAGTCATTGTCCACACTAACCTTTCTCAAACAACCCTTTATGATGGCAAGGTGGCTGATGCCTGTAATCCCAACACTTTGGGAGGCTGAGGCAGGAGGATTGCTTGAGGCCAAGAGTTGGAGACCAGCCTGGGCAACATAGCTACACCCTATCTCTACAAAAAATATAAAAATTAGCCAGGTGTGATGGTGTGCCACTGTAATCCCAGCTACACAGGAGGCCAAGTGGGAGGATTGCTTGAGCCCAGGAGTTCAAGGCTGCAGTGAGCCATGTTCACACAATTACATTCCAGCCTGTGTGACAGTGTGAGACTCTATCTCTAAAAAAAAAATTTTTAAGTACAAAAGAAAAAAAGACCTTTATGAAACACTTGCTAAGCTTCGTGCATACTTCTTTTCCAAGGAATTATTGTGCAAGTTCAATGCTCATAATGTGCAAGTTCATGCTGATTTTCATCATCTGTATGAGAGCCATCATCCCGTCACCTAGTTTACTTCAAACATCTTCAAAAGATCAAAACATCAACAGTTGTTTTGAAGATGTTTGAAATAAACTAGGTGAGAGGATGATGGCTCTGATACAGATACTTTTCCCCATGTTTACACTTACTTAATTCAATAAACTATGCTCATAATTGTTAAGTAAACTAGATAATTTTTTAAACGTCTCCTGTCTCTTTGATAAAGTCCTTAAATTACCCAAAATTACTGTTGGGATTTATGGTACAAATTCCTAACCTAATTGATAAAATGTGGCAGATGGTCATGGCATCCTAACTCAATTACCTCAGCTCCTGCTCAATTCTCCTGTTGTTGGAACACAAGGCATAGCACACAGAATTTCCTTTCATTCTTTGCATGTTCTTTGTTCCTTTCTGCAAATGGTGTTCAAACAATGTTTTCCATTTGTCTAAAGTGCCTGCTATGACTGGTTAACACCTCTAAAATATTTAGGGGGCAGCCTAACCTGCAGATACAAAGATGTCAAAAAACAAAATTATAACACATTTAGTTTAAAGACCTTAATTTATTTTATTTGTGATTCTAGAATCAGGCAGTACTTTATTGTACAAAATATAATGTGTAGAGGAGCTGAGCAGAGCAGGGTGGTTTTACAGACACAAAAGGGCTGAGGAAAGCAGACACAGAGAACTAAATGTGGCTTGGCCATTTCAAAGTTACTTTCCCTGTGAAGGTTAAAGCAGAGGGGGTTTCAATATCATGCCAGCTAAACCTGGTCAGCCGGGGCACGGTGGCTCATGCCTGTAGTCCCAGCACTTCGGGAGGCTGAGGTGGGCAGATCATCTGAGGCCAGGAGTTTGAGACCAGCCTGGCCAACATGGTGAAATCCCGTCTCTACCAAAAATACAAAAATCAGTCAGGTGTGGTAGTGGCTGTCTGTAATCCCAGCTACTCAGGAGGCTGAGGCACAAGAATCGCTTGAACCTGGGATACAGAGGTTGCAGTGAGCCAAGTTGACATCATTGCCCTCCAGCCTGGGCAACAGAGTGAGACTCTGACTCAAAAATAAAATAAAATAAAATAAAATAAATACTGGCCTGCTTGGAGATTCAGCTATCATCTCTCTCTCTCTCTCTCTCTCTCTCTCTCTCTCATTATTGGAAGGTCAGATAAATAACCTAGTTTCAGCTTGGTGGCATAGAACTTCAGCAGGAGTAACTCCATTTTTGTTTGGTCTGTTGAGTCTCATGCAGGGGCTCAGCCCAAACCAATGGCTAAACCATTGTCTAAACGGTAAAGTCTATTTAACAAAGGGGAGCTTTCCATGGTCCTGAAACAAACTACCCTGATCTCCTCATTGAGCCCTGGGCAGCATGGTGAGACTCCATCTCTACAAAAATATTTTAAAAGAAAATAGCCAGGCATGGTGGCATGCACTTATGGTCTCAGCTACTCATGAGGCTGAGGTGAGAGGCCGAGGGGGGAGGATTGCTTGAGTGCAGAAGTTGAGGCTGCAGTGAGACATGTTTATGCCATTGCATTCCAGGCCAGGCCTCAAAGCGAGACCCTGTATGAAGAAAAGAAAACCCACAGGTAAAATCATACTCAATAATGACAATGGAATGTTTTTCCCTGGATGATTAAAACGTTCTAAATCTGGATAGTGATGATGGTTCCATAACCCTATGAATATACTAAAAACCACTAAATTGTACATTTTATAAAAGTGTGCATTTTATGTCACGTGACTTATATCTCAGTAAAACTGTTATTTAAAATGAACATGACATGGTCTCCACCAACAAGAAGCACAGAAACAATTTTGAAACGTTACAGCATTGAAAAAGATGATTTCTCAGCAACAAAGTCCTTATGTACACAATAAAGTGATTAATACTTCCCAGGTGCTTTGATAAGAATCATATATTGAGAGCTATGAGAGAAGTCTTCTCTTTTGTTTCTTTTCTTGTTTTTTTTTTTCTTTTCTGATTGTTGCTTTAACTTTTTTCTAGAGAATCTGTTTAAATGGGCAAATGCCAAGGTAAATATTCTCTACTGACATGATTCAACATTTATGTATAAATACTCATAAATGCTTATCAAATTAATTCATATTTAAAAGCATGGACATTTACTTGGGTCATATTGGTGTTTCTATTGGTGAGAATTTTGACAAAACGGAGATGCACCTTCAAAGGGGGAAATGAAGAATTATTTATTTATTTATTTCTATTATTTATTAATTTTTTTTTTTTTCTGAGACGGGGTCTCACTGTGTCACCCAGGCTGGAGTGCAGTGGCACAATCTTGGCTCACTGCAATCTCCGCCTATCGGGTTCAAGCGATTCTCCCACCCCAGCCTCCCGAGTATCTGGGACTGCAGGCACCCGCCACCACACCCAGCTAATCTTTGTATTTTTAGTAGAAATGAGGTTTCACCATGTTGGCCAGGCTGGTCTCAAACTCCTGACCTCAAGTGATCCACCTGCCTCAGCCTCCCAAAGTGCTGGGATTACAGGTATGAACCACCATGCCCAGCAAGAATAATTTAATAGAGTATTTACAGAAATGTAGGGACAGGGTTAAGGGAAACCAACAAGGGATATCAAACTATTTGAAGCTGGCAGCACCAATAGCCATTGCCCCTCCTCCTAGACCAGAAGGAGTTGAGGAGAAAATGGTTACCTAAGCCCAGGATACAGCAAGACCCAAGACAGCCTCGCAGAGAGGGGCTGGAGGAATGAACACTCTCACATTTTTGCATCTACCCTTTCATCCTCTGCTGGACCCTCCCATTCACTGACCTCGTCCGAAGCCAACAGGTGAGTCCACTGATGTAATCTATACAGGCCAGCCTCCTGGGCAATAGAGTGGAGAAAGGTAAAGGGTGGACCTAGGAGGGAAAATGAAAAACAGCTGGCAGAGATCAATCTGTTTGCTCCTCACTTGATCTTTAAAATGAGGGATTCCAGCCAACCCAGGTTTTTGACCAAAGAGCTAAAGACACAGAGGGAAAGGATGGAGGACGCGCTCTTTGTTGGCACAGCTGCAGTAATTGTACTTGATTTTTGTCCAGATGAAAAAAAAAATCTACTGTCAATTCAGCCATATTTCCATCAGAGGTCTTCACAAAAGGCCACAGAAATACATTAAAGAACTAATTAGTAGCGGGATGTGGTGGCACGCACCCGTAATCCCCAGCTATGTAAAAGGCAGGAGGATCACTTGAGCCCAGGAGTTCAAGACCAGCCTGAGCAACATAGCAAGACCTGGTCTCAAAATAAATAAATAAATAAATAATTTATTTTAAAATAAGCAATTAGTAAATATAAAACATAGCTGCTATAGTCACCGCTTCTATAACTAGTCCTGAGGCCAGGGTGCTGAATACATAATTAATTGATTGATTAGAAATGCAAGAGGCTATTCTGTCATTAATTATACTTGGCAGGTGCCCTGGATGTTTCCTGTGAAATATTTTATCATCTTAATTATAGATCTTCCAAAAGAGACAACCTTAAATAAAATGTATAGATATGTCTCTCTTTTGCATAGGGGTTGGGGGTTGCTTAGCACATGGACTCCTTTTTGTGTTTAGAGAATTCACTATTTTATTTTATTTTATTTCATTTTATTTTTGAGACAGAGTCTCACTCTGTCACCCAGGCTGGACTGCAAGGGCGTGATCTCAGCTCACTGAAACCTCCACCTCCCAGCTTTAAGCGAGTCTGCTGCCTCAGCCTCCTGAGTAGCTAGGACTATAGGCGCACACCAGCACAACTGGCTAATTTTGTATTTTTAGTAGAGACGAGGTTTCACCATGTTGGCCAGGCTGGTCTCGAACTCCTGACCTCGGGTGATCCACTTGCCTTGGCCTCCCAAAGTGCTGGAATTACAGGCTTGAGCCACCACACCTGGCTCCTCATCAGACCTTTTCATTGTCATGTTTTGAACATTGTTCTGGGGAGTTTAGACTCCCAGTGGTTTGTTAAGGAACTCCTTTTTAAAAAAAATAAACTCTTTGTATTTTTTAATCAGCCTGATTCAGGTTCTGTTGTGTGTCTGTTACAAGGAAGTAAGTGAATTTACAACATCTTGTCCAATTAAATGGGATTTAAAGCAGGCACTTAGAAGCTGCCTAAAGAGGGGTGATTACTTTAGAATTAACAGGCTGTTCTATGTCAGGGACCATGTTAGGAAAGATTATGAAGATTAAGTAAAGAAGACCCAGAGCTCTGCTCAGATTAATTAAATTCCCAAGCTGTAAAGTAATTACTTCAAGACCCATGGTCAAAAGAAATGGATTATGATCCCTGATATAGGGGGGAAAAAACCTATAAAATCCAGAATAAGGAAGAGATAAGCGACCAAAAAGATACCATCCGGATCATTAAACCATTTGGAATTAAGAAAATGTTTACTGCAATACTGGTTCTCATTCCTACAGAAAAGAAAGGAAAGATAGAAAAACCCATATTGGTTTTGGTTTGGTTTGGTTTTTTTGTTTGTTTGTTTTTGTTTTATCAGAGAGGTTTGGAGGATTTAGCATTTTAACCTGGTCTTTAACAGTCTCATGTTTCTCTACCATGACGGGCAAGATGTGTGGCTGGGACATTAATCAGAAAAGTAAAGAGAAGTGATCTCACCACGAACTCTCACATACACGTGGCAGATGTGGTTGGTTCTGGATCTTGAATATGGCACCATTATAACGTAGAAAAGGCAAAGCACCATAGGACTGTAACTTGCCAAAAGTTGGAACTTTAAAATTATCTATGGACCCAATCCCCTTTCTGAAGGTGAGTTGATGTGCCCCTGTGCAGTAGTATTTGTCTATTACCTTTTCCATCAGATAGTACTTTAGACACCAAGCTTTCTTTTTTGAGTGACTGAGTAAATGTATAGTCTTAGCACTCTATAACAAGGGGTAAGCACAGCAATGAAATATCACTGAGGAATTTATTGATCCTTTATTGAGATATGGTGACATGATTGCAGGACAGAAAAGAATGGATTCTTGCTTCTATTGTATTCTAGACATTGGAAGGGAAAGTTGAAACCCACTTCCCCATGTGTTAGCTACATTTGGAGAGTGTCAAAAATAGTAATAGCACAGCCTTTTAGAGCTGTTATGAAGAATATCACTTAGGGCACAAAGAACAGGAAAAAAAAAAAGAGGCCGGGAGTGGTGGCTCACGTCTGTGATCCCAACACTTTGGGAGGCCGAGGCAGGCGGATCACCTGAGGTCGGGAGTTCAAGACCTGCCTGACCAACATAGAGAAACCCTGTCTCTACTAAAAATACAAAATTAGCCAGGTGTGGGTGACACATGCCTGTAATCCCAGCTACTTAGGAGGCAGGAGAATCATTTGAACCCAGAAGATGGAGGTTGCAGTGAGCCGAGATTGCGCCATTGCACTCCAGCCTGTGCAACAAGAGCAAAACTCCATCTCAAAAAAATAATAAATAAGAAGAAAAAGAAAGCAAATTACCCCCATTCTCATCCTTTTATGTGTTAATTATGTAAAACAATAAGTGAAAGTTTTCTGACCCTGACCCCTAGAGGTCATCACTTGTATTAGTTAGTCCAGCAGCCATAACAAAATACCAGACTAGGTGGCTTAAAAAAAAAAAAAACAGATCTTTGTTTTCTCACGGTTCTGGAGGCTAGAAGTCCAAGATCAAGATATCAGCAGGTGTGGTTTCTTCTGCGGCCTTTCCTTGACTTGCATATGGTCACCTTCTCACTGTGTCCTCACTTGGTCTTTTCTCTGAACTTACACACTCTGGGTGGCTTTTTCTCTTCGTATGAAGGCATCACTAATATTGAACTAGGGCCCCACCCTTATGACCTCACTTGACCTTAATTACTTTTTTTTTTTTTTGAGACAGAGTCTTGCTCTGTTGCCCAGGCTGGAGTATCACCTGAGTAGCTGAGATTACAGGCGTGTGCCACCATGCCTGGCTACTTTTTTTGTATTTTTAGTAGAAACGGGGTTCACCATGTTGGCCAGGCTGGTCTTGAACTCCTGACCTCAAGTGATCCACCTGCCGTGGTCTCCCAGAGTGCTGGGATTACAGACACGAGCCACCATGCTCGACCCTTAATTACATCTTTAAAGGCCCAATCTCCAAATACATTACATTGTGGGTTAGGCTTCAGTATAGAAATTTGGGGGGAACACTTCAGTTATAGCACTCCATCTTATGGGTCCCCCAAATTCATATACTTCTCACATGTAAAATACATTCACCCTCATCCCAACACCTTCAAAAGTCTCAACCCATTCCAGCATCAATTCTAAGTCCAAAGTTTCATCTAAATCTCATCCAAGTCAGGTATGGGTGAGACTCAAGGTATGACTCATCTGTGGCAAAATTCCTCTGAAACCTGTGAACCCAGGAAACCAGACAAGTCACGTGCTTCCAAAATACAATAGTAGAACAGGCATAGGATAGACATTCCAATTCCAAAAGGGAGAAATTGGAAAGAAGAAAGAAGCAATAGGTCCCAACTACATCCAAAATCTAGCAAGGTAAATTCCACTGGATCTTAAAGCTCAAGAATAATCCTTTTGGCAGACACGGTGACTCACACCTGTAATCCCAAACTTTGGGAGGCCAAGGTGGGCGGATCTCTTGAAGTCAGGAGTTCGAGACCACCCTGGCCAACATGGTGAAACCCCGCCTCCACCAAAAATACAAAAAAAAAAAATTAGCCAGGAGTAATGTCTGTAATCCCATCTACTCGGGAGGCTGAAGCAGGAGAATCACTTGAAACTGGGAGGCAGAGATTGCAGTGAGCTGAGATTGCGCCAATGCACTCCAGCCTGGGCTACAGAGTGAGACTCTATTTCATAAAATAAAAAAAGAATAATCCTTTGTCTTGATGCTTTGAACTCTGAGCCCATTGGGGCAGCAGCCTCACCCCCACAGTCTTGAATGGAGGCCCCATTCCCATGACCCTGTGGGTCCACTTCCAAGGCTCTGTGTGGAGGCAGCCTAGCCCACTGAAACCAAGGAAGATATAGCCCCACCCCTTGAAATCCAGAAGGAGACAACCATCCCTTATTTTGTCCCACCTCTGGCCCTTTAGTTGAAGCTGGCAGCATGTCTTCTGGTAAAATCTCATTTCTATTTCTGGTATCTGCCAAGATGGCTGATTAAAGCCATGAATTGCACCCACGTTCTTCTCATCACACGATTTTCCAGGCAGACCCCTGGTACTCTCTCAGAATATGCTTTTTCATTTTTTATAATATGAATAGGCTAAGAATATTCCAAATCTTCAAGTTCTTATTTATTTTTCTAAAAAATCCCTTCCATTGATCCCTCTCATCTTGCATTTTACTATAAGCAGCAAGGAGAAATCAGGGTAAGCATTCAAAACTTGGCTCACAAATCTCCTCAGCTTGGCCGGGCACGAGGACTCACCCCTGTGATCCCAGCACCTTGGGAGGCCGAGACAGGTGGATCGTTTGAAGGCAGGAGTTCAAGACCATCCTGGCCAACATAGTGAAACCCTGGCTCTACCAAAAAATACAAAAATTAGCCAGGAATGGTGGTGCATGCCTGTAGTCCCAGCTACTTGGGAGGCTGAGGTACAAGGATCTTTTGAACCCAGGAGGTGGAGGTTGCAGTGAGCTGAGATCCCGCCACTGCACTCCAGCCTGGATGACAGAGAGACTCCATAGCAAAAAAAAAAAAAAAACAAAACAAAAAAAAAAAGGGAAAGGAAAGAAAGAAATCACTTGAGGTAAATATTTGAGTCCATCACTTGCAATTTCTACTTTTCACAAAACACTGGAACACAATTCAGTCAAGTTCTTTGCCACTTTGTATATTACAAAGATGACCTTTCCTCCAGTTTCCAATAACATGTTCCTCATTTCCATCTGAGACCTCACCAGAATCAGCTTTAATATCCATATTCCTACCAAGAATCTCTCCAAGGAAGTCTAGCATTTTTCTAGTATATACCTCAAAACTCTCCCATTCTCCACCCATAACCCAGTTCCAAAGCCACTTCCACATTTTTAAGTATGTGTTCCACAAAACTCCACTTCTGGCACCAAAATCTGTTAGTCTGTTGGGGCTGCCATTTAAAAATACCATAGATGGGGTGAGGTAACTTAAACACCAGAATTTTTTTTTTTTTTCTCACAACTCTGGAGGCTGGAAGTCCAAAACCAAGGTGCTGGGAGGTTGGGTTTCCCCCGAGGCCCCCTCCTTGGCTTGCAAATGATTGGCTTCTTGATGTGTCTTCCTGTGGCCTTTCCTTTGTGCATACACATCCCTGGTATCTCTCTTTCTTCTTATAAGGCTGTTAATCCTGTTGTATTAGAGCCTCAACCCTGTGACATCACTTAACTTTAATTACCACTTTAAAGGGTCTAACTCCATATATGGTCATATTGGGTACAGAGTTTCAGGGTACAGAGTTTCCTGTTGGGGTGACAAAAAAGCTATAGAATAAGATAGTGGCAATAGTTGCACAACATTGTGAATATACTTAATGCCAGTGAAGTGTACACTTTAGAGTTGTTAAATTGGGAAAGTACACGCTCCACACTTTTAAAATAACCAGATCTCATGATAAATCACTCACTATCACAAGAGAGGAGATAGTCCAAACCATTCGTGAGAACTCCATCCCCATGATCCAATCACCTCCCACCAGGCCCCATCTCCAACACTGGGAATTACAATTCGACATGAGATTGAGATTAAGGGTTCAACAAGGGAATTGGAGAGAAAACACTTTAACTAGCAACACCACTGCTTACAATTTGGGACTTGTTTACATGTCTTTCTTTTTCTTTTTCTTTTTTCTGAGATGGAGTCTTGCTCTGTCACTGGAGCTGGAGTGCAATGGCACAATCTCGGCTCACTGTAACCTCCACTTCCTGGGTTCAAGCAATTCTCCTGCCTCAGCCTCCCAAGTAGCTGGGATTACAGGTGTGTGCCACTACACCCGGCTAATTTTTGTATCTTTGGTAGAGATGAGGTTTTCACCATGTTGGCCAGGCTGGTCTCAAACTCATGACCTCTGGTGATGCATCCACCTTGGCCTCCCAAAGTGCTGCGATTACAGGCGTGAGCCACTGTGCCCGGCCTACATATCTTTTTCTACCCACCTGTATTAGTACGTTCTTGCATTGCTGTAAAGAAATACCTGAGACTGGGTAACTTCTAAAGAAAAGAGTTTTAATTGGCTCACAGTTCCACAGGCTGTACAGGAAGCATGGAGGCATCTGCCTGGCTTCTGGGGAGGCCTCAGGAAACTTACAGTCATGGCAGAAGATGAACAGGGAGCCAGACATATTATGTGATGGAGCAGAAGCAAGAGACAGAGAGTGGGGAGATGCTAGACAGTTTTAAAACAACAAGATTTCATGATAAGTCACTCATTCACTATCATGAGAGAAGGGATGGTGCCAAACCATTCATGAGAACTCCTCCCCCATGACCCAATCACCTCCCATTAGGCCCCACCTCCAACACTGTGGATTACGATGCAACATGAGATTTGGGCGTGGACACAGATCCAAGCCACATGACCACCTATAGTCAATCTCTGTAAGTATTACATATAGACAGCTATACACATATATGTTAACAAAAATCAGTCATGACATATATATTGATTTACAAACTAGTTTGACTTTATCTGGAACAGACATGCCTAATGTAGAGTCAGATAGCAGATTAGTAATTGCCAGGGGCTGGGAGAGGTTGGATGGGGACTGACTGCTTAATGGATACAGTTTCCTCTTGGGGGATGAAAAAGTTAGAGAATAAGATAGTGGTGATGGTTGCACATGTGAATGTATTTAATGCCAGTGAAGTGTACACTTTAGAGTTGTTAAATTCATAAAGTTTTATGTAATTATTAAGTTCTCACAATTCTCCACAAAAAGAAGGGGAAAATCCACAATGTCATACCATTTCATACCCAGCAGACTGTCGAAAATGTAAGCCTCTCAGTATCAGGCTTTAATCCATAGAATAAAATAAATATCCAAACTTCTCGGCCAGGTGCAGTGGCTCACACCTGTAATCTCAGCACTTTGGCAGGCCAAAGTGGGTGGATCACTTGAGGTCAGGAGTTCAAGACCTACCTGGCCAACATGGCGAAACCCCGTCTCTACTAAAAAAAAAAAAAATTAGCCAGGTGTGGTGGCACGCACCTGTAATCCCAGCTACTCGGGAGGCTGAGGCATGAGAATCGCTTGAACCCAGGAGGCAGAGGTTGCAGTGAGCAGAGATCACACCACTGCACTCCAGCCTGGGTGACAGAGCAAGACTCCATCTAAAGATAAATAAATAAATCACACTTCTGCATGGATAGAAATAAATAAATAAATACATGGGGAGAAGGAATGGTTCTATCTTTCAGTAGATTTACAATTTATAAATGTAAAAGGAGAAAGGAACATGAAAAATTACCATTAGGCAAATGCCACAGCAATAACTGTTGCAGACAAGATCCACCGATGGATGCTAAAATTTGTGGGCAAAAGTTTGAGAAGGAAAAAGACTTGTATAGTCTCAAAGGATCTCTTTCAAGATAGTTTTTAATTACCAAGGGAAAGATAGTAACTTTACAGTAGAGATGTGCAGCATACAGCAACTTAAGTGATCAAGGTCAGCATCACCGGCAATAAGATACACTGACATCAGGTGCCTCCTGATATCATGCACTGAGGACACAACATCATTTCTGTGGTGTTCTTGGCAAAAATGCATAACTTTATTCCAATCATGAGAAAACATCAGACAACCCAAATTGAGGAATATCCTGTAAACCAACTGATCAGTACCATTCAAAAGTGTCAAAGTCAGCTGGGCATGGTGGCTCACATCTATAATCCCAAAGCTTTGAGAGGTTGAGGCAGGAGGATTGCTTGAGGCCAATAATTCAAGATCAGCATGGGCAACATAGTGAGACCCCATCCTGACAAAAAAAATTAGCCGGGCATCATGGCATGTGGCTGTAGTCCTATCTACTCGAGAGGCTGAGGCAGGAGGATCCCTTGAGTCCAGGAGTTGAAGGTTGCAGTGAGCTATGATCACACCACTGTACTGAAGCCTGGGCGACAGAAAGAGACCTTGCCTCTTAAAAAAGCAGTGTCGAAGTCATGAAAGACAAGCAAATACAGAGGAAACGTTCCCGTCTAGAAGAGACACAACAACTAAACACAATATGGGAGACTGGAACAGAAAAAAAAAGGGGGGGGGACATCAGTAGAAAAAGTGTTAACATTCAAATAAGACTGGTAGTTTAGTTGGTACTATGGTACCAATGTTAATTTCCTAGTTTTGATCATTGTGCTATGCTAATAATAATAGGGGGAGCAGGATGGGAGATACGTGGGACCTCTCTGTACTATCTGCACATTTCTGCAAGTCTAAAATTATCTAGCATTACAGCTTCCACCTCACTCTCTGCGTCAACTTGCTCACAGTCTGGCCCTCCCCACAGTCCCCATGACGTGGCCTAGCTTCCCCCCGAGCAAGTAGACCCAGAGGAGTGTGTGAGCCCCTTAGAAGGGCATTCTCCCATCCCTTTAAACCCTTCTGATGACTGGACCCCAGGCCAGTGTCTTCGAACCAGAACCATGTGGATCAGCCACTCTCAAATACCTGACTCACAAAAAGTGTGTGAGACAATAAATATTTACTGCTTTGACCTCCCAGATTTTCTTTTTGAAATTCAGAAAATTGTTGTTGCACATACTGACAACTAGATGGCACCAGAATTCCAAGGATAGAAGCCGGCTGCCAGCATCATGAACTCAATTGCCTCTGAGTTTGTTTACAAATTTATCGCAATCCCAATACAGATATCATCAAAGTTTTTTTGTTTTGTTTTGTTTTGCCCCAGAGCTAGAAAGAAGCAGTAGCAGCTGTAGCTGCCACCAACAACTTAGGCAGTAGCTCTACCAAATACTTAAAACAATAGAAGTGGCCAGGCATGGTGGCTCATGCCTATAATCCCAGCACTTTGGGAGGCCAAGACGGGTGGATCACCTGAGGTCAGGAGTTCAAGACCATCCTGGCCAACATGGTGAAACCCCATCTCTACTAAAAATACAAAAATTAACTGGGCATGGTGGTGGGCGCCTGTAATCCCAGCTACTGGAGAGGCTGAGGCAGGAGAATCCCTTGAACCCAGGAGGTGGAGGTTGCAGTGAGCCGAGATTGTGCCATTGCACTCCAGCCTGGGCGACAAGAACAAAACTTCCTATCAAAAAATTAAAAAATAATAAAAATAATAAAATAAAATAAAACAATATGTGTCC
Source organism: Rhinopithecus bieti (assembly GCF_001698545.2). Lineage (NCBI taxonomy): Eukaryota > Metazoa > Chordata > Mammalia > Primates > Cercopithecidae > Rhinopithecus > Rhinopithecus bieti. The sequence continues at coordinate 2,010,605 of NW_016808836.1, forward strand.
TTGCCATGGTTGGGGCTAAAACAATGTAAATTAGAACAATATTTAAAATGTGTTACTGATGCATGAATAAGCAGACAGATCAAGATAAGGTTAGAAAATCCAACTCCACAGAAAGCAATTGCGGAGAAAAACTCCACAGAAGCAATTGCTTATGGAGATTTATATAATGATATAAGAAGGGACTTTAGAAAAGGTTTTAATTTAGTAGTGTTGGAGCAACTGGATGACCACGTGAAAACAAAGAAGCCTGAATGCATTTCCCACCCCGTACACCAGATTAAATCCTAAGCATATCAAAGATCTAAATGAAAAAAACACAACCTCACAGATAGTTCCCTCATGACCTGGGAGGCTGTAAATTTTCCAAACTATTACTCAAGATCCAAAAGCCATAAAAAAGAATTTTGTTAAATGAGCAAACAAAAATACAAACCTTTTGCGTGGCCACAAAATAAGCCATACACAACCAAAAACTACAGACGACAAAATAAGAAAAATATTTACCACTTATATCACAGAAAACAAAGAGTTAAAATCCCTAAAATATAAAGTGTCTAAAATTAAGGGGGAGGGGGAAAAAAACAAGAAACCTATTGGAAGTGGGCAAGATACATAAACAGAGAGTTCACGTTAAAAAATGCAAATGTCACCTAAATTTATAAAAATAGCCAGACACAGTGGCTTATCCCTATAATCCCAGTACTTTCGAAGGGAAGGTTGGGGGGGATTGATGGATCCCAGGAGTTTAAGACCAGCCTGGGTAAGATGACAAGACCTGGTCTCTACATAAAATAAAATAAAATAAATTAGCTGAGTGTGGTGGCACACACCTGTGATCCCAGCTACTTGGAATGCTGAGGTGAGAGGATGGGAGGACTGCTGGAGCCCAGGAGTTCAAGGCTGCAGTGAGCTATGATTGCACCACTGCACTCCAGCCTGTGTGACCGAGTAAAACCCTGTCTTCAAAAAATAAAACATCACACCTGTAATCCCAGCATTTTGAGAGGCTGAGGCAAGCAGATCACCTGAGGTCCGGAGTTCAAGACCAGCCTGGCCAGCACGGCAAAATCCTGTCTCTACAACAAATACAAAAATTAGCCAGGCATAGTGCATACACCTGCAATCCCAGCTACTCAGGAGGCTGAGGCAGGAGAATCGCTTGAACCCGGGAAGCAAAGGTGGCCGTGAGCCAGCCGAGATCACGCCACGCCACTCCAGCCTGGCTGGCAGAGCGAGCCCCCGACTCAAAAAATAAAACATGAAATAAAGCTCAACCTCACTAATAATAAAAGAAACGCAATTAAAACTGCCCTGAGATCCTATTTCTCACCTAACAGATAAGCAAAAATCCAAATGTTGGACAGCACTCTGTTGGCAACGCTGTGGGGAAACAGAGACTCTTCCATTTTACTGATGGAATATAAAAAGATAAAACCTCCATGGAGAAGAATTTGGCAATATCTAGTGAATTTGGCCTCTGACTCAGCAATCCTACTTCTAGGAATTTGTCCCAAAGACACATAGACAGAAATAGGAAACTTCATATGAATGTGCCTCTTCACTGGAGACCTGTGCATGATAGCAAAAAACATAGTTTCAACTACTGCAATGGCCATGAAGAGGGTGCTGCTTAAATCAACTATGCTATATCCACAAACATAGAGCACTGTACAGCTGTAAATATGAATAAGATATATTAAGATTACATATATGTGTGATGTGTGTGTATGTACAAGCATGTACACACATGTTTTCTTTGTTGTTGTTGTTGTTGTTTGACTGTTGGTTTTGTTTTGTTTTGAGACAGAGTCTTGCTCTGTTGCCCAGGCTGCAGTGCAATGGCACAATCTCAGCTCACTGCAACTTGCACCTCCCGGGGTTCAAGTCATTCTCCTGCCTCAGCCTCCCTAGTAGCTGGGACTACAGGCACGTACCACGACACCCAGCTAATTTTTGTATTTTTAGTAGAGATGGGGGTTTCATCATTTTGACCAGGCTGGTCTCGAACTCCTGACTTCAAGTGATCCACCCGCCTCAGCCTCCCAAAATTGCTTGGATTACAGGCGTGAGTCACTGCACCTGGCCCAAGGCTGCCATTTAAAATGGGTTGTAGGCTGGGTCCCGTGGGTCATGCCTCTAATTCCAGCACTTTGGGAGGCTGAGGCAGGAGGATTGTTTGAGGCCAGGAGTTGAGACCAGCCTGGGCAACATAGCAACACCTCATCTCTATAAAAATAAATAAAATAAAATAAAATAAAATACATATGTTCATTGGTTTATATTTTCCAAGTAAATGGAATGTTGAAACATTTTTTTGCAATTGGGACTCAATCACCCCCAAAACAATGGTTTGGGTTTTTTGTTTTCTTGAGACAGGGTCTTGTTCTGTCACCCAGGATGGAGTGCAGTGGTATGATTATAGCTCACTGCAGCCTCCACTGCCTGGGCTCAAGCAATCCACCCACCACAGCCTCCACAGTAGCTGGGACTGCAGACGTGTGTGACCACGCCTGGCTAATTTTTTACTTTTTGTACAGATGGGGTCTCATTATGTTGCCCAGGCTAAAACAATGTCTTAAAGTAATTAAAGACGTGAATTTGACATAAATCCCTAATGGGGTATAGCCTACTGGGAAAAAAAGCACCATAAGAAAATCTTATACTATATTTAGTCATCATATTACTAGTGATAATATTGATATTGATATTTTAAAATTTTACATATGCACATACATATTCAGATATGCATGTATATCTGCATATATATGTTTCTGGCGAAACCACATCTCTAAAATTTTTTGTAAAAATACAAAAAATTACCTGAGTGTGGTGGTGCACACCTGTAATCCCAGCTACTTGGGAGGATGAGGCTGGATTGTTGGTTGAACCCGAACCTGGGAGGAGGAGGTAGCAGTGAGCCCGAGATTGCGCCACCTCACTCCAGCCTGCGTGACAGAGTAAGACTCTGTCTTTAAAAAAAAAAAAAAAAAAAAAAAGGCCGGGCGCGGTGGCTCAAGCCTGTAATCCCGGCACTTTGGGAGGCCGAGACCGGCGGATCACTAGGTCAGGAGATCGAGACTATCCTGGCTAACACGGTGAAACCCCGTTTCTACTAAAAAAAAATACAAAAAACTAGCTGGGCGAGGTGGCGGGCGCCTGTAGTCCCAGCTACTTGGGAGGCTGAGGCAGGAGAATGGCGTGAACCCGGGAGGCGGAGCTTGCAGTGAGCCGAGATCCGGCCACTGCACTCCAGCCTGGGCGATAGCGGACAGCGTGAGACTCCATCAAAAAAAAAAAAAAAAAAAGTCAAGCTGAGGGTTAATTTTGGTAGAGAGAAGGGAGGCGCTGGGCCTGGGCGCCTGGGCTAGGGCACATGGAGACGCTTATGAACAGCTGGCAAATTCTATTTCTTGACTTAGATGTGGTTACAAGTGGCTTGCCTTAAAATAACACAATTTGTATTTTCGCTGAATTTCAGGAACTCCTATTTTAAGAACTTCCTGTTTTTTTTTTAACAAAGAAATGTAGTACTTTGTTTTCAAAAGGAAGATTTTATTATATGAATCAATACCTAACAAATTAGAAGCAAAGCCTCTTGTAGAGAAAAGATCCACCAATAAGGAGATCTGCATTTCTTCAGGAGGGAAAAAAAAGTCACCACCATCACAGAATCAAAAACAAAGGAATAATCGTACAGATTTGGGAGGCTACGGACTTTGCCTTTGTTTTCCTTATTTTAAATTAGGAGTGCTGGCTGATGAAATCAGGGCACCCTGAACCAGACATCTCGATCAGCCCTATTTTGGGCCTCTGTAATGTCAAATAATTTTGAATATATTTTTGCTTTTACAACCTTATGCTAGCTGTGAAACCACTTGAAATGCAGCATTTCCTGCAATTACAAAGCTCCTCCATGGGAAACTCTCCTTCTTTCTAATGTGTTGAGAAACAGACTTAGGTCAAGAAGAAAAGCATTCTCTATGAAACACAAACGCTTTGGAAGTTTCTAAAGGTGCCCTAAAGGTTGTACTTCTCTCTCCACTTGCAAGATTTTCTTTTTTTTCTTTTTCCGAGATGGAGTCTTGCTGCGTCACCCAGGCTGGAGTGCGGCAGCTCAATCTTGGCTCACTGCAACCTCCACCTCCCAGGTTCAGGTTCAAGCAATTATCCAGCCTCATCCTCCCAAGTAGCTGGGATTACAGGCACATGCCACCACGCCTGGCTAATTTTTGTATTTTTAGTAGAGACGGGGTTTCACCATGTTGGCCAGGCTGGTCTCGAACTCTGGACCTAGTGATCTACCCGCCTCAGCCTCCCAAAGTGCTGGGATTACAGGCGTGAGCCCACCCAGCCTGGTCTTTTTTTTTTTTTTTAAGACAGGGTCTCATTCTGTCAGCCAGGCTGGACTGCAGTGGTGTGATCTCGGCTCACTGCAACCTTGAACTCCTGGGTTCAAGTGATCCTCCTGCCTTGGCCTCCCAAGGTGATGGTATTACAGGTACTGGGTGAGCCTTCACATCTGGCTCACTTACAAGATTATAGTGAGATCAAATGTGGAGAACTTCTGATCTAGATTCAAATGGTCTAGATTTATATTCTGGCTCCCTCACTTACTAGCTGTGTGATCGTAGTCAAATCACTTAACCTCTCTGATTCTATGACCACACACATAAAACTGACACATGACAATGCCTACCTCATAGAGGTTGTCGTGAGAATAAATTGTCTTAACAGAAGTAAGACACTTAGAATAGGGCAAAGCTACCTTGAGCTTTACAGAGAAGCTCAGATCCAAGCCCTCCATGCTGAGTGGACATGCTGCAAAATCCACGCATGGAAGTAGTTGAGCAGCACCTCTGAATCAGTTTCCTGTGGCTGCTGTCGCAGACTCCCACAAACCCCATGGCTTAAAACAACACCGATTGGCTGGGCGAGGTGGCTTGCGCCTGTAATCCCAGCACTTTGGGAGGCTGAGGTGGGCGGATCACTTGAGCCCAGGAATTTGAGATTTAAGAACGAATGAAAGAGAGAGAGAGAGAAAGAGACAGGAAGGGAGGAAGGGAGGAAGGGAGGAAGGGAGGAAGGGAGGAAGGGAGGAAGGGAGGAAGGGAGGAAGGGAGGAAGGAAGGAAGGAAGGAAGGAAGGAAGGAAGGAAGGAAGGAAGGAAGGAAGGAAGGAAGGAAGGAAGGATTTATTCTCTTATAGTTCTGGAGGCTTCTGACCTGGAAGGAAGGATTTATTCTCTTATAGTTCTGGAGGTCAGAAGCCAACAACCAGCTTCCCTGGGCTAAAGCCAAGTGGTTGGCAGGGCTGATTCTTTCAGGAGGCACTGAGGGAAGACCTCATGTCCTTGTCTTTTTAGCCGCCCACATCCCCCGGCTCGTGGCTCCCTCCTCCTTCTGCAAAAGCATCCCTCGGCTGGGCGCAGTGGCTCACGACTGTAATCCCAGCACGTAGGAAGACCGAGATGGGTGGATCACCTGAGGTCAGGAGTTCGAGACCAGCCTGGCCAACATGACAAAACCCCATCTCGACTAAAAATATAAAAATTAGCCAGAGGTAATGGTGAGCGCCTCTAATCCCAGCTACTCGGGAGGTTGAGGCAGGAGAATCGCTTGAACCCGGGAGGTGGAGGTTGCAAAGAGCTGAGATTGCATCACCGCACTCCAACCTAGGCAACAGAGCCTAGATTGAGACTTCATTTAAAAAAAGAAACCCCCGCATCCCTCTAATGTCTGCTTCCACTGTCACCTTGACATCCCTCTGACCAACTTCTCCTGTGTCCCTCTTGTAAGGATCTTTGTGATTCTATTCAGGACCCACCCAGGTAACCCAGGATCATTTCCCCATCTCAACAAACTTAATCACATCTGAGAGTCCATTTTGCCACATAAGGGAACGTTCACAGTTCTAGGGATTAGGATGTAGAAACTTTCTTAATTATTATTAATACTTAGCCAAGCCTTGGGGAGCAAGAGAAACTTTTTCTTTTTGTGTGTGTTTTTTGGGTTTGTTGTTGTTGTTGCTGTTGTTGTTGGTTTGGTTTGGTTTTGTTGTTGTTGTTTGAGATGAAGTCTCCTCCTGTCACCCAGGCTGGAGCACAGTGGCACAATCTCAGCTCGCTGCAGCCTCTGCCTCTGGGTTCAAGTGATTCTTATGCCTCAGACCCCCGAGTAGCTGGAATTATAGGAGCCTGCCACCACACCCAGCTAATTTTTGTTTTTTAGTAGAGATGGGGTTTCACCATGTTGACCAAGCTGGTCTCAAACTCCTGACCTCAAGCCTGCCTCGGTCTCCCAAAATGCTGGGATTACAGGCATGAACCACTGTGCCCAGGCTTTTTTTTTTTTTTTTTTTTTTTTTTTTTTTTTTTGAGACTGAATCTCACTCTGCTGCCCAGGGTGGAGTGCAGTGGTGCAATCTCAGCTCACTGCAACCTCCTCCTCCCGGGTTCAAGCAATTCTCATGCCTCAGCCTCCTGAGTAGCTGCGATTACAGGCGCCCACCACCACGCCCAACTAATTTTTCTATTTTTAGTAGAGACAGGGTTTCACCATGTTGGCCAGGTTGGTCTCGAACTCCTGACCTCAAGTGATCCGCCTGCCTCAGCCTCCCAAAGTGCTGGGATTACAGGCGTGAGCCACCGTGCCCAGCCTTTTTTGTTTTGTTTTGTTTTTGAGAGAGTTTCCCTCTGTTGCCCAGGCTGGAGGGCAGTGGTGCGATCACAGTTCACAGCAGCCTCAAACTCCCAGGCTCAAGTGATCCTCCCACTTCAGCCTCCCAAGTAGCTGGGACCATACATGCGTGCCACCATGCATGGCTTATTTATTTATTTAGTAGAGACAGGATCTCACTATGTTGCTCAGGCTGGTCTTGACCTCCTGGACTCAAGTGATTCTCCCACCTCGACCTCTCAACTGCTGGCATTACAGGGATGAGACACTGAACCCAGCCAGGATATGGAAATTTTGGAGGCCACATTATTCAGCCTACCACAGTCTCAAAGTGTGGTCTGATTCCATTCTGTCAGCTGTTTTATTTCTTCAGGTCTCAGACCTAACGTGGACCTATGGGTGCTACTTAGGATATAGGTTCACCCAGAAGTCAGAGAAGGCTACTGGAACTGCCAGTTCAGGACCCTTGAGCTCCCCTGTACATGCCTTTGTGCAAATTAGGAAAAGGCTGTCCTCCCTTCCTCTGGGTAGACACAGCCCCACACCAGGATGTGTGACTGGTGAAAGGGCACAGGTTGCATTTCAGCCTCCACATGCCTCCTGGGTCAAACAAATTTGTGCAGTGCACAACCTCTACAACCCTACTTTAACGCACAGGGCCCCCACCTCACCCTGATTTAAAAAAAAAAAAAAAAATTAGGGAAGCATGCCCAGTCTTATTCTTGTCTTTCTCGGTATAATTTAGATCTGCACAAACTCTCTACTATGACTCACACTTCCTGAAACCCTGGAGCCTCCCAGATGTGAAATCACTGAGACCTGGCTCTTCAGAAACAGTGACTCCTTTAACAGGCAGGCTTGGAGGACGTCTCTTGTGGATCTAGGTCTTGCCGTTGTAAGACTGACTCCTGCGGGGCTGCCTGGGACTGGTGGTAGGTCAGGGCTTCACAGAGCCCCAGCGCAGGGTGAGATTGGAAGAATTACATCTCTGTCCTTTGGCCAAGGACCAACACCTTTGGAGCCTGCAGAGGTCTGGAGGAGTCCAAGGAGACTCCGAGGCAGAGCTGGCAAAGTCTGGGAGGGAGCGTGGGTTTGCCGTGTTCTCCCCACGCCCTGATTCCCACTCACCTGAAGGAGCAGCTGCTCTCTTGTGGGAAACCCACCCTTCAGCCCTTCCACGCGCAGGAAGCTGGGTGGGAGGAAGAGTGCAGCGCCCTGCTCTGTGTGAAGGCTGCCCGAACAGGGACTCTGGCAGGATCCATCCCATAAACAGTACAGTCTGGGATCAGTGACACAGTTCTGTGGATCCTGGGATGTCCCCTGTCATCCTTCATTCTCATTTTTCTTGGACATACTAAATTCGTCTCAATCAGAATGAAATTAACAATAATGTTTATTTTCCACTTGGGTGTTTTTTGTTTTTGTTTGGCGTGTGGCTTCCAAATGTTGTCAATAAACACTGTTACAAGGATGTTTCAGGGCTCTGAAATCCCAGCCGGTAACCCCAGCACTTTGGGAAGCCCAGGCAGGAGTTTGAGGGGCTTGAGGCCAGGAGTTTGAGACCAGCCTGGGCAACATAGTAAGATCCCCGTCTCCACCAAAAAAAAAAAAAAAAAATTGAAAATTAAAAAATTAGCCAGGTGTAGTGGCACGCTCCTGTAGTCCTAGGTACTCAGGAGGTGGTAGAGGGAGGATCACTTGAGCCTGGGAGGGCGAGGCTGCAGTGGGTTGTGATCCCACTGCTGAACTCCATCCTGGGTAACAGACCAAAATAAAATTTTCGACTGGGTGCGGTGGCTCACACCTGTAATTCCAGCCTTTTGGGAGGCCAAGGCGGGTGGATCATTTGAGGTCAGGAATTCAAGACCAGCCTGGAAAACATGGTGAAACCCTGTCTCTACTAAAAATACAAAAAATTAGCCAGGCGTAGTGGCAGGTGCCTGTAATCCCATCTACTCAGGAGGCTGAAGCAGGAGAATTGCTTGAACCTGGGAGGTGGAGGTTGCAATGAGCTAAGATCACACCACCACACTCCAGCCTGGGCAACAGAGCAAGACTCTGTCTCAAAAAAACAAAAATTAGCACATGCCTGTAATCCCAGTTACTCAGGAAGCTGAGGCAGGAGAATCGCTTGAACGCAGGAGGCGGAGGTTGTAGTGAGCCGAGATCATGCCACTGCACTCCAGCCTGGGCAACAGAGCCAGATTTCGTCGCCAAAAAAAAAAAAAAAAAATTATTGTTGGAGTGATGAAAATGTTCTGGAATTGATTGTGATAATGGTTGCACAACTCTGGAAATATGCCTGATATGGTTTGAATCGGTGTCCCCGCCCAAATCTCGTGTTCAGTTGTAATCCCCAGTGTTGGAGGAGGGGTCTGGTGGGAGATGATTGGACCAGGGGGGTAGAGTTCTCATGAATGGGTTAGCACCATCCTCTTAGTGCTGTTCTCATGATAGTGAGTTATTATTTTGAGATTTGGTTGTTTAAAAGTGTGTATGTGTAGCACCTCCCTCCTCTCTCTTCCTCCTGCTCTGGCCATGTAAAGTGCTGGCAACCCCTTTGCCTTCCGCCATGATTGTAAGTTTCCTGAGGCCTCCCGAGAAGCAGATGCTGCCATCGTTCCTGTTCAGTCTGTGGAACTGTGAGCCAATTAAACCTCTTTACAAATTACCCAGTCTCAGGTATTTCTTTATAGCAATGCAAGAATGACCTGATACAATGCTAAAACTAAGTAATTGTATCTTTTAAATTGGTGGATTTTATAATATATGAATTCTATCCCATTAGAGCTGTTCCTAAAAATAAAACAAAGAGCATGGCACAGTGGCTCACACCTGTAATCCCAGCACTTTGGGAGGCTGAGGCGGGCGGGTCACCTGAGGTCAGGCATTGGAGACCAGCCTAACCAACATGGAGAAACCCCGTCTCTACTAAAAATACAAAATTAGCTGAGTGTGGTGGTGCATGCCTGTAATCCCAGCTACTCGGGAGCCTGAGGCAGGAGAATCATTTGAACCCAAGAGGCGAAGGTTGTGGTGAGCCGGGATCATGCCATTGCACTCCACCCTGGGCAACGAGAGCGAAACTCTGTCTGAAAAAAATAAAATAAAATAAAATAAAATAAAATACGTAAAACAAAAAGCCTAGGGGCAGGAACCCGAATTACCTTGACTTCTACTTACTGTCTGTTACTTTTAGCACATTGCCTCATGACCCAAGACAATTGCTTGAGCTCTAGACATCACATCTAAATTCTAGGCAATGAAAGCAAAGAAGGAAGAAGGGCATGGCATCTCCCTTGCAATGTGAATTACTGGAACTTATGCAAACATTTCCATTTACGTGGTTTTAGTGAGGACACGGAAACAAAGCCACATCTAGCTGCAAAGGGGGCTTTCCAATCCCACCATTATAGGGAGTCATTCTTGAAGGGGTTGGAAGGGTGTTGACCAAGCCAATCCCAAAGCGAAGTTATTAACCCCACTTTAAAGATGAGTAAACTGAGGCACAGAGAGTGGAAGCTGCCTGCCCAAGGCCTCAGCTACTAGGTGGAAGGAAAGGAAAGGAAAGCCACTATGCTCAAAGATTCCAGCTCAGATCAGGAAATTCATCAAAGATGAGCCATCCCACTCACAGTAAGACCATAGTAGAAATAATGTCACCAGTTCTGGATATGTGTCCCTTCATAGAGCCATCAAGGACGTGGTCAGAGTGCAGATGAGGCTGAGGTTTATGAAAGGCAAACACATTTAACGGTTAACCCAGGCCTGAATCACACTGTCTGGATGGACAGGTTTTTAGTTTGTTCGTTTTGTTTTCTAGGTTTTTTTGAGACAAAGTCTCTCTCTGTTGCCCAGGCTGGAGTGCAGTGGTTTGATCTCGGCTCATGACAACCTCCGCCTTCCAGGTTCAAGTGATTCTCCTGCCTCCGTCTCCCGAGTAGCTGGAACTACAGGTGTGCACCACCATGCCTGGCTAATTTTTGTATTTTTAGTACAGACGGGGTTTCACCATGTTGGTCAGGCTGGTCTCAAACCCCTGACCTCGTGATTTGCCCACCTCGGCCTCCCAAAGTGCTGGAATTACCAGTGTGAGCCACCGCGCCTGGCTAATGGACAGGTTTTATAAGCTGTTATCAGGAAGGAATGCTTTTGGCTGCAATAACAAAAAAAAAAAAAAAAAATTAACCTGGTGAACACTAGCTGAAACCTATAAGAAATTAACTTTATGCCTATTTTCAAGGTCCAGAAGAAGGCTGTCCAGAACCATTTTTCTGGTTCGGATGAGCTTAAAAACCAAGTCCTTGTGGAAGGATCACTCGAGGCCAGGAGTTCAAGACCAGCCTGGGCAACACAGCAAAACCCCATCTCTAAAAAATAAAAACAAAATTAACCAGGTGTGGTGACATGCACCTGTTGTCTCACTTACTTGGGAGGCTGAGGCAAAAGGATCTCTTGAGCTTAGGAGGTGAAGGCTGCAGTGAACTATGATTGCACTACTGCTCTCAAACCTGGACAACAGAGTGAGACTCTGTCTCTAAAAATAAAAATAAATTTAAAAAATTTTTTAAACCCAGGCCTCTAGGAATCAGAGGTCCTCTGTGGGTCTCTAAAGAATGTCCATTTAACTTTATTAATACTTTGATACATTTTACTTTACTTAGAGAATCAGCTCCAAAGACAGCTAAGCATAACACAAGGGGTTAGGGCTTCAACGTAGAATCTTTGGAGGGCACAAACATATTAGGGGTGCACACTGGGGTGACAACCAGAAGGAACTGGGAAACGTGATTGCTATAAAAGACAGCACAGGCTGAGAGCAGTGGCTCACTCCTGTAATCCCAGCATTTTGGAGGCCAAAGCGGACGAATCATGAGGTCAGGAGTTCGAGACCAGCCTGGCCAACATGGTGAAACCCTGCTCTACTAAAAATACAAAAATAAGCAGGCCTGGTGGCACTTGCCTGTAGTCCCAGCGACTCAGGAGGCTGAGGCAGAAGAATTGCTTGAACCCGGGAAGCAGAGGTTGCAGTGAGCCGAGATCATGCCACTGCACTCCAGCCTGGGCAACAGGGCAAGATTCCATCTCAAAAAAAAAAAAAAAAAAAAAAAAAAAAAAAAAAAAACACAGCACAGTGGCTACCCAGGGGAGTAGGGAGAGGATTGGGATGGGGAACAAGGCGGGGTTCCCGGAGTGCCTGGCAATATCCTGTTCTTGAAGCAAGTGGAAGTTAAAAGGCTTACCACTTGAAGCAAGTGGAAGTTAAAAAGTTAAAAGGAAGTTAAGGTAGACCTTTGTTTGGTGTAGCTTGCTTCCTTCCTTCCTTTTTTCTTTCTTTTCCTGGAGACAGGATCTCGCTCTGTTCCACAGGCAGGAGTGCAGTGGCACTGTCATAGCTCACTGCAGCCTCAACTTCCTCTGCTCAAGCGATCTTCCCACCTGGGCCTCCCAAGTAGCTGAAACTACGGGCACGCACCACCACATCCAACAATTTGGTGTCATTTTCTGTATATATGTTTTATTTTATAACACATAGGCTTATAAAATAGGCTCCCAGGCCCAGCGCAGTGGCTCACTCCTATAATCCCAGCACTTTGGGAGGCCAAGCTGCGAGGATCGCTTGAGCCCAGGAGTTCGATGCTGAACTCAGCTATAACCATGCTACTGCATTCCAGCCTGGGTGACAGAGTGAGACTCTGTCTTTTTAAAAAATAAAAATAAGATGGGCTCCTCTGCTCCTGCTTCATCATCCAACCCTCTGGCTTTCTTCCTCCTGGTCGCAAAATAACTCCTGCACCTCCGGGTTTCACATCCACATCTCTGGCAGGAACTGAAGGGCAAACATCTAGAGTCTTCTCCACGTAAAGCTTTGCCTTACCATTTAGAAAGAAAACCCTCTTCAGGCCCACAGCAACCTTTACCTCCCAGGTTTAAGTGATTCTCCTGCCTCAGCCTCCTGAGTAGCTGGGATTACAGGCACCTGCCACCACGCCCAGCTAATTTTTGTATTTTTAGTACAGACGGGGTTTTGCCAGGTTGGCCACACTAGTCTCGAACTCCTGACCTTATAATCCACCTGCCTCAGCCTCCCAACGTGCTGGGATCACAAGTGTGAGCTGCTGCGCCCAGCTGACTTAATTGATCATTTAAACCCTGACATCTTTGAGCACCAATCCCCCACCTTTTTGGCACCAGGGAGCAGTTTTGTGGATGACAATTTTTCCATGGGTGGGGTGGGTGAGGTGGGAATGGGTGGATGGTTTTGGGATGATTCAACCACATTACATTTATAAATAGCTTCTCATAAGGAACGAGCAACCTAGGTCCCTTGCATGCACAGTTCACAATAGGGTTCACGCTTCTATGAGAATCTAATGCCACTGCTGATCTGACAGGAGGCGGAGCTCAGCTGCCCTGGCTCACCCGCTGCTCACCTCCTGCTGTGCAGTCCAGTTCCTAACAGGCCATGGACCCATATCAGTCCATAGCCTGGGCGTTGGGAACCCCTGTCTTTTTTTTTTTTTTTTTTTTTTTTTTTTTTTTTTTTTTTTT
>NW_016808836.1:2023935-2026849 GCF_001698545.2 Rhinopithecus bieti
TAGCTGGGACTACAGGCGCCCGCCACCTCGCCCGGCTAGTTTTTTGTATTTTTTAGTAGAGACGGGGTTTCACCATATTAGCCAGGATGGTCTCGATCTCCTGACCTTGTGATCCGCCCGTCTTGGCCTCCCAAAGTGCCGGGATTACAGGCTTGAGCCACCGCGCCCGGCCAAGGGAACCCCTGTCTTAAACAACTAAGCCCCATGCTCCTAAATTCTTGTGGCATCAATTTTTCATCAGCCAAGCATCTAACCCACCAGGCACAGCCCTTAAACAAGCTTGCCTCTGGTACTTCAGCTCGACTAACCTTCTGCAAAATCAGTGGTAACTGGGCCCTGACCCTCCATCATGGATATGGGGAATGGATGCCCTGCGTCTACTCCCAAGCTCCCCCTACTGTACCCTTGAGTACTGTAGAAGCTGGAAAGCTATTTTTAAAATAGTAACTTCACCACTCTCACCCAAATTATCAATACTTAATTGCCAAATGGTTTTCTGTGCCTACCCTCCTGTCTTAAAATATGATGTAGACCAGGCGTGGTGGTTCACACCTGTAATCCCAGCACTTTGGGAGGCTAAGGCGGGTGGATCATGAGGTCAGGAGATCGAGACTATCCTGGATAATATGGTGAAACCCCGTCTCCACTAAAAAATACAAAAAAAAAAAAAAAAAAAAGCCAGGTGTAGCAACACGCGCCTATAGTCCCAGCTACTCGGGAGGCTTAGGTGGGAGAATGACGTGAACCCAGGAGGCAGAGCTTGCAGTGAGCCAAGATGGTGCCACTGCACTCCAACCTGGGCAACAGAGCAAGACTCCGTTTCAAAAAGAAAAAGATGTAATACTAATAGAAAATTTGAGGCTGGGCATAGTGGTTCATGTCTGTAATCCCACCACTTTGGAAGGCTGAAGCAGAAGGATTGCTTGAGCCCAGGAGTTCAAGACCAGTCTGGGCAACACAGTGAATCCCCATCTCTACAAAACATACAAAAATTAGCCAGGCATGTTGGTGCATGCCTGCAGTCCCCGCTGCTCAGGAGGCTAAGGTGGAAGGATCTCTTGAGCCCAGGCAGTGGAGACCACAGTGAGCCAAGATTGTATCACTGCACTTCAGCCTGGGTGACAGAGCTAGACACTGTCTCTAAAGGAAAAAAGAGAGGCCAGACACAGCGGCTCACGCCTGTAATCCCAGCACTTTGGGAGGCCAAGGCAAGTGGATCACCTGAGGTCAGGAATTCGAGACCAGCCTGGTCAACATGGTGAAATCCCATCTCTACTAAAAATACAAAAAATTAGCTAGATGTGGTGGTGGGTGCCTGTAATCCCAGCTACTCGGGAAGCTGAGGCAGGAGAATTGCTTGAACCCGGGAGGCAGAGGTTGTAGTGAGCCAAGATCACTCCATTGCACTCCAGCGTGGGCAACAAGAGCAAAACTCTGTCTCAAAAAAATAAAAAAGAAAAGAAAAAAGAAAAGACATTTTGAAGTAACAGATGAGCAGATGATTGCTGTAGAAAAGATAGTTTGTTACTCACAGTTCCCAAGAAGAAGGGGCACATGATTCCATGGGGCACCACACGGGGGAGCCCCTGAGTCAGTCAGGGGAAGAGACAGAGGAGGAAACTGGGCAAGAATTTTTACCGTGGTTGCCACAGGAAGGAATTGCTGATGCTGCTACTGGAGTGAAGTGTTGCTACAGTAACACTCACAAGAACAGCAGGCAGACAGGAAGCAAAAGTCCCTTCTCCTGGAGGTGACCAGCCTCCCTGGAAGGGGTTCCGGGATGCAGAACTTTCAGTGCTAAAAATGGGAAAAATCTGGGGAAAGTGGGACGAGTTGATTACCCTACTTCTGCAGTCTCCTAGCAAACTCTCTTGCCAGAGCCCAACACAGAACCATCTGGTAAAGCAGAAATGTGGTTTGCTTGTCCCAGCATCACAAAGCAGAGCACAAGATGGTGTGTTTGGAGCTGAGAGACAGTAACTCTGTAATTGATACTGACTTTTTTTTTTTTTTTTTGACAGAGTCTCACTCTGTTGCCCAGGCTGGAGTGCAGTGGTGTGATCTTGGCTCACTGCAACCTCTGCGTCCCGGGTTCAGGCGATTCTCCCAGCCTCCCGAGTAACTGGGGCCACAGGCAAGCACCACCATGCCTGACTAATTTTGTATTTTTAGTAGAGACGGGGTTTCACCATGTTGACCAGGCTGGTCTCAAACTCCTGATCTCAGATGATCCACCTCCTCAGCCCCCCAAAGTGCTGGGGTTACAGCCATGAGCCACCTGGCCCAGCCTGATACTGACTCTTTATGATCTTTCTGGTCCTCTCCAACCCATCCTCTGGGCTGCCATTGAGAAGAGCTTTATGAATAGATAAAATTGATCATTTCAGACTCTTGCCAAAAGTTTTCCATAGTTACTTACCAGCCAATCAGGGTGAAATTTCAACTTTTTAATGAGGCATAAAATGTTCCGCAAAGTTATCCTCAGTTACAGCCCAGTTTTATCTCCTCTCCTGAACTTGACTTTCCAGAAATATATAAATCTTTGAATTTTAAAAAATAAATCATATTCTCCACTGCCTATGCTTTTTAATATACTAGTCCCTCATCTGGATAAAAGAAGATTAGGCCAGGGGCAGTGGCTCACACCTGTAATCCCAGCACTTTGGGAGGCCAAGGTGGGCAGGTTACCTGAGGTCAGGAGTTAGAGACCAGCCTGGCCAACATGGTAAAACTCTATCTCTACTAAAAATACCAAAATTAGCCAGACATGGTGGTGTGCACTTGTAATCCCAGCTACTTGGGAGGCTGAGGCACGAGAATCACTTGAACCCGAGAGACAGAGGTTGCAGTGAGCCGAGATCGCACCGTTGCACTCCAGCCTGGGTGTCAGAGGGAGACTCTGTCTCAAACCAAA
>NW_016808836.1:2029005-2052109 GCF_001698545.2 Rhinopithecus bieti
TTTTTTTTTTTTTTTTTTTTTCCCAAAAAAAATTTTTTTTCCAGAAACAAGATCTTACTCTGTTGTCCAAGCTATAGTGTTGTGGTGCCATCATAGCTCACTGCAGCCTTGATCTCCTGCGCTCCTCCCTCCTCGGCCTCCCGAGTAGCTGGAATTAAAGGCACATGCCACCACACCTGGCTAATTTTTATGTTTTGTAGGGATGAAGTCTCGCTATGTTGCCCAGGCTGGTCTTGACCTTGAACGCCCAGCCTCAAACAATCCCCTCTCCCCACCAAAGCCTCCCAAAGTGCTGAGATTTCAGGTGTGAGCCAACGTGCCTGGCCAGGTCCTCTTCTCTCTTGCTCTCCATGGTCTGCTTGGAAATCTGAGAGTCTGCTGCATACAATAGCTCATGCCTGTAATCCCATCTCTCTGGGATCCCAAGGCGGGCAGATCACCTGAGGTCAGGAGTTTGAAACCAGTCTGGCCAACATGGTGAAACCCCATCTCTACTAAAAATACAAAAATTCGCCGGGCATGGTGGTGGGCATCTGTAGTCCCAGCTGCTTGGGAGGCTGAGGCAGGAGAATTGCTTGAACCCAGGAGGTAGAGGTTGCAGTGAGCTGAAATCACGCCATTGTACTCCAGCCTGGGCGACAGAGCAAGACTCTGTCTCAAAAAAAGAAATAAATAAATAAATCACTCCTCCCTCTTCCTTACTCCCATAGCAGACCTCTTGGAATGTCCTGGAAGTTCTAAGCCTGTCACTTCTCAGTCCCAACAGAAGCCACCCTCTCCCAAGCCACCATCATCTCTGGTTTGAACTACTGTTGCAGGAGCCTTCCAAGTCTGGCTCCTACAATTAATTCATGATCTACCCAACAAGCAGAGCACGTCAAGTCACTCCCCTCTTAAAATCCCCCATAGTTTCCTGTTTCCCTTTGGAAAAGTCTAAAACCCTTAACTTCTTCTAGAAAGTTCCTCCAGGAAGATCTCTACCTGCTGTCTCAGCCTCGGACCTTCTGTGCTTCTTCAGCGTCCTGTGCTGGCACTCAATTACTTTAGGGGTTTCATGACAAGGTTCTGTCCCTCCCACTCCTTTTCATCGCTGGGGTCTTAGCTTGCTTCCCGAGGCCTCCCCACCCAGGTGTTCTCGGTCCCTGTGTGCCCACAGCGCCCTCTACTGCCCCTTCCCAAACGCGCAGCATGGGTGTGTTCGCCCAGCGCCTCTCCGCACACCCAGGCTTCGAGTTTCAAGATGGCAGGCACTGCCTCCTCCATCGCTAAGTACCTGGTAAAGCAATTGCAGTCAGTAAATATTATTTTCTTTTCTTTTTTTCTCCTTTTTTTTATTTTTTTTTATTTTTTTTATTTTTTGGTAAAGAAAGGCATTTATTAGGTCTGGGCATGGTGGCGCATACCTGTAATCCCAGCACTTTGAGAGGCCAAGGCGGGCAGATCACCTGAGGTCGGGAGTTCAAGACCAGGCTGACCAACATGGAGAAACCTCGTCTCTACTAAAAATACAAAATTAGCCGGGTGTGGTGGCGCATGCCTGTAATCCCAACTACTCGGAAGGCCCAGGCAGGAGAATCACTTGAACCTGGGAGGCAGAGGTTGCAATGAGCCGAGATCGTGCCACTGCACTCCAGCCTGGGCAACAAGAGCGAAACTCCACCTCAAAAACCGAAACAAAACAAAACAAAAAAACCTTTGTCTCCCTTTGCCTCCCGGAATATACACAGAGTTTACTGTGACCTGTAGTCCTATTGCAATGCTCTGTTCTCGAGTAAATACCTTTTTCTTTTAGAAAAACTCTCTCTGTTATTTAGGTTGGCATGGTTAATAGGTGCGAGGGTTAATGATTACTAGATAATTAATATTGATTAATGGATGATTAATAATTGAGTAATAGATGTCATGGATAATAATTATGAATTATGATTAAATTAGCTTCCTGGATGTATTAGTCTACTTGGGTTGCTGCAACAAAATACCTTAGACTGGATAATTTATAAATAATATAAATTTGGCTGGATCTGGTAGTGTATGCCTGTAATCCCAGCACTTTCGGAGGCCAAGGCAGAAGGATTGCTTGAGGCTGTGAGTTCGAGACCAGCCTGGACAACATAGCAAGACTCCATCTCCACAAATAAAAAAAATTTTAACACTTTGGAAGGCCAAGGCAGGCAGATCATCAGGTGAGGGATCAAGACCATCATGGCCAACATGGTGAAACCTCATCTCTACTAAAAATACAAAAAAATTAGCTGGGCATGGTGACGCATGCCTGTCATCCCAGCTACTCAGGAGGCTGAGGCAGGAGAATCGCTTGAACCTGGGAGACAGAAGTTGCAGGGAGCCGAGATCGCACCACTGCACTCCAGCCTGACGACAGAGCAAGACTCCATCTTAAAAAAAAAAAAATTAAATTAGGCAGGCTTGGTGGCATAAGCCTGTGGTCCCAGCTACTGGGGAGGCTGAGGCAGGAAGATCACCTGAACCCAGAAGACTGAGGTACAGTGAGTCGTGATCACACCACCACACTCCAGCCTGGGTGACAGAGTGAGACCCTGTCTCAATAAAAATAAAATAAAATGAAAAGAATAGGGCCTGGTGCAGTGGCTCACATCTGTAATCCCAGCACTTTGAGAGACCGAGGCAGGTGGAACACTTGAGGCCAGGAGTTCGATACCAGCCTGGCAAACATGGTGAAACTCCATCTCTACTAAAAATATATATATATACAAAAATTAGCCAGGCATGGTGGCGTGCACCTGTAATCCCAGCTACTCGGGAAGCTGAGGCATGAGAATCCCTTGAACCTGGGAGGCAGAGGTTGCAGTGACCCGAGACTGCGCCACTGTGCTCCAGCCTGGGCGGCGTAGTGAAACTCTGTCAAAAAAAAAAAAAAAAAAGCAAAAAATAAAAAGACTAGAAATTTATTGCTCACAGTTCTGGAGGCTGGGAAGTCCAAGATCAAGGTGCCAGCAGATTTGGGGTCTTGTAAATGGCACTTTCTATGTATCTTCACCTGGCAAAAGAAAACGACAGCTCTCTGGAGCCTCTTTTATAAGGACATGAATCCCATTCATGAGGGCAGAACCCTCATGGCCCCATCACCTTCTAATGCCATCACCTTGGTTATGTGGTTTCAACAGGGGAATTTTGGAGGGTCACAAACATTCAGGCCATAGCACTGGCTTATAAAGAGAAGCAGAACAGGGCTGGAAGCCCAGACACCCATGCCACCTCTGAATCACCATTAGTTCTCGATTCACCTGACATCATTCCCTTTCAGTGTTTCCTTCTATGTTTCTTTTTTAAATTATTATTATTTTTTCTTCTTTTTAAAAAAAGACAGGGTCTCACTATATGGCCCAGGCTGTTCTTGAACTCCTGGTCTCAAGTGATCCTCCTGCCTTGGCCCCTCTAAGTGCTGGGATTACAGGCATGAGCCACCACACCTGGCCCCTTCTATACCTCTAGACCTCATGAAATGCCCTTCCTTGCTATGCCTATTGAAAGAAAGCCAGTTTCATGCTTGAGAGGGTGTGTCCCCTTCCTCTGCCCTCCCTAACTCCTTTGTCTTGCCTCTCCCACAATCCTCCTTCTGGGTGTGTCCTCGAGTCCTCCCCATTTACCCCCCCTGAAACTCCCACAGCTCTCTCAGCGGAGTCCTCCGCAGAAGTCTGGAGCCGCACCAGGATGTTGTCTGTCCCCGAGCTCATTTCTGAATAGAAGGATTTGAAACCCTCAGAAACTACACCCTGAAAAAAAGAAACAGAATGGTGCACCCGAGAGATACATCCCAGGCCTGGGCTTGTTAAGTCTGTCTGCCAAACCAGGCTGTGCTTTGGATGCAATGTGGACAGCTTTGCAAAGCCCGCTCCCCCATGTCAAATCATAGTTCCTCCCTCCCGGCTAAAACGGGGGTTGTCTGAAATTATAGCACTGGAGGCTGTGTTTGTCTGCGCAGGCTGCCATAGCAAAGTGCCACAGACTGGGTGTCTTAAACAACAGAAATTTATTTTCTCACAATGCTGGAGGCTTGGAAGTCTAAGACCAAGGTGCTGACAGGTTTGCTTTCTTCTGAGGCCTCTCTCCCTGGCTTGCAGTCGGCTGCCTTCTCACTGTGCACTGTGTCCTCACATGGTCTGTCCCTTATACATACACCTCCCTGCTGTCTCTCTGTGTCTAAATTTCCTCTTCTTAGCCAGGCATGGTGGCTCAGGCCTGTAATCCCAGCATTTTGGGAGGCAGAAGAAGGAGGACCACTTGAGGCCAGGAGTTCAAGACCAGCCTGGGCAACATAGTGAGACCCTGTCTATACTAAAAATACAAAAATTAGCCAGGTGTGGTGGCACGTGCCTGCAGCCCCAGCTACTCAGGAGGCTGAGGCACAAAAATGGCTCGAACACAGGAGACGGAGGTCACAGTGAGCCAAGATTGCGCCACTGCACTCCAGCCTGGGTGACAGAGCAAGACTCTGACTCAAAATTATTTAATTAATTAATTAAGGACATCAGTCAGTTTGGAACTGGACCCAGCCTCATGACCCTATTTTAACTTTATCACGTCTTTAACAGCCCTATTTCTAAATATAGTCATTCTGCGGTGTCGGGGGTTAGGGCTTCCACATACGAATTGGCCATACACAAGTTGGCCATAACAGGGAGAGTCCTTGGTTTTAGGATATTACCAATCCTTCAGAGTTCTCTGAATAAGAGCAATAACCAATGGAAGAATAAGTAAGTAAGTGTCATGTCTGTGAAAGCTAGAGACAGGATACAATTAATTTTTAAATGAATAGGTACAGGCTGGGTGTGGTGGCTCACACCTGTAATCTTAGCAGTTTGGGAGGCAGAGGCCAGGAGGATCACTCGAGCTCAGGAGTTTGATACCAGCCTGAGCAACACAATGAGACCTCATCTCTCTAAAAATACCTTTTTTTTTTTTTTGACCAGGCGCAGTGGCTCATACCTGTAATCCCAGCACTTTGGGAGGCCGAGGCAGGCGGATCATCTGAGGTCATGAGTTTGAGACCAGCCTGGCCAATATGGCGAAACCCTGTCTCTACTAAAAATACAAAAATTAGCCGGGCGTAGTGGCACAGGCCTGTAATCCCAGCTACTCAGGAGGTTGAGGCAGGAGAATCACTTGAACCAGGGAAGCAGAGGTTGCAATGAGCTGAGGTCATGCCATTGCACTCCAGCCTGGGCAACAGAGTGAGACTATATCTCAAAAAAATTTTTTTTTATTAAAAAAATAAAGAATAGGTATAAATAATTGTATGTCAGCTAGCTTTTTTCTTTCTTTCTCTCTTTCAGATGGAGTTTCATTCTTGTTGCCCAGGCTGGAGTGCAATGATGCAACCTCGGCTCACTGCAACCTCTGCCTCCTGGGTTCAAGTGATTCTCCTACCTCAGCCTCCGGAATACCTGGGATTAAAGGCACCCACCACCATGCCCAGATAATTTTTTATATTTTAGTAGAGACAGAGTTTCCCCATGTTGGTCAGGCTGGTCTCGAACTCCTGACCTCAGGTGATCCACCAGCTTCAGTCTCCTAAAGTGCTGGGATTACAGGCATGAGCCACCGCACCTGGCCAACTAGCTTTTTAACTCAATGAAAGAGAGCAGAGGAGGCCTGGGATCCACACATCTGGGTCCTTGCCCCAGTTGTGCCACTGTTAAAGGTGAGACAGTACCAGTTAAAGAGACTGGAAGAGAAATAAAAAGGAAAGTTCCAAATTGCAGGAATTAGTATCTCCAAACAGCCTCAATTCTTTTGGAACTGGGAAGCACGCCTGAAGGACTGAATGATAAAATTAGTAGTAACTCTGCATAAAGCAGAATTTTGGCCAGGCGCGGTCATTCACGCCTGTAATCCCAGCACTTTAGGAGGCCGAGGCGGGCGGATCATGAGTTCAGGAGATCAAGACCATCCTGGCTAACATGGTGAAACCCCATCTCTACTAAAAATACAAAAAAATTAACCAGGCATGGTGGTGGGTGCCTATAGTCCCAGCTACTCAGAGGCTGAGGCAGAAGAATGGCGTGAACCCAGGAGGCGGAGCTTGCAGTGAGCCGAGATTGCACCACTGCACTCCAGCCTGGGCGACAGAGCGTGACTGTATCTCAAAAAAAAAAAAAAAAAAGCAGGATTTTTCTTTCCAACTCTGAGGACTGCAGTGCACATTTGATGGAAAAATGGGAAGAAAATCAAATCAAATGCACTAAACTTGTTCCAGGGGCAGGCACAGCAAAGTATCTGCCAAGAAGGGGGGATCCCAAGGAGAAAATTTATCAGCCTCAGTTTTCCGTGGGGTTAGCTTTGTACACAAGGATCCCAGGTATCCTGCCAATAGCATAGGATACATTGTTGTGGGACAGATACGCTAAGTACATGGTATCGTCATGAAGATCTGGAGAATATCTTCATACATTACATGGCAGGTTTGATTGTGAAATTTTTATTTTGTTTTGTTTTGTTTAACTTTATTTTATTATTTTGAGACAGGGTCTCACTCTGTCGCCCAGGCTGGTGTGCAGTGGCGCAATCACAGCTCACTGTGTCCTCCACCTCCCAAATTCAAGTAATTCTCCTGCCTCCGCCTGCTGAGTAGCTGGGGCGACAGTCATGTGCTACCACGCCTGGCTAATTTTTTGTATTTGTTGTAAAGATAGTGTTTCATCATGTTACCCAGGCTGCTCTCAAACTCTGGGGCTCAAACGATCCACCCACCTTGGTCTCCTAAAGTGCTGGGATTACTGGTGTGAGCCATCACAGCTTGCTGATTATGAAGTTTAAAAAGTTAAGTCCTGGCCGGGCGCACTGGCTCAGGCCTGTAATCCTAGCACTTTGGGAGGCCGAGGCAGACAGATCACTTGAGGTCAGGAGTTCCAGACCAGCCTGGCCAACATGGTGAAACTCTGTCTCTACTAAAAACACAAAAAATTAGCCAGGTGTGGTGGCGGGCACCTGTAATCCCAGCTACTTGGGAGGCTGAGGCAGGAGAATCGCTTGAATCCGGGAGGTGGAGGTTGCAGTGAGCTGAGATCGCACTACTGCACTCCAGCCTGGGTGATAGAGCAAGACTCCGTCTCAAAAAAATAAAAAATAAAAAAGTTAAGCCCTCTGTGTCACATGAGTTTGTATGCTTGGGTAGAGGTACAGCTCTCCATTGTTCCTGGACACACAGTAAGACTAAATGAACGGAGTCTTGGCTGGGAAGCGTGTGTTTCCCATTGACGTGTTCCCAGGCACGTGTGGACATGGCTGGCATGGGCCTCAGGAGTAAGGCAAGGGGAAGTCAGGAGTTCCTCTCTCTGTGACACATGACAGCTTAGGTCACGTTCAAGTTCCTTTGTTATATGCTCTCATACAATTGCATTCTTCTCCTTCTGTCTTAGTCCATTCAGGCTCCTTATGACAAAATGCCATAAACTGGATGGCTTATAAACAACAAATATTGGCCAGGTGCAGTAGCTCACACCTGTAATTCCAACACTTTGGGAGACCGAGGTGGGCAGATCACAAGGTCAGGAGTTTGAGACCAGCCTGACAAACACAGGGAAAACCCTGTCTCTACTAACAATACAAAAAATTAGCCAGGCATGGTGGCACGTAACTGTAATCCCAGCTACTCAGGAGGCTGACACAGGATAATCACTTGAACCCAGGAGCAGGAAGTTGCAGTGAGCTGAGATCAGACCCTTGCACTCCAGCTTGGGCAACAAGAGTGAAACAACGCCTCAAAAAAAAAAAAAAGAGAGAGAGAGAGAAAGAAAGAAAAAACAACAAATATTTATTTTCATGGTTCTAGAGGCTGTGAAGTCCAAGATCACAGCACAGGCAGATTTGGTGGTCTATTGAGGGCCCATTTCCTAGATAGTGCCCTCTCACCGATTTGTCCCACATAGTAGAAGAAAGGAAAACAAGCTCTCTTGGCTTTTTTTTTTTTTTTCTCTTCTGAGATGGAGTTCTGCTCTGTCCACCAGGCTGGAGTGCAGTGTGCGCTAATCTTCGGCTCACTGCAAGCTCCCATCCTCGCCGGTGTTCACGCCGGATGGTTCTCCTTGCGCTCAATGCTCTCTGCCGAGTAGCTGGTACTACCAGGGTGTGTCTCCGCCATACATGCCGCCGGCAATGTTTGGTTGTGTAATTTTGGAGTGTAGACAGGGTTTCACCATGTTAGCCAGGATGGTCTTCAATCTGCCTGACCTCATGATCAGCGCGCCTCAGCCTCCCAAAGTGCTAGGATTACAGGCGTGAGCCACAGCGCCCGGCAGGGCTTATTTCATAAAAGCACTAATCCCAGCCTGAGTGCTCCACCCTCATGATCAATCACGTCCCTAAAGACCCCAGCTTCTTTTTTTTTTTTTAGAGAGATGAATGAGGTCTCACTCTTTCACCCAGGCTGGAGTGCAGTGACACCATCACAGGTCACTGCAGCCTTGACCTTCCAGGCTCAAGTTATCTTCTCACCTCAGCCACCCAAGTAATTGGACTACAGGCATGCACCACCATGCTGGGCTAATTTTTTTATTTTTTTTGTTGAGACAGGGTCTCTCTAGGTTGCCCAGGCTGGTCTCAAACTCCTGGGCTCAAGCGATCCTGGGAGGATCAGCCTCCCAAAGTGCTGGGTTTACAGGCATAAGCCACCATGCCCAGCCATATTAACATTCTTGCTTGTGTGATGAATGCCATCACTGAAGAAACCCTCCCAGGTCTCTGGTAATGCCATGAATTTCTAATATTTTCAGACTCAAAGCAATACCCAGAGTTCAAAGAAGAACATCAGAACCTCATTTGACACTCACCTGCCTGACCCTAGTGAGGAGCAATCATCTCAAGTACAACTGACTATCAAGTTCAGATCTGACACTTTTATCATAGATTTATGAGCTAGCTGGTCCCAGGTGTGCATGGCCCACTTCTCCTTGTCCATGATCAAGACAATTTGCTTGTTATTTGCTTTTTATTGTTTTATTTTATTTTTTGAGACAGAGTCTTGGTCTGTCACCTGGGTTGGAGTGCATGGAGCGATCTCGGCTCACTGCAATAAAACCTCCATCTCCCAGGTAAAAGCAATTCTCTGCCTCAGCCTCCCAAGTAGCCAGGATTACAGCTGCCCACCACCATGCCTGGCTCATTTTTTGTATTTTTAGCAGAGACAGGGTTTCACCATCTTGGCCAGGCTGGTCTTGAACTCCTGACCTCGTGATCCACCTGCCTCAGCCTCCCAAAGTGCTGGGATGACAGCCGTGAGCCACCATGCTCGACCT
Organism: Rhinopithecus bieti; assembly: GCF_001698545.2. Classification (NCBI taxonomy): domain Eukaryota; kingdom Metazoa; phylum Chordata; class Mammalia; order Primates; family Cercopithecidae; genus Rhinopithecus; species Rhinopithecus bieti. The sequence continues at coordinate 2,038,278 of NW_016808836.1, forward strand.
GCTTTTTATTTTTCTACCAAAGACTTCTGTCCTCAGTTTTCTTCTCCCTCCAGCCCTTCTGACCCAGCTGGCCACAGACCATGATGGATGAAGTGCAGAAGTCCTCGCTGCCAAGCTGCTTCTCCCTTGTGACCATGTCCATGCTAAGTATTTCTGTCTTAGAATAGAGCTAAAAGAATTATAGAGGCTGAAGACTCATTAATAAACAGCCCTTTGCATTTGACAAGGTGTTACAGAGGAAGAAAGAAGTGAACTTTTTTTTTTTTCGAGACAGAGTCTGGCCCTATCACCCAGGCTGGAGTGCAGCGGCACAATCTCGGCTCATTGTGACCTCCACCTCCCAGAGTCAAGCCATCCTGTCACCTCAGCCTCCCGAGTAGCTGGGACTACAGGCATATGTCACCATCACACCCGGCTAATTTTTGTATTTTTTGTAGAGATGGGTTTTTGCCGTGTCTGATCTGCCCAGGCTGGTCTTGAACTCCCGGACTCAAGCGATCACCTGCCTAGGCTTCCCAGGGTGCTAGGATTACAGGTGCGAGCCACTGCGCCTGGTCAGAAGTGCATATTCTTGATGGCCTCTAATCACATTCTCAGGAAATGAAAGATGTATTACTGGGCCCATACTCAGCTCCTGGCAAAGCCACTTCCATCAACTGCCCCCATTCCAGCTGGCTGGCTGTGAAATTGCCTTTGCAAAAATTATGACAGGGAAAGAAATCTAACGTAACTGACTCCATCTTGCTTCTAAGCTCACAGCTGTCCTTGATCATTCCTGCGCATAGGCCAAACCAACTATAGGAGGAAATTAGGTTATAGTTTAACTTTAAAACAAAGCAAGCCAGGCATGGTGGCTCATGCCTGTAATCCCAGCACTTTGGGAGGCCAAGGTAGGTGGATCACCTGAGGTCAGAAGTTCCAGACCAGCCTGGCCAGCATGGCGAAACCCCATCTCTACTAAAAAAATACAAAAATTAGCCAGGTGTGGTGGCACACGCCTGTAATCCGAGCTACTTTGGAGGCTGAGGCAAGATAATCACTTGAACCAAGGAGGCAGAGGTTGTAGCGAGCCAAGATCACGCCATTGCACTCCAGCCTGGGCAACAGAGCAATACTCCATCTCAAAAAAATAAAATAAAATATAAAATAAAAGAATAAAATAAAGCTGATAACAGTCTCTTCCTGAAACTAACCCCCTTCTTGCTCAGGGACTGACTGACACTGCCTTTGTATAATCTCGAGGTTAGAATTGTGGTAGGGGCCTGAATTCTGCTAAGATAAAGGCATACTTAAACTTAACAATCATTGTTTCTTCTAAGATGTGGATGTAGTTAAACTCTAACCAGTCATTGTTTTATAACTTGCCTTTTTTTGTAGCTGCTTATTACTCAGAAGTTATATAGCCAATGGTCACAAGATTTATAACTTTCCCAATTCCCCCATGGACAACATCACTATTGTAAAATCAAAGACTGGTATTTGAGATATTTTCCAGACCTTGCATTCTGTATGGACCAACTGGCGCCACCTGGACCAGCAAACGACACCCAGGAACTGACTTAGCACAGAAGACAGTTTCGATCCCCTATGATTTCATTCCTGACCCAACCACTCAGCAGTCCTCATTCCCTAGTCCCCTGCTTGCCAAACTATCCTTGAAAAACCCTAGCCTCCAAATCCTTGGGGATGTGGATTTGAAAAATATCCCCCGTTCTCACTTGACTGGCCCTGTGATTATTACACTTTCTCTGCTGTAACTCCTGCTGTTCTCAGTATCTTGGCTTTTCTGGGCAGCAGGCAAGAAGAACCAGTTGGGTGATTACAACAAGGATGGGTTTCTTGCTCAGTTATGAGATCCTTCTTTGTAGCAGGCCATTATCCCAATGAGATAATGGGGATAATGGCCTGGTCATTATCCCCATTATCAGCCATCCTTGACTACTTTTGTCCAGAAGCACGCCCCGCAACTTGTCTGAAGTGCAACCTACACCCACCCCAGTAGGAATTGCCCTGGGACGTGACTGAGCTCTTCAGACCCACGGCAGTGTCAACTGTGAATCATGTAAAGGAGAAATGCCAAAGAAAAAAAAAATTGAGACAAAAAATAAATAGAGCCAAGGAAGAGTCTGGGGATCTTCTAGGTTGTACAAACCAAAATAGGTTTGGGGGAAGGAAAGAGAGTGAAGGAATTACAAACAGATCCATCAACACCCTCCTTATCCTCAACGTTTACTGTGTTTTTGTTTTATTTTGTTTTGTTTTGAGACAGGGTCTTGTTCTGTCACCCAGGCCAGAGTGCAGTGGTGTGATCATGGCTCACTGTAACCTCAACCTCTGGGGCTCAAGCGATTCTCCCACCTCAGCCTCCCGAGTAGCTGGGACCACAGGGCATCCATCACCATGTCCAGCTGATTTTTTCAAATTTTTTTGTAGAGATGGGGTCTCACGATATTGCCCAGGCTGGTCTCAAACTTTTGGACTCAAGCAGTCCTCCTGTCTTGGCTTCCCAGAGTGCCAGAGTTACAGGCATGAGACACTATTGCTGGCTTACTGTGTTTTAAAGAAGCCAAAGAAGTACTTCAGCGCCCTGACACGATCTTTGCTGACAGTCCTCCAGGCACGTTCAAAGGCAACTTATCATATAATGATGCATCCATTTCAATCCACTGGTCCAGGAGCGGCCTTTGGGGCATTAGGACAGCTGGGTCTTATAAGCCACTTCTGTTCCAGCCCACTCTTCAGGGGAGTTGACGGAACACAATGAGAATGTTCCAGCAAAAAAGTGTATACCTAAAGGTGAGAGTCACAGGTACTCAAAAGAAAGCAATATTGGTATGCACAAAATGAAAAGCTTCCCAGGAAATATTCCCATACCAGCTTCTTTCTTGCCCCATCCTTTGGCTTCTAACGGCCTCTTGCACCTTTCCTTGGCCAATTCTTTTCTCTCTCCATGTTTATTGTCTCACCTCCCTCCCCCTTACCCCCAGTCCTTATTCTCATCTTCTGCTTCAGATTCCTGTCTGTTTTCAAGACAAAGGATCTAGTCTCTTCTTGATCGTCATGTCCATCTTGACTCTTGCATGACCAACACCCTCTGACCTACCATGCAATCCCCCTACCTCTTCCACCTCACATTTATTGTCCCTGAGTGACAAATTTCTCTCCTGTTCTTTGCTTTTCAAAAGCAAGAACTGACTAAGAAAAATTTTGAAGCCAGGGGCAGTGGCTCATGCTTATAATTCCAGCACTTTGGGAGGCTGCGGTGAGAGAATCGCTTGAGGCTGACTGCAAGATGAGCCTGAGCAACAGAGTGAGACCCCATCTCCACAACAAAGAAACAGCCAGGCATGATGGCGTGCACCTGTGGTCCCAGCTATTTAGGAAGCTGAGATGGGAGGACCACTTGAGCCCGGGAAGTTGGGGCTGCAATGAGCCATGATTGTGCAACTGCGCTCTAGCCTGGGTGACAGAGCAAGACCCTGCCTCAAAACAAACAAACAAACAAACAAACAAACAAACAAACAAACTTTGAGATTATGAAGAGCTTCCTGATTGTTAAATATATCCCCAGATGGGGATGGTGGTGTACTCCAACTCTATGCAGATAGAAACTCCCATACTTAGAACGCTTCCAGACCTCACCCTATGCACCTCTTCATCTGTTCCCTTGTACCCTTTATATTAAACTGGTAAACATAAGTAAAGTGTCTTCCTGAGTTTTGTGAGCCGTTCTAGAAAATTATCGAACATTATGAGGGAGGCATGGAAACCCCCTGATTTATAGCTGGTTGGTCAACCAAAAGAGTCAAACTCTGTAAAATATTTGAAGAGATTTATTCTGAGCCAAATATGAGTGACCATGACCCATGTCACAACCCCAGGAGATCCTGGGAACATATGCCCAAGGTCATTGGGACACAGCTTGCTTTCACACATTTTAGGGAAACATGAGACATCAATCAATATACGTAAGATATACACTGGTTTGGTCTGGAGAGGTGGAACAACTCAAAGCAAGGTAGAGGGGTGGAAGGGAAGGGAGGTGGGGATTCCAGGTCATAGATGGATTCAAAGATTTTCTGATTGGCAGTTGGTTGAAATAGTTTAACTAAAGACCTGGAATCAATAGAAGGGAGTATCTGAGCTAGGATAAGGAGTTATGAAGGCCAAGTTCTTTTTTTTTTTGAGACAGAGTCTCTGTCGCCCAGGCCGGAGTGCAGCGGCACAGTCTTGGCTCACTGCAACCTCCACTTGCCAGGTTCAAGCTATTCTCATGCCTCAGCTTCCCTGTAACTGGGATTACAGGCGTGTGCCACGACGCCCAGTTAATTTTTGTATTTTTAGTAGAGACAGGTTTTTACCATGTTGGCCAGGCTGGTCTCAAACTCCTGACCTTAGGTGATCTGCCTGCCTCAGCCTCCCAAAGTGCTGGGATTACAGGTATAAGCCACTGCACCCAGCCAAGACCAAGGTTCTTCTTATGCAGATGAAGCCTCCAGGTAGCAGGCTTCAGAGAGAACAGATAGTAAAATTTCTTATCAGACTTAAGAGTCTATTATGTCAGTCTTAAGCTTTAATGTCAATGTTAGTCGTCTGTGCCGGAATTCCAAAGGGAGGAGGGTATCATGAGGCATGTCAGACCCATTCCCATCATGGCCTTAACTAGATTTTCAGGTTAACTTTGGAATGCCCTTGGCCGAGAGGAGCAGTCCATTCAGTTGGTTGGGGGGCTTAGACTCTTATTTTCACTTGGTTGTAGTTGCTTACACCTGTAATCCCAGCACTTTGGGAGACTGAAGCAGGAGGATCACCTGAGGTCAAGAGTTCGAGACCAGCCTGGCCAGCATGGTGAAACCCTGTCTCTACTAAAAAGATAAAAATTAGCAGCTGGGAGTGGGGTGACTGCCTGTAGTCCCAGCTACTCAGGAGGCTGAGGCATGAGAATTGCTTGAACCTGGGAGGTGCAGGTTGCAGTGAGCCGAAATCACGCCACTGCACTCCAGCCTGGGCACAGTGAGACCCTGTCTCAAAAAAAAAAAGAATTTTATTTTTGGTTTACATTGGTCAGAATTACAGGAGACCTGGGACTTGCAACTGGCATCTGAAGTTGGGGGGTGGGGCAGTTTTGAGCCCTTAAGCTGTGGAGACTGCCCTAACTCCAGGTAGTATCAGAATCGAACTGAATTGTTGAATATCCAGTTGGTGGCCAGAGGATCAGAGAACTGGCTGTTGGAGTTGGAAAACATCCCAGGAGTCCTCGAAGTAGGAGAACAGAAAACCAAGAAAAGCATGAGAACCAGAGATAGAGTAAAAAGGATTCAAAGATGAGCTGTTCTAGAGTTTACCCCCTCACACGCTCATCACCTGTGGACAAACCACCTTTCAATAGAGTTGAACGCTTACAGGCTCCCTGAATGGAGGCTGGGTGAACTGGACACCTTGTGTGGATAAAGCATGAAAGAACTTCCATGTAAAACAAGATGGAACCAAACAGACACAATTGGAAACGTCCCTACGGACACCGATGGACCTACCTGCACTGTCCCTTAGGTATGGAGTCAGCAAATGCTCACTGCAGTGTCCCAAGAGTGAACAGGGATTAGCAGGAGATCCTTTCACAGAGAAGAATCCTTCTAGGAAGTGTCCACTGCAACATCCAGTCAATCTAAGATTTAGGCACTGAGAATGGAGCAGAGAATTTTTTTTCTTTTTTTTTTGAGACAGGACCTCACTCTGACACCCATACTGAAGTGTAGTGGTACCTACATGGCTCACTGTAGCCTCAACCTCCTGGGCTCAAGCAATCCTCCCATCTCAGCCTCCCGAGTAGCTGGGACCACAGATATGTACCACCACACCCAGTAATATTTTTGATTTTTATAATTCTTTTGATTTTCAGTAGGGACAGTCTCACCATGTTACCCACGCTGGTCTCAAACTACTGGGCCCAAGTGATCCTCCTGTCTCGGCCTACCAAAGTGCTGGCCTTATAGGTGTGAGCCACTGCCCTCGCCTGCAAATTCTTATATCAAGGCTTCATCCTTCTTTCTGTTTATAAATATCTGGAAGTTCCATGGAGCTATACCAGATGTCAGGAAGGGCCTCATTTAGAGTCTCATCTCCTGCTTTTCATAGTAATTAAAATCTTAAGGTTGGCCAGGCAGAGTGGCTTATGCCTGTAATCCCAGCACTTTGGGAGGCTGAGGTAGGCTGATCACCTGGGGTCAGGACTTTGAGACCAGCCTGGCCACATGGTGAAACCTTGTCTCTACTAAAAATACAAAAATTAACCAGGCATGCTGGCACATGCCTGTAATTCCAGCTACTAGGGAGGCTGAGACAGGAGAATCACTTGAACCCGGGAGGTGGAGGTTGCAGTGAGCCAAGATCACACCACTGCACTGCACTCCAGCTTGGGTGACAGAGCAAGACTCCGTCTCAAAAATAAATAAATAAATAAAAATCTTAAGGTTTCCAAAAGGCAGAGTTAAAATTTAAAGAGAATAGCAGCCAGGCGCAGTAGCTCACACCTGTAATTCCAACGCTTTGGGAGGCCCAGGTGGATGGATCACCTGAGATCAGGAGTTCGAGACCAGCCTGGCCAACATGGCAAAATCCCATCTCAACTAAAAATACAAACAATTAGCCAGGCGTGGTGGCAGGTGCCTGTAGTCCCAGTTTTTTGGGAGGCTGAGGCAGTAGAATTGCTTGAACCCAGGAGTCAGAGATTGCAGTGAGCTGAGATCATGCCATTGCACTCCAGCCTGGGTGACAGACAGACTCTGTCTCAAAAAAAAAAAAAAAAAAAAAAAATTAAAGAGAATAGCTTCCTGCTGGTCCCCAGCCCAGAGCTAAGCAGCTCCATGAGTGACATTAAGCCAGATGAAGATGACATAGCAGAGTAAATGGCAATGCTATCTTCTAACCAGAATTGTCAGTAATTTACCTCCAGTCCTGCCAAAGCCCAGGAGGAGGCTTAATTGAAGAAGGGATGTTTGCAGGCCACAAATCGAAATGACATAAAGAATTATGAAAAACAGGCTGGGTGCAGTGGCTCACGCCTATAATCCCAGAACTTTGGGAAGCTGAGGCGAACAGATCACTTGAGGTCAGGAGTTCGAGATCAGTCTGGCCAACATGGTGAAGCCCTGTCTCTACTAAAAATACAAAAATTAGCCAGTGGTGGTTGTGCGTGCCTGTGATTCCAGATACTGAGGAGGCTGAGGCACAAGAATCACTTGAACCTGGGAGGTGGAGGTTGCAGTGAACCAAGATTACACCACCGCACTCCAGCCTAGGTGACAGAGTGAGACCCTGTCTCAAAAAAAAAGAAAGAAAAAAGAAGAAGAAAGAAAATAGGCCATGCACAGTGGCTCACGCTTGTTGATCCCAGCACTTCAGGAGGCCGAGGTGGGTGGATCAGGAGTTCAAGACCAGCCTGGCCAATATGGTGAAACCCCGTCTCTACTAAAAATACAAAAATTAGCCATATGTGGTGGTGGATACCTGTAGGCCCATCTACTTGGAGGCTGAGGCAGAAGAATCACTTGAACCCAGGAGGCAGAGGTTGCAGTGAGCCAAGATCAAGCCATTGCACTCCAGCCTGGGCAACAGAGTGATAGCCTGTCTCAAAAAAAAAAAAAAAAAAAAAAAAAAAAAAAGGAGGCCATACTTGGAATAATGGCACTTGTATGGAGGTGTTGAAAGATGGCCTTAGAGTAAGGGGTTAGGGGGACACATGGGAGGAGTCGCGATTGTATTGCACACAAAGGCTTTCTTCTCTGAGCTATGCCTTCCTCTTCCCACTCCTGAAATTTACCAGGAGTGGCGTGATGCAGGGTCTGGGCTTTCACTCCTCCACCAAGCAACACACACTTCCAAGAGAATATGAGTTCCAGAGGGGAAAAGGGTGAGGAACCGAAGCACTATATGGGAACAAACTATAGCAGAGGGAATGAAATTAATAAAGAACCCTCAAGGATATAAAGGAGAATACTGAAAACCTGAAGCAAAGACAAGCAGTCCAAAGAAAAAATAGCCAGGTATATAGTGGCTTACACTTGTAATCCCAGCACTTTGGGAGGCCGAGGTGGGAGGATCACTTGAGCCCAGGAGTTCAAGACCATCCTGGGCAACATAGTGAGACCCACCCCCATCTCTCAAAAAAAATTAAAAGTCAGCTGGGCGTCGTGGTACACCCCTGTGGTCCTAGCTACTCAGAGGGCTGAAGTGAGAATCTCACTTTTAGCCCAGGAGGTCGAAGCTGCAGTGAGCCATGATCACACCACTGTACTCCAGCCTGGGCAACAGAGCAAGACCATGTCTCAAAAAAACAACCAGGAAAAGAAATTATAAAATCTAAATAAAGAACTCACTGGAGGGACTAGGCAGTAAAACAATACAAGCTGCGAAGAACTTAAGTGAGAGAATGTATCCATTTCAGAAGGTAACAGTAAGAGATTAAAAAGTGGAAAATATTAACATTTTTAGAATTTAAAAAAATTAACATCTTATGATGGATAAAAGTAGATATGGTAACAGCTGTAAAACAACAGACTCATAGGAAAGACAGAAGGGAAGAAATATTTGGAAAAAATAATGACTGCATTTTACAAAGATCAAATGAAATATGTAAGAGTCCAAATAAAAGGGCTTGTATATGTTTGCCAGGGCTGTTGTGACACTGGGCCACGAACTGAGTGGCTTAAACAATCCAAATGTATAGCCTTATAGTTGCAGAGGCTACAGGTTCAAGATCAAAGCATCAGCAGGATTGGTTCCTTCTGTTTCCTTTTTTTGAGACAGAGTCTCACTCTGTCACCCAGGTTACAGTGCAGTGGTGTGATCTCAGCTCACCGCAACCTCTGCCCCCCGGGTTCAAGTAATTCTCCTGCCTCAGCCTCCCAAGTAGCTGGGATTAAAGGCATCTGCCACCATGCCCGGCTAATTTTTGTATTTTTCGAAGAAACGGGGTTTCGCCATGTTGGCCAGGCTGGTCTTGAACTCCTGACTTCAGGTGATCCACCCGCCTCAGCCTCCCAAAGTGCTGGGATTACAGGCATGAGCCACCTGTATTTTGGTGGCTCAGTACAAAAACAAATCCCGGCCTGTATTTTTTTGTTGAGATGACGTCTCGCTATGTTGCCCAAGTTGGTCTCCAAATACTGGCCTCAAGCAATCCTCCCACCTCAGCCTCCCAAGTAGCTGGGACTATAAGTGTGTGTCAACACTCCTGGCTAATTTTTGTATTTTTTGGAGAGATGAGGTCTCGCTATGTTGCCCAGGTTGGTCACCAAATACTGGCCTCAAGCAATCCACCCACCTCCCACAGCGTTGAGATTATAGGTGAGAGCCTCTGCCCCTGGCCTCAAATTTCCCCTTTTTATAAGGACACCAGTCATATTGGAGTAGGGACCCACTCTACTCCAGTATCACCTCATCTTAACTAATTACACCTGCAGCAACCCTATTTCCAAATACAGTCAGAGGCACTGGAGTTAGCACTTCAACATGTGAATCTGGGGGGCGGGGTACCCACACCAGGCTCATAGACAAATAGGTTTCAAAATAGGTAGATAATTTTCAATCAGTCTGAAGACCATCAAAGAGAAAAATTATAGCAGCTTTCAGAAAGTAAACAACACCAGACTTGTCAGCAGCAACAACAGATGCAAGAAGACAATGGGGTAGTATTTTGTTTGAAGAATAAAAGGAAAAAACTTGGAACTTAGAGAATTTTATGTCTAGAAGAACTGTCATTTAAATGTGAGAGTACATAAAGATATTTTCAGACATAAAAAACTTTCAAAAATTTGTCCTGGGCCAGGCGCAGTGGCTCATGCCTGTAATCCCAGCACTTTAGAAAGTCAAGGCAGATGGATCACGAGGTCAGGAGTTCATGACCAGCCCGGCCAGTATGGTGAAACCCCATCTCTACTAAAAAAAAAAAAAAAAAAAAAAATTAACCGGGCATGAAGACAGGTGCCTGCAGTCCCAGCTACTGGGGAGGCTGAGGCAGGAGCATCGCTTGAACCCGGGAGGTGGAGGTTACAGTGAGCCAACGTCCCACCACCGCACTCCAGCCTGGGCAAGAGTGAGACTTCGTCTCAAAAAAAAAAAAAACAATAAACAAAAAAAGTTTACCCCACAAAAACATTTTTTTACCTTCCCAAAATAATCCTGGAGGCAGTATTACAGCATAGAAGAGAAACATACTTTTGAGACCAGGAATAACGTGAACTACTTTCTATGATTACATAAATAATGCCCTCCAAAAGGCATATATACACAAGCCAAATCCGAGTCTAAAAAATATCAATATGGCTTTTCAGCAGGCCAAAAGAGGCGAGGGAGAATTCATGGGTAGAATAAACACAAATTTAGTCTGAATATGTTAGGAATAACTACCAGAAAATTTTTTTTTTTTTTTTTTTTTTTTTGCAGACGGAGTCTCACTCTGTCGCCCAAGCTGGAGTACAGAGCCAGGCTCCTCAGCTCACTGCAGCTCTGCCTCCTGGGTTTAAACGCATTCTCCCCCCGCTCTCAGCTCCCGAGTAGCTGGGACTACAGGCGCCCGCCACTCGCCTGGCTAGTTTTTGTATTTTTTAGTAGAGACGGGGTTTTTTTTCACCGTGTTGCCCAGGCTGGTTCCTCGATCTCTGCCTCGTGATCGCGCCCCCGTTCTCAGCTCCCAAAGTGCTGGGATTCATGGCTGAGCCCTGCGCCCGGCCAAAAAAATTTTTAAATGCGTAATTTTCCAATCAGAATTAGAAAATAATCAATGTATTCATGGAAGCAAGGAAAGGAGGAAAAAAAAAGAAAGTATGGTAAATAAAAGACTGAAAAGAGACCAAAAAAAAAAAAAAAAAGTCTTTTGTTGTTGTTGTTGTAGAGATGGGATCTTGATCTGTTGCCCAGGCTGGAGTGCAGTGGCTCAGTCATAGCTCACTGCAACCTTGACCTTCTGGGTTCAAGCAATCCTCTCACCTCAGCTTCCCAAGGTGCTGGGATTACAGGCATGGGCCACTGCACCTAGCCAGGAAAATGCATTTAAACCTGGGCTTTAAAGAATTTCCTTAGGGCCGGCCGCGGTGGCTCACACCTATAATCCCAACACTTTGGGAGGCCAAAGTGGGAAGATCAGGAGTTCCAGACCAGCCTGGCCAACATGGTGAAACCTTGTCTCTACTGAAAATACAAAAATTAGCTAGTCGTGGTGGCAGGTGCCTGTAATCCCAGCTACTTGGGAGGCTAAGGCAGGAGAATCGCTTGAACCCGGGAGGGAGAGATTGCAGTGAGCTCAGATTGTGCCACTGTGCTCTAGCCTGGGCAATACAGCGAGATTCCATCTCAAAAAAAAAAAAAAATCCTCATATAAAATCCCAAGGAACATAAGTTGGTATTTTTTAAAATCACTAACAGGAAATAAACTACATAAGCAGAAGCAATAAGCCTCAGAATCAGACTCACAAATGGCACAGCCACTGGAATTATGCTGTATGGAATATAAAATAAATATATTAAATCTTTAAAGAAATGAATGGTGGATCTTTAAAAATACTGAAGGAAAAGCAGATTATTAAATTGTCAAGGAAGATTTGAAGAGGAAAAACTAAAATTACATAAATGAAAATTTTAAAACCCAGTGAACAAATGAAATCAATTACAGCACAGCTAAAAAGAAAAGAAACTGGCTAGGCGCGACGGCTCATGCCTGTAATCCCAGCACTTTGGGAGGCCGAGACGGGCAGATCACGAGGTCAGGAGATCGAGACCATCCTGGCTAACATGGTGAAACCCCGTCTCTACTAAAAAAAAATACAAAAAAAAGAAAAATTAGCCGGGCGTGGTGGCGGGTGCCTATAGTCCCAGCTACCTGGGAGGCTGAGGCAGGAGAATGGCATGAACCTGGGAGGCAGAGCTTGCAGTGAGCGGAGATCTCGCCACCGCACTCCAGCCTGGGCGACAGAGCGAGACTCCGTCTCAAAAAAAAAAGAAAGAAAAAGAAAAGAAACTAGGCACATATTGGAAGAAATTATACAGGGTGTGGCCAGGCACAATGCTTCACACCTGTAATCCCAGCACTTTGGGAGCCTCAGGCAGGAGGATGACTTGAACCCAGGAGTTCGAGGTCAGCCTGGGCAACATAGCAAGACCTCATCTCTACTAAAAATTTTTAAAATAAGCCAGGCGTGGTGGTGTGTACCTGTGGTCTCAGCTCCTGGAGAGGCTGAGGTGGGAGGATCACTTGAGCCTAGGAGGCAGAGATTGCAGTGAGCCAAGATCACACCACTGCACCCTAGCCTGGGCAACAGAGTGAGACCCTGTCTCAAAGGAAAAAAAAAAGAAGAAGAAGAAAGAAAAAAGAAGAAAAGAGAGAGATTGTTAGAACATAGTATTAGGGAACCTGGCACTTGTAAGCAGAAAAGTAAAGTTAGTTCCCTACCTCTCCCCATAATACAAAGGTCAAATAAATGGGCTAGAAACCTAAATAAGAAAGGTAAAACCAGAAGGCTAGGACTGTATGTTAATTTCCTAGGGCTGCCGTAAAGTACCACAAACTCGATGGCTCACCCCAACAGAAATCTATTTTCTCCCCATTCCTGGAGGCCAGTAGTCCAAACTCAAGGTGTCAGCAAGGCCACGTCCGCTCTGAACCCTGCAGGGGAATCCTTCCTCACCTGGTCTTAGCTTCTGATGGTTTATTAGCAGTCTTTGGAGTTGCTTGGCTTATAGCTGCATAACTCTAATCTCTGCCTCTGTTGTCACATGGTATTCCCCATTTGTGTGTGTGTGTGTGTGTGTGTGTGTGTGTGTGTCCTCACATGGCTGTCTTCTTTTTATTTATTTATAGAGACGGGGTCTCACTGTGTTGCCCAGGCTGATCTTGAACTCCCGGGCTCAAGTGATTCTCCCACTTTAGCCTCCCAAAGAGCTGGGATTACAGGCGTGAGCCACGGCACCCAACCAGGCTGTCTTCTTAGAAGTACAGCAGTGATAATGGCATTAGCAGCCCACCCTACTCTAGTATGACCTCATCTTAACTAATTACATCTGCAACGACCTCGTTTCCAAATACAGTCACATTCTGAGGTACGGGGAGTAGGAATTCCACATATCCTTTTGGAAGAACACAATTCAACCCATAACAGCTACTAGAAAAAACGTAGAATATTGTTATGGCTTTGGAGGGAGCAAAGATTCTTCAACCCACAAAGCACATATGGTGAAAATGTGACGGGTTTGACTCTATGAAATTTAAAGATTTCTTCCAAACAAGGACATCAGAACATCATTGAAAAAGTTAACACAGCTGGGTGAGGTGTCTCATGCCTATAATCCTAGCACTTTGGGAGGCCAAGGCGGGCGGATCACTTGAGCTCAGAAATGGCTCGTGCCTGTAATACCAGCACCAGCCTGGTCAACATGGCGAAACTCAGTCTCTACTAAAAATACAAAAATTAGCCAGGTGGGCGTGGTAGCTCACGCCTGTAATCCCAGCTACTAGGGAGGCTGAGGCAAGAGAATCACTTGAACCCAGGAGGCAGAGGTTGCAGTGAGACGAGATTGTGCCACTGCACTCCAGCCTGGGCGACAGAGCGAGACTTCATCTCAAAAAATAAATAAATAAATAAATAAATAAATAAATAGTTAACTTGATATTGGTGAAGGGATACAAAATATCAGTTATGCAAGATGAATAAGTTCTAGCGATCTAATGCACAATGACATGACTATTGTTAATAAGGTTTTATTGTATACTTGAAATTTGTTATTATAAGGGTAGGTCTTAAGTGTTCTCACCACAAAAAAAAAAAAAAAAAAAAAAAAAA
>NW_016808836.1:2052636-2076344 GCF_001698545.2 Rhinopithecus bieti
AGTGGCACAATCTCAGCTCACTACAACCTCTGCCCCCCGGTTCAAGCAATTCTCCTGCCTCAGCCTCGCGAGCAGCTGGGATTACAGGTGACCGCCACCACGCCCTGGCTAATTTTTGTATTTTTAGTAGAGACGGGGTTTCACAATGTTGGCTATGGCTGGTCTTGAACTCCTAACCTTGTGATTTACCCGCCTTGGCCTCCCAAAGTGCTGGGATTACAGGCGTGAGCCTCCACGCCCGGCCATCCAAGGTTTTTTGTTTGTTTGTTTGTTTGTTTGTAGACAGAGTCTCACTCTGTCTCCCAGGGTGGGGTGCAGTGGCGCCATCTTGGCTCACGCCATTCTCCTGCCTCAGCCTCCCGAGTAGCTAGGACTACAAGCCCCTGCCACCACGCCCAGCTAATTTTTTGTATTTTTAGTAGAGATGGAGTTTCACCGTGTTAGCCAGGATGGTCTCGATCTCCTGACCTCGTGATGATCCGCCCGCCTCGGCCTCCCAAAGTACTGGGATTACAGGTGTCAGCCACCGTGCCTGGCCCAGAGACAACCTGTTGTGCAGCCCATTTGCTCCTTCCAGAGTCTCCCTTTGTCGTTCAGGCTAGAGTACAGTGGCTTGATCTCGGCTCACTGCAACCTCCGCCTCCCAGATTCAAGCGATTCTCCTGCCTCACCCTCCTGAGTAGCTGAGATTACAGGTGCCCACCACCACCCCCAGCTAATTTTTGTATATTTAGTAGAGATGAGGTTTCACCATGTTGTCCAGGCTGGTCTCAAACTCCTGACCTCAGGTGATTTGCCTGCCTCAGCCTCCCAAAGTGCTGCGATTTACAGGTGTGTGAGCCACCGCCCTCGGCCTCTATTTGCTTCTTTGAGATGAATCACCCCATAAATGATTGGTAAACGGAGTAATGATGTCAGCATAACACAAGCATGTTGGTTAACATGCAATTTTCTCCAGGAAGTTAACATTTTGAAGCAATCAGGGCCAAGCTTTCTCACAGTTGAAGGGGAAACCTTAGTACTAAAAGATCTTCAGAGGAAAAAGCTGCAAATGTACAGAAGTGTCTTCCTTTAGATCCACGGCAGCTGCTTTAGTGACTTCAAAGACCACCATGTTTGTCATAATGTTAGGCATAGGGCAAAGCCATGAATGCAGATGAAGAAATTGCAAATATATTTCTCCCATATTAAAATAACAGATTAATGAAAAAGATCACACCTTGGATCACATTTTGAATTCTGATGAAAACGATCCCCATCAATAGTTAATATCTCCAGACCAGCATCCCCAAGGAGGAAGCACAAGCCCCAGCCTTCAAGGCTGCAAAGTGCTGCTGAAAGCAAATGCTCATGGAAATTTACCTACTCTACTGTTCCTATTAACATCATTATTGGTTTTGTAGCACTCTGAATATAAAGTTGTATCCAAGAGGCCAGGCACGGTGCCTCACACTTGTAATCCCAGCACTTTGAGAGGCTGAAGCGGGAGGATCACAAGGTCAGGAAATGGAGACTATCCTGGCGAACACTGTGAAACTCTGTCTCTACTAAAAATACAAAAATTAGCTGGGCACGGTGGTGCGCACCTGTAATTCCAGCTACTCGGGAGGCTGAGGCAGGAGAATCACTTGAACCAGGGAGTCGGAGGTTGTGGTGTGCCAAGATCGTGCCACTGCACTCCAGTCTGGCGACAGAGCGGGACTCCATCTCAAAAATAAAAACAATAAAAAAAAATAAAAAAAGTTGTATATAGGTTTTATTTTACTTCTCTTTTTTTCTTTTCTTTTCTTTTTTTTTGGAGTCAGGGTCTAGCTCTGTCTCTCAGGCTGTAGTGTAGTGGCCCGATCACAGCTCTCAGTAGCCTCGACCTCCTGGGCTCAGGTAATCCCCCTATACCTCAGCCTTCCAAGCAGCTGGGAACACAGGTGTGCAACACCACACCTGGTTAATTTTTTTTTTTTGTAGAGATAGAGCCTCCCTATGTTGCCCAGGCTAGTCTGAAACTCCTGGACTCCAGTGATTCTTCCTCCTCAGCCTCCGAAAATGCTGGGATTACAGGCATGAGCCACCATGCCCAGCCAATTGCATATATTTTGAGCAATCTGTCTCTAACTATTTTTTCCATGAAGTCTTGTTAATTTTAGTGCACCGTTTTGAAGAACTGAAGGTTTTTAAAGAATGCATATAGCAGGTTATAGCAGAAACACATACTCAGAATGAAGCTGGGGCTCTCTCTTCCAGCAAGCATTTTTGATATGTTCCGAGTGTCCCTGCTAGGTAGCCAGGAGACCAGGTAACCCACTTCCCTCTGAGAGTGGAACGATTTCCCAAGGAGCCTGAGGGGCAGTTCTCTGGAGTTTGGGCACTAGAGCCCCTCTTATTTCCTCTTCTTCTCTCCTCCCTCTAGACCCCATACCACTCAGGAGAAGCCAAGTAAAAAGACCCAGAATTTTGCCTCTTAAAAGCTTAGAGGTCTTGAGGAAGTCACTGAACCTCTGCGGGACCCATTTTCCTCATTCTTTAACTGGAAAAGCAGTATTTTTGTTGCCGTTGTTAATCATGGCGATGGTTGTTATTTTTTTCTTTTTTCTTTTTTCTTTTTTTTTGAGACGGAGTCTCGCCCTGTAGTCCAGGCTGGAGTGCTGTGGTGCGATCTTGGCTCACTGCAACCTCTGCCTTCCGGGTTCAAGCGCTTCTCCTGCCTCAGCCTCTGGAGTAGCTGGGATTACAGGCGCACACCACCACGCCCGGCTAATTTTTTTTTTTTTTTTTTTTTTTTTTTTAATATTAGAGACGGGGTTTCACCATGCTGGCCAGGCTGGTCACGAACTCCTGGCCTCGTGATCCGCCCGTGATCCGCCCGCCTTGGCCTCCCAAAGTGCTGGGATTACAGGCGTGAGCCACCGCGCCTGGCCTGGTTGTTAATTTTTAAAACTGCCTTTCATTCTTGCTTTGCCATTTATAGCTCTGTAGCCTTGCGCAAATGACTTCACTTCTCTATGAGTCATCTGTAAAATGGGGCTCTTTGTGAAGACTTAACGATACCACGTGTACAAAGCACTGAACACAACATGCACATTAAGCTCCCCGAAATTGAAACTCCTATAAAATAGGAATCGGGGACTCTCAAGAGCAGTTCTGACTTCAGCAGAGGAACCCAGAGCTGGTGGGGAAAGCTGACGTGGCTGTGACATCCCCAGAGGCACTAAACACATCCTCCCAGCCCCATCTTCCCCGCAGGGTCCCGCCACCGGCCCGACCCCTTACTTGCTCCAACCACCCGCCGACGCCTGCAGCCCGCGATTTGGGGACCGCCCCCTGCAGCGCCAGGTCCCCGCGCGGACTACAGTTCCCAGCGTGCATCTTGGCTCGGGGGTCCGAGGGACCGTCCTGCCTCAGGGACCGGGTCCAGGCTGCGTTCGCAGCTCTGGGCAGTCACCGTCATGCATGCAGCTCCTATTTTTCGCGTTGCTAATCCCGTCCGTTGCAATGCACCCTATCCTGGGCCGCGGCCCCAGCAGGGTCTGTGAGGAGCGCTTCCCCCAGCCCTGGGCACCCGCTACGCCGCGTCCGAAGGAGGGGCCGAGGCCGGGCTCATCTCCCCGGGAGGACTCCCTCGGCCCCGTGGGGTGTCATGTCCACTGCGGCCCCAGGCTGGCCGCGGGGCTCTGCGGGGGGGCGCTGAGGGCAGGGCCCCGAGGCCGCACGGCCAGAGACTACAACTCCCAGGCGGCACCGCGGCGGCGGCGCCCACACGTCACTCGGGCCCCGCCGGCTGCCCCGGGAAGCAGCACGGGCGGGGGCAGGGGCTGGGGCCGACCGGAGGCCGGTGAGGCCGGTGCCCAAGGATGGGGGCCCACCCCGACTGCCCCGAGCGTGAGGAGGCCGAGGGCCGCGCCACCCCCGAACGCCGGGGCGGCCGCCCCAGGGGCCCCCGCCACCCCAGCCCGGCCCGGCAGTCGTGGCCCGGGATGCGGAGCCGGGGGCCGCCGGTGGAGCTGCGCGGGGTGAGCGGCGCGGGGAACAGGGACTGCCTGCCGCCCTCGCCCTCGTCCCCCACCGGCGGACCCCGGTGGGCATTCGAGAGCCGCGCGGCCAGGCCCTCTTAGTCACCTGCCGCTTGGGAGGCACAGGTGAACCTGCCGCCCCACTCCCACCGCGCCCCGCCCGGACAGCCAAATCGGAAGGGTCGAGCCTGCCCTTTGAAAGGGGGGTTTTTCTTGCTCCTGCGGAGGGCGCCCCAGCCATGGCCCTCAGGAGCCCCCTAGACACCGCAGGGACTGCCCTCCATCCCGGCCGCCGGGGCCCGCCCTCTGCATCCTGCGGGCAGCCTGTGTGAAGCGGCCTCCCGCAGCCCCCGGCCCCTCCCCCATGGAGGAGGAGGAGGGGGTGGCGGCCAAGGAGTGGGGCACGACCCCCGCGGGGCCCGTCTGGACCGCGGTGTTCGACTACGAGGCAGCGGGCGACGAGGAGCTGACCCTGCGGAGGGGCGATCGCGTCCAGGTGCTTTCCCAAGACTGTGCAGTGTCCGGCGATGAGGGCTGGTGGACCGGGCAGCTCCCCAGCGGCCGCGTGGGCGTCTTCCCCAGCAACTACGTGGCTCCCGGCGCTCGTGCTGCACCCGCGGGCCTCCAGCTGCCCCAGGAGATCCCCTTCCACGAGCTGCAGCTAGAGGAGATCATCGGTGTGGGGGGCTTTGGCAAGGTCTATCGGGCTCTGTGGCGTGGCGAGGAGGTGGCCGTCAAGGCCGCCCGGCTGGACCCTGAGAAAGACCCGGCAGTGACAGCGGAGCAGGTGTGCCAGGAAGCCCGGCTCTTTGGAGCCCTGCAGCACCCCAACATCATTGCCCTTAGGGGCGCCTGCCTCAACCCCCCACACCTCTGCCTAGTGATGGAGTATGCCCGGGGTGGCGCACTGAGCAGGGTGCTGGCAGGTCGCCGGGTGCCACCTCACGTGCTGGTCAACTGGGCTGTGCAGGTGGCCCGGGGCATGAACTACCTACACAATGGTGCCCCTGTGCCCATCATCCACCGGGACCTCAAGTCCATCAACAGTAAGTGGTGTCCTCTCCCTAAAATTCCTTCCACAGAACCTCTCGAGGCCAGGCCTAGGTGGTGGGAAACAGGGTGAGGGACACCAGATGACACTGTGCCTGGAGCGAAAAGGGGCAGCAGTATGATACCTTCAGGATGAAGGTGAGGTAGGCCTTGCCGGCCTTAAGGGAGAAAAAGGAGGCTCAGAAAGGTTGAAGGACTTAACTGCCTCCCAGGCTGCAGAGTCACAATCGCTCAATAAACATGTATCCATGAACACCTGTGTTCCTGCGTGAACAGGACAGATGCAGTGCCTGCCTTCAAGGTGCTCACCATCCAGCCATGCTGCCAGAGTCCACCAGGCAGAGACAAAAAGAGCCTACCCCTTCTGGAGTCAGTGTCTCTCAACCCCAGCACTATTGGCACTTGAGGCCGGATCATTGTTGTAGAGGCTGTCCTGTGAATTGTGAGTTGCTTAGCGGCATCTTCAGCCTCTTCCAACTAGATGCCATTAGCATTCCCTGCCCCCTATCCCCAGCTATGACAACCAAAAATGTCTCCAGGCATTGCAAATGTCCCCTGGGGGGCAGAATCACCCCCCAGTTGAGAACCATTTCCTGGAGTCTTCATAGGCCCAGCTGGCCAAGGCAAACTGGAAAAGACGAGGGAGGAATTAAATGCATGTGGCTTATATAAAAGCTTCCAGGCTGCCTGACAGGTTCTCCAAAGTTGATTGGTTGGTTGAATAAATAATGGAGCCAGGTAGAAGGGAACGTTCTACAGGACTCATTTCTAGATCAAGGAGCTTCATGTGGCGTCAGGAAGTATTAATTGAGCACCTATTAAGCAGGAGCCCAACTGGGACTAAGATAGCCATGGTTTCTGCCCTGACAGTACTCACAGGTTAGCAATTTCATTCATTCATTCCACAGATATTTCCAGGGTGCTGTGTGTCAGACCCTGTCCCAGGGATACAGCAAGAAAAAAATCTTACATTCCTGGCTCTCCCATTCTTGCTCTGCCCCATCTCACTCCCTTTCATTTCTTCATTTATTTGTTAATTATTCCATTTGGTATTTACCAGGCCAGATCATGTGCTAAGCAGAGGCATCAGCAGTGGAGGAAGCCAGCATGTCCCCGGCCCTCACATCACTTACACTTAAGCCCTGAAATGTGAGGGTGCCCCCTTTGCTCTCAACACCCATATCTCATCTACTCCTGATTTCTATCACTTCTACATATTGAAATTTATTTTAATCCATCCCACTATTTTTATGAATATATTGCTATTCCCCCACCCATAGCAACTGTAAGCCCCTAGAATGGAGGGACTGCATCTTCCTTGCCTCCCAAGCCTGACATTTGTGTATCAACAGAGAGCTTGGCAGGGCGCGGTGGTTCACGCCTGTAATCCCAGCACCTTGGGATGCCGAGGTGGGTGCATCATCTGAGGTCAGGAGTTTGAGACCAGCCTGACCAATATGGTGAAACCCCGTCTCTACTGAAAATACAAAAATTAGCTGGGTGTGGTGGCATGCGCCTGTAATCCCAGCTACTCAGAGGCTGAGACAGAAGAATTGCTTGAATCCAGGAGGTGGTGGTTGCAGTGAGCTGAGATTGCACCATTGCACTCCAGCCTGGGTGACAGAGCAAGACTCCATCTCAAAAAGAAAAAAAAAAAAGAGCTAATACATGACCACGATGTGCCAGGGCTGGTACCATGTCTGGGGAACTGATGCTTATGCCCCAGCACCTCTGAAATGTTGGGTAAATGGAGGCAGGGCCACCCAGCATGTTCCTGTTGATGGCTGGGGCTCCTCGGTCCTTCCTCGCCCCTGCTGATTGACAGCACGTCCCACACCCCCAGGTTTTTTGTAGCCAGTGTTATCTGGCCAAAGAGACAGTGGGCCTCTTATGGCCAGGGCTTCCTCCTGGGTGATGGGTCTGCTCTGCGCCAGACACAGAGGACACAGTGCCTCCACAGCACTGCTTCCCCACTCATCCTACCCTAAGGAGTTCCTCACCTGCCATCATTCATTCATTGGTTCATTCCACCAGTAATTATTAAGCGCCTAGTCTGTACTAGGCACTGTCCTCAGCTCTGGGATTACAGAAGTGAACAAGGCAAGATTTCCCCCTCCCCCCATTATGGAATTTATATTCCGGTGAACAGGAAAAAATGATGAATAGATGGATACCAAAATTTCAGAGAGTATCAGGGGCTCTCAGTGGACTAAGGCAAAGGCTGGAGCAGAGGGTTTCTTTACATTGGGCGGTCAGGGAAGGCAACATTTGAGCAGAGACCTGAACAAAGGGGACCCAGCCTTACAAAGATCTGGGGAAGGGGAACAGTGGGGCGCATATCCTGAAGTGGGAGTGAGTGTGGCTCACTGGAGAATAGCAAGACCAGAACAGCAGGCATTGAGGCAGAGATGGGAGGAAGTAGGATCAGAAAGGCAGGCAGGAGCAAGATCACATAGGACCTTGGGGGCCATGGTGAGGACTTGGGGTATTTTATTTGATGTAGTGGAAGCCATTAGAGGATTTGAAGCAGGGAGTGACATGATCACATACAGATTTTGAAGGGGGACTGACTTAGGCCCATCCTGGGAAATACAGAAATAAAGCGTAAAACCATGAGATAGTCCCTCTGTCACAGGGTTTCGACACAAACAGGAGAGGTGGGGATTTAAGAAGGGAAAGCTTCTGCAGAGGTGGAGTCACAGGCTAGGAATTTACTGGGTTGGGGGGGTGCTTCCAGGAGGGGGTGGCATTGAAGCTGGGTTTTTTTTTTTTTTTTTTTTTGAGACAGAATCATCTCAGTCTATGATCCAGGCTGGAGTGCAGTAGCATGATCGCAGCTCACTGCACCTTCCACCTCCCGGGTTCAAGTGATTCTTCCACCTCAGCTTTCCAAGTAGCCAGGGCTACAGGCGTGCGCCACCACACCTGGCTAATTTTTGTATTTGTAATAGAGACAGGGGTCTCGCCATGTTGGCCAGGCTGGTCTTGAACTCCTGACCTCAGATGATCCACCTGCCTTGGCCTCCCAAAGTGCTGGGATTTCAGGCATGAGCCACCGTGCCCAGTCTGAAGCTCGGCTTTAAAGGATGGGCAGGATTATCAATTGTGTGACCCTGGGTGATTTGCTGATCTCTGCCACCTTCAGTTCCTTCATCTGCCAAATGGGCATGATAGTAGAACTACCTTACTATTATTGTTATGACTGGTAAGTAGCCAGGAATGGCAAAAGAGAAAGGTGGAGAAATTCAGAGCAATTATGGCAACATCACACACTAATAATAACAGCTAGCACTCTTAAAGGCCCTATTGTTTCAGGCAATAAATTTTTACTATAACGGTAGAAGGTAAATTCTGTTACCAGCCCTATTTAACAGAGGAGAAGTCTCGTTGTAAAGATTAAAGTAAACTGTACAAGGGTATGCAGCTAGGAAGAAGCAGAGCTGAGATTCAAACCCAGGCAGCACACTGTATACTTTGGGGCCTCTGTGTGATGGAAGGTAGTAAAATATCCCAGCAGTTAAATTGGGCTCTGATGACAAAACTAATTCAAGCCTTTGTCCTGCCATCTTCTAACCATGTGATCTCTTGGCCAAGTGACTTCTGAGCCTCTGTTGGCTAGTCAAGAAAAATGGGTTGTGGCTGGGTGCAGTGGTACTCTTGTAATCCCAGCACTTTGGGAGGCCATGGCTGGAGGATTGCTTAAGCCCAGAAGTTTGAGGCTACAGCAAGCCATAATCACACCACTGCACTCCAGTTTGAGTGACAGAAAAAGACCCTGTCTCTTTATTTTTTTTTTCATTGAGATGGAGTCTTGCTCTGTCATCCATGCTGGAGTGCAGTGGCGCGATCTTGGCTCATTACAACCTCCACCTCCCAGGTTCAAGTGATCCTCTCGCCAAAGCCTCCCAAGTAGCTGGGATTATAGGCACCTGCCACCACACCCAGCTAATTTTTATATTTATAGTAGAGTCAGGGTTTCACCATGTTGGCCAGCCTGGTCTCGGACTCCTGACCTCAAGTGATCCACCTGCCTTGGCCTCCCAAAGTGCTGGGATTACAGGCATGAGCCGCTGCTCCTGGCCAACCCTGTCTCTTTAAAAAAAAAAAAAAAAAAAAAAAGGGGGAGGTCGTTTGTGAGTCAATTCGTATAGAGAGCTTAGCACAGTACAAACACTAGCCATGATCCTCATCACTGTTAGTGACAACCCTGGTAGAAAGTAAGCTGGAACCATCCAGTATGTTTAGGGAACACATCAGTCAGATTTTGTCACAATAATGCTGTGTAATAAGCTACCCCCAAAACTCGGCATCTTAAAACAACCATTGTTTATTACTGCTGGTGCATTTGCAGACCAGCTGGAGGGTAAACCGATGGAGGCTGGGCTCAGCTGGAGAGGCTTTGCTCCAAGTAGCTCTCATCTTCTTGGACAAGCAGGGTAGCTGAGGCATGTTGTCACGGTGATCAGACAAGTGCAAGAGGGCCCGCAGACATGCGAGGCCTCGGCTTGGAATTGGCACCCTGTCATTCTTAGCCAAAGCAAGTCATACGGCTGAGCCAGAGTCAGGGTGCACTCTGCCCTTTTTTTTTTTTTTTTTTTTTTTTTTCTGAGAACAGAGTCTCACTCTGTCACCCAGGCTGGAGTGCAGTGGCACAATCTCAGCTCACTGCAACCTCCACCTCCCATGTTCAAGCGATTCTCATGCCTCAGCCTTCTGAGTAGCTGGGATTACAGGCGAGCACCATGATCCCCGGCTAATTTTTGTATTTTTAGTAGAGACAGGGTTTTACCATGTTGGCCAGGCTGGTCTCAAACTCCTGACCTCAAGTGATCCACCCACCTCAGCCTCCCAAAGTGCTGGGATTACAGGTGTGAGCCACCATGCCCAGCCATACTCTGCCTCTTTAGCAAAAAGAATGGCAAAGTCTCATGGCAAAGAGTGTGGACACAGGAAGGGGTAGAATTGGGACCCTGACTGCAGTGTGCCACAGGGGTGACAGACACAATGGGGAAGCCATGTTCCTCCCTTCTGCCCAAGGTTTGCAGTTCCTGCTTCCAGGGTAGCTGGGAACTCAAGGCCTGGATGACCAAGACCTTGGCTGTTGTTTCTTTTTTTTGAGACAAGGTCTCACTCTGTTGCCCAGGCTGGAGTGCAATGGCAAGACCATGGCTCACTGCAGCCTCAACCTCTCAGGCTCAAGTGATCCTCCCAACTCAGCCCCCCAAGTAGCTGGGACTATAGAGATGCACCACCACAACCAGGTATTTTTTAAAAATTTTTTGTAGAGATGGGGTCTTGCTATGTTGCACAGGCTGGTCTCGAACTCCTGGGCTCAAGTGACCTGCTTCAGCCTTGGCTGTTGGTTCTCGACCATTCATGGAGCTCCCCAAAGCCCAGGACAGAGTCAGGAGGGCAGAGGATGCAGGAGGAGCTCCCTACTCCCTCATGGGAGCCTGGGACAGGGATTAGACCTGGGTGGAGGGGCTCATGGATGTTCCAGGCCAGGAAAGGAGCTGCTACAGAGTGGGGCAGCCTGAGGCAGTGAGAGGAGAAACGTGTTTCTGACTGAGGCGGCGGGCCGAAACACTTGGGTCTGCAACACGGCAAGTCTGGGGTGACCCACCTTTCTTCCCACCCCACAGTCCTGATCCTGGAGGCCATCGAGAACCACAACCTCGCAGACACGGTGCTCAAGATCACAGACTTTGGCCTCGCCCGCGAGTGGCACAAGACCACCAAGATGAGTGCCGCGGGGACCTATGCCTGGATGGCTCCGGAGGTTATCCGTCTCTCCCTCTTCTCCAAAAGCAGTGATGTCTGGAGGTGCTGAAAGGCGCGGCCGGGATGACCTCTGCGGAGTGAGGGAGGGAGGAAGGGGTGAGGGCAGAGTGGGAGGGAGGGTCTCCTGCTGAAGCCACGATCTCAGTCTGACAAAGGGGCCTGCTGGCAAGGTCAGGCCACCAGACAGGTGCCAGTTACCTGTTCAGCTAGCACAAATGGCAACTAGGGGCAACGTTGGATTAGAATAAAAAATTCATAGGCCACGGCACGGTGGCTCAAGCCTGTAATCCAGCGACTGCTTGGGAGTGCCGAGACGGGTGGATTCCACGAGGTCAGGAGAAAATCGACACCGATCCGCTGGCTAACACGGTGAAACCCCGTCTCTTACTAGAAAAATACAAAAACTAGCGGAGGCGATGGTGGCGGGTGCCTGTAGTCCCCAGCTACTCAGAAGGCTGAGGAGGAAAATGAGGCGTAAACCTGCGGGATGGCGGAGCTTGCAGTAGCTGGAGATCTGGCACTGCACCAGCCTGTGGCAACAGAGCAAGACTCTGTCTCAAAAACAGAAAAAAAAAAAAACTTCATCTAACGAGAGGAGAGAGACCAAGATCCCCCTAGAGACAGAGGCTGAAGCGTGGCTCACACCTGTCATCCCCCCGAGCAATTTGGGAGCCCGAGGTGGGTGGATCACTTGAGGTCAGGAGTTTGAGACCAGCCTGGCCAACGTGGTGAAACCCCATCTCTACTAAAAATACTAAAGTTACCTGGGCATGGTGGTGGGTGCCTGTAGTCCCAACTACTTGGGAGGCTGAGGCAGGAGAATCACTTGAACCCAGGATGTGGAGGTTGCAGTGAGCTGAGATCGTGCCATTGCACTCCAGCCTAGGTGACAGATCAAGACTGTGTCTCCAAAAACAGAAAAAATTTAAAAAGGCATAGAGACAGCGTGTAGATGCCAGCACTGAAAGCCCCCTCAGACACAAGCCCATGCACCGTCCCATCTGTTAGATGGGAAAATGATGAATTCACTCATTCATTCATTGATCCACCTGCACCGGGTTCTAGGGATATAGCAGCGAAGAAAAATAGACGCAATCCCTGCCCTCAGGAATAGTAAGTAAATAAACATACAAGAAGCTCTTTTTTACAAAGCTGTTTTTAAGAAAATTATAATTTTTAAAGCTAATTAAGTACACCAGAAAAAAGTGTTAGTACGAAGCACGAGGGGCTGAGAGGAAGGCGCTTTGAGGGCTGGAAGACTACTTTTGGGAACGCTTCTCTGAGCAATCTGAGAAATGATACTTCATCTGAGTTCCGAGTGGCAAAAAGGAACCAGCCACGAGAAGTTTGGGGGAAGAAGCTGCCCAGTCAGGGGGAGCAGGTACCCAAAAGGAGGTGCTGAGGTGAGCGTGGTGTGTTCCGGAAACAGCAACAAGGCCCACGTGGCTGCCACTGTGCAGGCAAGGCAGAGAGAGGTAGGAAATGATGTAGGAGAGGGAGCTGAAAGGCCCTGTGGGTGAGGGAGTGGCCTTCAGGTTTTATTCTAATGAAGTGGGAGGCCATGAGGAGCCATGTCTGAATGGCATGGTAGCTCACACCTATAATCCCAGTGTTTTGGGATGCCAAGGTGGGAGGATCGCTTGAGGCCAGGAATTTGAGACCAGCCTGGTCAACATAGTGAGACCCCATCTGTATGAAAAGAAATTTTAAGTTAATTTTGTAAAAGGAAGTAAATAAAAGCTCCTTTGGAGGTTGGGCGCGGTGGCTCACGCTGGTAATCCCAGCACTTTGGAAGGCTGAGGTGGGTGGATCACTTGAGGCCAGGAGTTTGAGGCCAGCCTGGCCAACGTGGTGAAATCGCATCTCTATTAAAAATACAAAAATTCTGCCGGGCACGGTGGCTCACGTCTGTAATCCTGGCACTTTGGGAGGCCAAGGTGGGTGGTTCACTTGAGGCCAGGAGTTCAAGACTAGCCTGGCCAACATGGTGAAACCCCATCTCTACTAAAAATACAAAAATTAGCCAGGCGTGGTGGTGGGTGCCTGTAGTCCCAGCTACTCAGCAGGCTGAGGCAGGGAAATTGCTTGACGCAGGAGGCAGAGGTTGAGATGGTGCCACTGCACTCCAGCCTGGGCGACAGAGCAAGACTCCATCTAAAAAAAAAAATTAAAAACTAAAAGCTCCTTTGACTGTTAGGTAGAGACGGCCAATGATGGGACTGTTGCTGTCACCAGTGAGAGTTGATGGTGGCCGTGGAGACTTTCAACCCAGGACCTTCTGCTTGGTTGGAGCCAAACCTGGGTCTCCCCATTTACTGTTCCCGTCAATTCCCAGCTGAGGCTCCAGATTGTCCAAGCAGCAAATTAATGGGTATGGGACAGAGACAGGAAGTCTCCGGCTCAGCCTAGAGCAGAGCAGCCCTTTGGGAGAATTTCCAACTGGCTGTACATCAGGCATTCATTTGTGCTACCTTTTTTTTCTCTTTTCTTTTTTTTTTTTTTTTTTTTTGGGACAGAGTCTCGCTCTGCCACCCAGGCTGGAGTGCAATGGCACAATCTCAGCTCACTGCAACCTCCTCCTCCCAGATTCAAGTGATTCTCGCACCTCAGCCTCCCAAGTAGCTGAGATTATAGGCATGCATCGGCTGATTTTTTATATTTTTAGTAGAGACAGGGTTTCACCATGTTGGCTAGGCTGGTCTTGAACTCCTGACCTCAGATGATCCGCTTGCCTTGGCCTCCCAGAGTACTGGGATTACAGGCATGAGCCACCATGCCTGGCTGGTCAGGCTAATTCTTTCTGGCGTGGTCCTGTCCTGTACTTACCAGGATGCAGGATATCCACACCTCCCAGCCACAAACTTCAGTAACACTCCCAGTCATTATAACAATCAAAATACCTCCATAGGTTTCCCGGGACATGGGAAAGAGGGATCATGCTACCCTCCAGTTATAAACCACTGTTTTTTCCCCCACCTTGTGTGGTCTCCATTCTCAAGTTTACTTCATGATCCAAAATGACTGCTTGAGCTCCAGCTTTTTTTTTTTTTTTTTTTTTTTTTTTGAGATGGAGTCTTGTTCTGTCACCCAGGCCAGAGTGCAGTGGCGTGATCTCGGCTCACTGCAACCTCTGCCTCCTGGGTTCAAGCAATTCTCCTGCCTCAGCCTCCCGAGTAGCTGGGACTACAGGCGTGTGGCACCACGCCCGGCTAATTTTTGTTATTTTATTTTATTTTTTTAAGTAGAGATGGGTTTCACCATATTGGCCAGGATGGTCTTGATCTCTTGACCTCGTGATCTGCCCACCTGGGCCTCCTAAAGTGCTGGGTTTACAGGCATGAGCCACCGTGCCCGGCTTTTTTTTTTTTTTTTTTTTAAACAGGGTCTTGCTCTGTCACCCAGGCTGGAGTACAGTGATGCCATCACAAATCACTGCGGCCTCAACCTCCTGGGCTCAAGTGATCCTCCCACCTCAGCCTCTCTCGTAGCTGGGACCACAGGCATGCCACCATGCCAGGCTAACTTTTTGCAGAGATGAGGTCTCACTTTGTTTTCTAGGCTGGTCTCGATCTCTTGGGCTCAAGAGGTTCTCTTGCCTTGGCCTCCCAAAGTGTTGAGATTACAAGCATGAGCCACTGTGCCTAACTCCAGACTCCAGCTTTTTTTTTTAAGTTCTGGGATGCACATGCAGAATGTGCAGGGTTTGTTACATAGGTGTACGTGTGCCATGGTGGTTTGCTGCACCCATCAACCCATCATCTAGGTTTTAAGCCCCGTGTGCATTAGGTATTTGTCCTAATGCTCTCCCTCCCCTTCCCCCTACCCCCCAGGGTCCAACTTTTATGTCTACATTCCAACCATAGGAAGGGGAAAAGAGAAAAAGGGCACCCTTTCTTTTTTTTTTTGAGACAGAGTCTTGCTCTGTTGCCCAGGCTGGAGTGCAGTGGCGCTATCTCAGCTCACTGCAAGCTCTGCCTCCCAGGTTCATGCCATTCTCCTGCCTCAGCCTCCCAAGTAGCTGGGACTACTGGCGCCCGCCATCATGCCAAGCTATTTTTTTTTTTTTTTTTTTTTTTTTTTGAGACCGAGTCTCACTCTGTCACCAGGCTGGAGTGCAGTGGCGTGATCTCGGCTCACTGCAAGCTCCGCCTCCTGGGGTTCAAGCAATTCTCCTGCCTCAGCTTCCCCAGCAGCTGGGACTACAGGCGCGCGCAACCACACCCAGCTAATTTTTGTATTTTTAGTAGAGACGGGGTTTTACCATGTTGCCCAGGATGGTCTCGATCTCCTGACCTTGTGATCCACCTGCCTCGGCCTCCCAAAGTGCTGGGATTACAGGCATGAGCCACCGCACCCGGCCAGGCACCCCTTCTTTTTACGGACACTTCCTGGAAGCTAGTTGCCTACTACACCCCCTCCTACATCCCATGCACCAGAACTGTGGTCATGTGGACATGCTTAGCTGCAAAAAAGAATGGAAAATTCATGCAGGCAGCATGTGGCCAGCTCAGTTCACCAGCACTGTCACTGAAGAATGGGAGGCTGTAAGCTGCATGGGGGCAGTGATTGTGTCTATCTCTTCCCAGTGTCTAGAATGGTGCTTGGCACACAGTAGGCACTTAATAAGTATAAGTGGCGTGATCTCGGCTCACTGCAAGCTCCGCCTCCTGGGGTTCAAGCAATTCTCCTGCCTCAGCTTCCCCAGCAGCTGGGACTACAGGCGCGCGCAACCACACCCAGCTAATTTTGTATTTTAGTAGAGACGGGGTTTTACCATGTTGCCCAGGATGGTCTCGATCTCCTGACCTTGTGATCCACCTGCCTCGGCCTCCCAAAGTGCTGGGATTACAGGCATGAGCCACCGCACCCGGCCAGGCACCCCTTCTTTTACGGACACTTCCTGGAAGCTAGTTGCCTACTACACCCCTCCTACATCCCATGCACCAGAACTGTGGTCATGTGGACATGCTTAGCTGCAAAAAAGAATGGAAAATTCATGCAGGCAGCATGTGGCCAGCTCAGTTCACCAGCACTGTCACTGAAGAATGGGAGGCTGTAAGCTGCATGGGGGCAGTGATTGTGTCTATCTCTTCCCAGTGTCTAGAATGGTGCTTGGCACACAGTAGGCACTTAATAAGTATACGTTGAATGGGCCGGGCGCAGTGGCTCATGCCTGTAATCCCAGCACTTTGGGAGGCTGAGGCAGGTGGATCACCTGAGGTCAGGAGTTTGAGACCAGCCTGGCCAACGTGGTGAAACCCCATCTCTACTAAAAATACAAAAATTAGCTGGGGTGGTGGTGCGCACCTGTAATCCCAGCTACTTGGGAGACTGAAGCACAAGAATCACTTGAACCTGAGAGGCAGTGGTTGCAGGGAGCCAAGATCATGCCACTGCACTCCAGCCTGGGTGACAGAGACTTTGTCTGAAAAAATATATACCTGTGTTGAATGAATGCATGAGTGGATAGTGGGGGAGACCAGGGATCTACTCCAGAATAAACACCACACAGAATGACCATCAGGATCTGGGAGGATGTAGAGTTTGCAGGGGAAGATAGCTTCGTAGGGACCACAGCACAGTGACGCACGCCCTGGTACCATGGAGCCACTGAAGGCATTGTCGTGGGCAGCAGGCAGACCTGAGTCCAGGTGTGGCTCCACCACTCACTAGCTGTGTGACCTCAGGCAAGCCCCTTACCTCTCTGAGCCTGTACCTGCTCATCAGATAAAGCAGGGGTCATACCAAACCCTTCTGCCTTACAGGGCTGTTGTGAGGATTACCGAGTGCCTAGCACAGTGCCTGGCCCACAGTAAGCACTTTATAAATGTTAAATAATGTTAACTGGTTTTTAGAGGTAAGTGCTGAGTGTTTTGGGAAACATAGAGGAGGGGCCTCTAACCTAGCTTTGGAGGCTACGGAATCAAGGAAGGCTTCCTGGCAGCGGGGGGCAACCTGAGTTGAGACTTGAGGGACAAATAGTTGAGGGACAAATAGTTACACAAGGGAAGAGTGTTCTCCACAAAGGGAACAGCATGTGTGAAGGCCAGAGGTTAGAAAGAACAGGGCCTGTTCAGTATTTAGTGTGGCTGCAAGATGAAGTTGGGGTTAGAATGGGCTGAGAGTGTTTGGAGGTGAGGCCTCAGGGGTCTTCAAAGTCCAGGGCCGAGAAGGATGGATTTAGGCAGGGTGCAGTGGCTCACGCCTATAATCCCAGCACTTTGGGAAGCCGAGGCAGGAGGATCACTTGAGCCCAGGAGTTTGAGACCAGCCTGGGCAACATAGTGAGACCTCCATCTCTACAAAAATAAAAATGAGAAAGATGGATTTGCCCAGTAGGAACACAGGACCTGAAGATTTTCAGGTAGGGGAGAGGGAAGAGAGGCCGAGCAAAGGAGAGACATCAGAGAGCCAAGCGCACCCCATCTATTGGAGAACAAGGCCACAGAGGTCAAAGCAAGTTCTTGTGACCTCATTGGCCGGGAGTGGGTGTTGGGGTGAGGGCGGCCCTGCATGGGACCAAGGGCAGGGCTGGGTATAGGTGAGGATTGGGGTGGGCTGTGATATCACTCCTCCCTCTCCCCTGCCTGCAGCTTCGGGGTGCTGCTGTGGGAGCTGCTGACTGGGGAGGTTCCCTACCGTGAGATCGACGCCTTGGCTGTGGCGTATGGCGTGGCTATGAATAAGCTGACGCTGCCCATTCCCTCCACGTGCCCCGAGCCCTTTGCCCGCCTCCTGGAGGGTGAGCCGGGGCCCCGTGGTGAGGGTAGGCTCAGCTTGAAGTGGCAGGGACCTGTGGGCCCAGACCTCGCCCCTTCACACCCATCCATACCAGTGGGCCTGGGAGTGAGGGAGAAGGGGCTAGAACTCACTGGACTCTAAACAGTCTCCCCATGGTTGGCTCCGTTCCCCATGCCCCAACCCTTGTTCGGGCCAGGCCCAGAGCTCTCCAGGACAACCTGTTAGGACTCCTTGGCCCTGGGATTCCACTGTGATCCTGACTGCACCACCAGTTTCTCCTGGGGGTGCAGGTCCCGTGGTTTCTCTCCCAGCATTTCACTGAGTGGAATTGGCCAGGAACTTGGCTTTGAATCCCTTCTCCTCAGCTCCATAGCAGCTGTTTGTCTGCAGTCCCCAGAAATTCTGCCTTCCTCTGAGCAGGCTGAGTTCCCAGAATGTGACCACTGATACCTCCACCCCCCACCACTGTCCTTCCTCCTCCCACCCTAGAATGCTGGGACCCAGACCCCCATGGACGGCCAGATTTCGGCAGCATCTTGAAGCGGCTTGAAGTCATCGAACAGTCAGCCCTGTTCCAGATGCCACTGGAGTCCTTCCACTCGCTGCAGGAAGACTGGAAGTTGGAGATTCAGCACATGTTTGATGACCTTCGGACCAAGGAGAAGGTGAAGGCAGGGGGCAAGGTGGGAAAGATGGAGCAAGACCCCTGAGTTCTGATGCCTTGGGCTGCTCAGAGACCCCTCCCCTGAACCCCAGCCTTTGGGTCCATGCAGGGTTAAGAGAGCCTTTTTTGCATATTAAGAAAAGACAGCCTCCTGTTGGTGGATTAATAAGAAAAAGGCACCCTGTACTGAAGTACTTACAGGTGACACTGCATGATGTCTGGGGTTGGCTTTAAAATACCACAGCAGAAACGAAGAGAGGGCCAGAGGAGAGAAAGACGGGGATACAAGATTCGCAAAGCATAGGTAATTGTTGAAGTTGGGTGATGGGTACAGGGGGGTGCACTGTTCTCTGCTTTTGTGGATATCTGAAGTTTCCTAAATTGAAGAGTTAAGAAAGAAAAGCACCCCTTTCTTTGGGCTAACACAGTTCCCTGCCCTGGCACCTAGCTTGGATAGCAAAGCATGAGTCGGGTGGTGAACCCAATGTGCCCCACAGCGAGGTAACCTTGTGTGAGGCACCAACCAGACCCAGCAGCCCTGGGTCCCTCCCCAGGAAGCAGAACAGCTAAGCCCCTCCCCCCAGCCACCGCCTCTCCTCCCCAGGAGCTTCGGAGCCGTGAGGAGGAGCTGCTGCGGGCGGCGCAGGAGCAGCGCTTCCAGGAGGAGCAGCTGCGGCGGCGGGAGCAGGAGCTGGCAGAACGCGAGATGGACATCGTGGAAAGGGAGCTGCACCTGCTCATGTGCCAACTGAGCCAGGAGAAGCCCCGGGTCCGCAAGCGCAAGGGCAACTTCAAGCGCAGCCGCCTGCTCAAGCTGCGAGAAGGCGGCAGCCACATCAGCCTGCCTTCCGGTACCCACCCGTGTCCCCAAAACGCCCCCCAGAGGCTGCTGGGAGCAGCCCTGACCTAGGATTTATCTCTTCCTTTTCTTTTTCAACTTGTTTTTATTGCTAAATATATCACACATCGTCAG
Source organism: Rhinopithecus bieti (assembly GCF_001698545.2). Classification (NCBI taxonomy): domain Eukaryota; kingdom Metazoa; phylum Chordata; class Mammalia; order Primates; family Cercopithecidae; genus Rhinopithecus; species Rhinopithecus bieti. The sequence goes on from NW_016808836.1 coordinate 2,071,853, forward strand.
TGATCAGCCCAGTGCAGTGGCCAGCACCTGTAGTCCCACCCTACTCGGGAGGCCAAGGTGGGAGGATCACCTTGAGGCCAGGAGTTTGAGACCAGCCTGGGCAACATAGACCCCATATTTACCCCCCCCCCAAAAAAAAAAAAAAAAAAAAAGTGTTTTAATTAGCTGGGCATGTTGGCGTGCAATTATAGTCCAAGCTACTGGGGAGGCTGAGGTGGGAGGATCACTTGAGTCCAGGAGTTTGAGGCTGCACTGAGCTGTAATTGCACCACTGCACTCCAGTCTGGGCAGCAGAGCAAGACCCTATCTCTAAGGGAAAGAAAGAAAAAAAGAAAATGACCAAAAACCCGTACAGCTAAGTGAGTTACTCTAGTCACCCCCATGAAAGCAAAGAGAACCTCACAGCCATCCCAAGTGCTTTCCACCTGCCCCTTCCAAACACAACCTCACACCACACTCTGAGAGGAGCATCTGTCTTGATACTTAGGACAGTCACTTCTGAAATTTCTTTTTCATTTTATCTCTCTTTAAAATATTTTTTAATCTGGCCAGGAGCAGTGGCTCACGCCTGTAATCCCAGCACTTTGGGAGGCCAAAGTGGGTGGATCACTTGAGGCCAGGAGTTCTAGAGCAGCCTGGCCAACATGGTGAAATCCCACCTCTACTAAAAATACAAAATTAGCTGGGCATGGTGGTGCAGGTGCCTCTAATACCAGTTATTTGGGAGGCTGAGGCACAACCATCGCTTGAACCTGGAAAGCAGAGGTTGCAGTGAGCTGAGATTGCGTCACTACACTCCAGCCTGGGTGACAGAGCGAGACGCTGTCACAAAATATATAATTAAGTTATACGTATATATGCTGATATTTGACCATTTTGACCTGCAAAAACAGAAGTTTCACATGGATCAACCTAATAATTGGATCTCAAGACTTAATCAGATTCAGATTCAGGTTTGATTTTTATTTTCCCCCACACTGCTTCCCAGGTAATGCATTCAGGAGGGAGGCACGTAGTGTCTGGTTGTCTCTCTCTGTGATGTTACAAGCCAGAAAGCAGTGCCTTAAGCAGCAGTGGCCAGTGGAAATATAATGCAAGCCACATGTATAATTTTAAATTTTCTAGTAAGCTACACATAAAAGCAAAAATAAATAAGAGATGTCAATTTTAATATTTTTTATTAGGCCAGGTGTGGTGGCTCACGCCTGTAATCCCAGCACTTTGGGAGACTGAGGCGGGCAGATCAGCTGAGGTCAGGAGTTCGAGACCAGCCTGACCAACATGGAGAAATCCCTTCTCTACTAAAACTTCAAAATTAGCTGGGCGTGGTGGCACATGCCTGTAATCCCAGCTACTCAGGAGGCTGAGGAAGGAGAATCGCTTGAACGTGGGAGGCAGAGGTTGCAGCGAGCCGAGATCGTGCCATTGCACTCCAGCCTGGGCAACAAGCGTGAAACTCCATCTCAAAAAATATATGTATTTTTTATTTAGCCCAATATATCCATGCAATCAATACAAAATAATTGTGAGATATTTTACCTTCTTTTTTCACACTAAAATTTTGAAATCCAGATGTATTTTATATTTATAGCACATCTAAATGTGGACAGAAAATTTTCATTAAAAAAATTTTTTTTCTGGGATGGAATCTTGCTATATTACCCAGGGTGGTCTTGAACTCCCGGGCTTAGGCAGCCCTCCCAAAGTGCTGGGATTACAGGCATGAGCTACTGTTCCTGACCTATCAAAAACATTTGATCTGTATTTAGATTTCATAAAAGTTAGAGTTGAAAAAGTACATACACATACCCAAGTTGTTCCAAACATGAATTTCCAATAATCAAATGGAGTACCTCTTTTTAAAATTTAAACTTAAATTACTGTAATTACAAAAAAATAAAGAGTTGACTGGGCATGGTGGCTCACACCTGTAATCCCAACACTTTGGGAGGCGGATGCTGGAGGATTTTTTGAGGCCAAGAGTTCAAGACCAGCCTGGGCACCACAGTGAGAATTCATCTTTAATATAGATATACAGTTTAAAAATTAGATAAATGAAGGTTAAACTCCAATTCCTCCATTGCACAAGCCGCATTCCAAGTGCTCGGTTGCTGCACGTAGCTACTGGTCGCCATATTGGACACTGAGGCCTAGGTCCTTGGTCCGCTAGAGCTCTTGTGCTTGTGCTTATTAAACCACAGTTCCATTGCTGAGCCTCACCCCAACTTGCTGATTCAGGGAAGGCCCAAGAATTTGCATTGCCAAGAAATTTTCAGCTGACAGTGATGCTGCTGTTCTAGGGTCCACACTGTGAGAACCACTGCATTAAGGACTGAAACATGGCAGTGGTCCCATTCTAGAATTCCTTCTCTGCTTCTACAGAGGAAACTTCCCTTTGGTAATCCCTGGAACCATTTGCTTAGGAAAGCTTCTCTTTCTTTCTGCAGGCTTTGAGCATAAGATCACAGTCCAGGCCTCTCCAACCCTGGATAAGCGGAAAGGATCTGATGGGGCCAGCCCCCCTGCAAGCCCCAGCATCATCCCCCGGCTGAGGGCCATTCGCCGTGAGTATCTCCCAAGGCCCTGACCAGTCAGTCAGTCAGTGAACAAACATTTTTGCACACGATGTTTATACCTGGCACCAAGCCAGAGTAACAGCAAGAAAGAAGACAAGCCAAGGCCCTTTTCCTCATTCTTATCATGGGAAACAGACAGTAAACAAATAAGTCTGTAAGCAGGATAATTTCCCTTTTATTTTATTTTTTTCTTTTCTTTTGAGATGGAGTCTTGCTCTGTCTCCCAGGCTGGAGTGCAGTGGTGCAATCTCGGCTCACTGCAACCTCTGCCTCCTGTGTTCCAGCGATTTTCCTGCCTCAGCCTCCCGAGTAGCTATAGTTACAGTCGCACACGACCACACCTGCCTAATTTTTTGTATTTTTAATAGAGATGGGGGTTTGAGCATGTTGGCCAGGCCAGTATGGAACTCCTAACCTCAAGTGATCCACTCACCTCAGCCTCGCAAAGTGCTGGGATTACAGGCATGAGCCGCCGCGCCCGGGAGCAGGATAATTTCTAGTAGTGATAAATTATTTAAAGGAGCTCAGAGGAGACGTATTAGTCACGGTTCTTCAGAGAATCAACAGCTTATGTTTAGAAATATAGAAAGAGATGTATTGGCTGGGCACGGTGACTCATACCTGTAATCCCACCACTTTGGGAGGATGAAATGGGAGGATTGCTTGAGCCTAGGAGTTCGATGCCAGCCTGGGCAACAAAGTGAGACCCCATCTCTACTTAAAAACAAAAACAAAAGAAATCGATGTATTATGAGGAATTGGCCCATGCGATTATGGAAGCTGGGAAGTCCTGCAATCTGATGTAGTTCCAAATCAAGTCCAAAGACCTGGTCAAGCACAGTGGCTCACACCTGTAATCCCAACACTTTGGGAGGCCAAGACAGGCAGATCACCTGAGGTCAAGAGTTCAAGACCAGCCTGGCCAACATGGTGAAACCCAGTCTCTACTAAAAATGCAAAAATTAGCCAGGCATGGTGGCGCGTGCCTGTAATCTCAGCTACTCGGGAGACTGAGGCAGGAGAATCACTTGAACCTGGGAGGCAGAGGTTGCAGTGAGCCGAGATCGTGCCACTGCACTCCAAACTGGGCAACACAGTGAGACTCAGTCTCAAAAAAAAAAAAAATTGTCCAAAGACCTGAGAACCTGAGTACCAATGTCCGATGTGTCAGGGCAGGAGAAGATGGATGTCCACGCTCATGCAGAGAGCAAACTCACCCTTTCTCCGCCTTCCTAGACAAAAAGCTAACTCTCTTTTTGTTCTATCTGGACCCTCAGCGGATTGGACGGTGCCCACCCACATTGGCGAGGATGATCTCTCTTGACTCAGTTCACTGATTCAAATGCTAATCTTCCAGAAACACCCTCACAGAAATCATGCTTAACCAGCTACCTAGGCGTCCTTTAGCCCAGTCAAGTTGATGCATAAAATTACCCATCACAGAAGGGTTGCTATTTTACATCTGGAAGCCCTATGGGAGGAGGTGAGGTTTGAGCAGGGACCTTCGTTCTAAGGATTGAGACAGGCTGAGACCTCAGGGAACCATGCCCCTGGCAGAGGGAGCAGCAAAGGCAAAAGCTGGAGGTGGGAGCAGCGTGGACTGCTTGTTAGCCCGCTTGGCTGGAGCTGAGTGAATGGGAGGAGGACGTAGGTTTTGTGGTCAGGGAGTTCTCAGGGCTCAAATCAGGTAGCGCCCTGAGGGCAGGATAAGAGTCTGGATTTGATTTTCTTTTCTTCTTTTTTTTTTTTTTGAGACGGAGTCTCGCTCTGTCACCCAGGCTGGAGTGCAGTGGCCAGATCTCAGCTCACTACAAGCTCTGCCTCCCGGGTTCACGCCATTCTCCTGCCTCAGCCTCCCGAGTAGCTGGGACTACAGGCGCCGCCACCTCGCCCGGCTAGTTTTTTTTGTATTTTTA
>NW_016808836.1:2078870-2093892 GCF_001698545.2 Rhinopithecus bieti
GGCCGCTTCCCGCGGGGCCTCAGCCCTCCCGCGCGTCCCCACGGCCGCCGCGATGACGTGGGCCCTGGCCTGGGCCTGGCGCCCTCGGCCACCCTCGTGTCGCTGTCGTCCGTGTCTGACTGCAACTCCACGCGTTCACTACTGCGCTCTGACAGCGATGAGGCCGCGCCGGCCGCGCCCTCCCCACCACCCTCCCCGCCCGCGCCCACACCCTCGCCCAGCGCCAACCCCCTGGTGGACCTGGAGCTGGAGAGCTTCAAGAAGGACCCCCGCCAGTCGCTCACGCCCACCCACGTCACGGCTGCATGCGCCGTGAGCCGCGGGCACCGGCGGACGCCATCGGACGGGGCACTGGGGCAGCGGGGGCCTCCCGAGCCCGCGGGCCATGGCCCTGGTGAGTGAGGTGCCCCGCACCCAGGCCGCAGAAAACCCCTTCTTTCCTCCTCTGCCAGGGTCGCAAGTCCAGCCCAGCCACGACCCCTCAAGCAGCCAATCCTCCTGCTTCTTGTGGAAGAAGGAGGGTCTGTGTCCGTTTAGCCCTCACTCCTGGAGGCATTGGGGGTCTCCAGGGGACTGAGACACAGGTGGCAAACTGATGCCTACAAGGCTAGACAGGTGCCTTTAGCAGTGGTGACCAGCATGACTATTGCCAATTCTTACACAGCCTAGACACTGTTCTCCTCCATCTGTTAACTGGGTGGGAGATGCAGCCATGGCAGTGTTATTAAGTACCCACGTCAGGCACTGTGCTGCTTATTGTAAGTTATTATTTTATTTGCTCCTCACCCGTGCAGTGAGGCTCCATTTTTATCCCCCTTCAGAGATAAGCCATGCCTGAGGTCTCTGCATGAGCTTAGCCCAATGTGGGAGAGTCGGGAAGACCAGGGCTTTGGCCCCAGCGGCTGCTGCTAAGCAGCCGCTCCAGAAGGTTGAGGAACATGCCAGGGTCCACCTAGAGGAGCAAGCAGCTGGGAGTGGTCCCAGCCTAGGTCAAGGTCCCAGCACTGCCACACTGCAGATGGAAATTGGATGCAGCAAGATCCATGGATTTCTCGAGAGAAACCAGAACTCATGCTTTTCATGTAAAAGCTCTGGCCTTTTTTTAATGCTACCCTCTGCCCCACCCCACTCACCTCCTCTGAACCTCTTTTACCAGGCCCTCGTGACCTTCTGGACTTCCCCCGCCTGCCCGCACCCCCAGGCCCTGTTTCCAGCTCGCCGCCGGTCCCCCGATTTCCCAGGCCGCCCCACCACCCTGACCTTTGCCCGGAGACCTCGGCCGGCTGCCAGTCGCCCCCGCTTGGACCCCTGGAAACTGGTCTCCTTCGGCCGGACACTCACCATCTCGCCTCCCAGCAGGCCAGACACTCCGGAGAGCCCTGGGCCCCCCAGCATGCAGCCCACGCTGCTGGACATGGACATGGAGGGGCAGAACCAGGACAGCACAGTGCCCCTGTGTGGGGCCCACGGCTCCCACTAAGGCCTGCCCACCACTGCCCGCCTGGGCAGCCATGAATGTAGCGCCCCAGGCCCCGCCCCAGCCCGCCATGCCACAAGGCGGGGGAGGCCCTGGGCAGGATGTTCACTCTATTTATTGGGGAAGGAGGGAGGGGGGAACACTTAACTTATTCCTTTATACCCCAGGGGGTGGAGCCCTGTGCCCGCCCTGCACTGGGGGGAGGGTGGGCAGGGATACTCAGGGACAGGGCATCATGGGGGATTTGGCACAAAATGGAGCATTAAAGGTAACCCCTGCCCCCTACCGTGCTTGACTGTCTTCCTTTTCCTTTTTTTTTTTTTTGGATACAGAGTCTTGCTCTGTCACCCAGGCTGGAGTGTAGTGGCACCATCTCAGCTCACTGCAACTTCCGCCTCCTGGGTTCAAGTGATTCTTCTGCCTCAGCCTCATGAGTAGCTGGGATTACAGTCTCCCGCCACCACACCTGGCTAATTTTTGTATTTTTGGTAGAGACAGGGTTTCACCATGTTGACCAGGCTGCTCCCAAACTCCAGACCTGAAGTGATCTCAGCCTCCCAAAGTGCTGGGATTACAGGCATGAGCCACTGCGCCTGGCCTAGACGTGTTTTTTTCCCTGGCCCAGGCCCTGATGCTAGGTCATCCTAGCGGAACATTCCCCCCCCCCCAACCCCACACACCCTCCCTGGGCTTCTCTGGATTTCTAAGGTCCAAAGGATGAGGCCCTCCCTGGTCCCCCCAAGAACACCACACAAAGAAGTTGTGATCAGTGACAAGTGTTTTACCAACGAACACATGAGTCAAGGGAAGTTACATGGTGAGGTGGGAGGGTGAGGGGTAGAGAGGTCCCCCTGGGTTGGCCTCAGCCAATTACATCCCGAGTCTGGGCCCCAGCCCCACTGTCTTCCCGCTGGAGGCTGCAACGGTTCATCTTCAGCTGAGTCAGCTGGATGTAACGGAGCACATTGGTGTCTGCAGGGGAGGTGGGCAGGGCATCATCTGGGTGTCCTGGGGCAGCAGGTGACTTCCACACCACCCTGGCTCACACCCCATTCTCCGAAGTCACCAGCAGCTCTCTCACACAGCCAGCAGAGCCAGAGCCCTTCCTCAAAGCCCCAGCCCCAGCCAGCAAAGCGGAGGCATCGCACACTTCTACGTGCCTGTATTTGCGGCGCCCTCTGCCAGGAATGCCTCTTCTCAGAGGCTCCTGTCACACTTCTCATCCTCCAGTGACATCTGCAAGAAGTCTGTTCTCTCCCAGCCACTTAACGGGAAAACTAATCTCGTCTCTGCTCCCACAACTCTGCACCTGTTGTAATCTCTCTTCCTTCCTCATTGGCTCTTAATACAAAACCGAGTGTTGTGTCTGCCCTCCTGCACTCATGTGTGTAAGTGCACACATGCACGCACACACACACACACCAATTTCCTGGCATCGCCCACCCGAGTGGATGAGTGGATGGTGGAGGCAGTGAATGAACAGGTGTGTGTGAATGGGTGAGTGGAGGAATGAGTGTGTGCGGTAGGCGGCCGTAGGAGGGGGTAATTGAGATGACAATGGGTGGATAGGAAAGTGGCTAAGCAAGTGAATAGGAGATATCAGGTGTGGCAATGACAGTAGATGAGAAATGACTGGGGAGATGTCAGAGGAGCGATAGGTGGATGGATGATTGAATGGCGGGTGAAGGGCGGGGTGGATGAACGGATGAGTGGGCGTGTAGGGAGTAGGTGGGTGGCACAGCCCTCCCTAGAGGCAGCTCCGCGGGAGGAGGGCTCTGCTGTTCTGCCCTGATCTTCCTGCCGCTCCAGCCCCTTTCACCGCCCTGGGCCCAGCCCTCACCTCTACCCCACCCCGCCACTCACCTGTGGGTTCCCGGCTGCGGGCCTCCTGCAGGTAGCGCAGTGCGCGTGCGTAGTCGCCCAGGTGGTAGAAGGCAATGCCGGCGCGATAGGTGGCCTTGAAGTTGCCCTGCTGTTTCTCCAGCACCTTGAGACAGTACTCGCGCACGCGCTCGTAGTTTACCAGCTCCGACTGCAGCAGGCAAGCTGCGGGGGCGGCGGGGCCGGCACTCTCAGAGCCTGCTGGCACCCCCAAAACCCACCTGACCTCTAGGAGCCGGGCCTCCAGGCTGCAGGGAACCCGGCCTAAGGGATTGCTCTGGCAACCGGGGGCGCCAATCCGCTCGCCTATCAAAACAGACGCAACTGCGCCGCCGCTAGGTGGCGCCAAAACACGGACTGGCGCCACTGGGCGATCCACCCGGAGCTGTCGGTGGGCAAGAGCACTAAGGGCCCTAACCGGGGCGAGGGCCGGGACCTCGAGCGGCTGGCTCAAAGCAGACTTCCTCACCTTAGGTCCACGTGCGGCCAGGGGGTAGAAAGAATGACTCAGGGGAAGCGGGGGCCTGAAGACCCGACCCAACGAACATTTCCTGCATCCCAGCTCCCTCTAGCCACAGAATCTTGTCATCCCCTACCCCTAATCCCTTTCCTTGATCAAGCTCTGAAGTCTCCCCCAGAAGCCCACAGCCCTGGACCCTTCAGTCCCAGAGCCCTTGCCGCCACAAGTCGCCAAGCTCTCCCTACTGCCCCCTCCCCTTGTGCCCCATCCCCCCACCCTCCGACGGCGTACCCGTGAGGGAGTCGTAACACTCCACCTCCGTGCTCTCCACCAGGCGCCGCTGCTCCTCGCTGAGACGCGCCGGCCCGGGGCTGCTGGTGGGCCCGGGGCGGGGGCGGGCAGGCCGCCAGGGCGGGCCCCCTGCGCCGCCTTCAGCTGAAGCAGCGCTCGGTGGTACTTGCCGATGGCCTCCCGGAACTTCTTCTCTCGGTAGCAGCGCTGGCCCTCTGCCTTGAACGCCACGGCGGCCCGCAGGCTGCTGTCGAGAGCTGCGCCCAGGCTCCCCGACGGCTCTGGGGTAGGACCCGGACGAGCCGAGCCATGGCGGGAGCCCGAGCCCGGGCCGGGGCCCGGAGGGGAGATGGCGGGAGGCGGGCGCGGCGGGGGCTCCGGGGCAGCGCTGAGCATCAGCACCGGGGACAGCGCGCCGCGCTGCATTGTGGGAAACTCCTGCCGCCGCCGCTGCAGCTACCGCATCGCCCCCCGCGGGGCTGGTCCCCACCCTTTCTCCGCCCCCTCACCTCCGGCAGCCGACTCCGCCTGCCCCCTATGGGTCTAGGGAAACCCCTCGAGACTTCCCCCATGCTCACTCTCAGATTAGCCAAGTCCTAGTTCTCCAGCCCGCCCCCCAAATTGTTCCCATTCCCCTTACCCTCCCCAACCTCCTGCCTGCTCTTCTCCCTGGTGCCCAAAGCTCCTGAAGATTTCTAGAAGGAAAAGAAGAGCCTAGGAGGAAGAGCAGGAAGACATCAGCCTCACAGAAAGCTGGCTTTCAGCCCACTGGCCATTTGGCATATCAAATGAGAACACAGGATTTGGACCCAAGCTTCCCAAATTCAAATCCCTGCTTATTTTCTCACTAGTGGTATGACTTAGACAGCTCGCTTAAACTACCTGGAACTCTGTATCCTCATCAGTAACATGGGATAATAATATCACCTTTAGGGCCAGACGTGGTGGCTCACGCCTGTAATCCCAGCACTTTAGGAGGCCCAGGCGGGTGGATCGCTTGAGGTCAGGAGTTTGAGACCAGCCTGGCCAATATGGCAAAACCCTGTCTCTACTAATATACAATATATACAAAATTTTTGTATATATACACAAAAATTAGCCTGGTGTGGTGGCATGCACCTGTAGTCCCAGCTACTCGGGAGACTGAGGCAGGAGAATCGCTTGAACCTGGGAGGCAGAGGTTGCAGTGAGCCGAGATTGTGCCACTTCACTCCAGCCTGGGTGACAGAGGGAGATGCTGTCTCAAAAAAGGGAAGGAAAGGAAAGGAAAGGAAAAAGAAAAGAAAAGAAATACATTAAAAATAATACCACCTTTGGGATTCATCTGTTAATTTATGAAACAATTATTCACTGATGTCCTTTCTGTGCCCAGCTCTGTGCTGGATGATGCTGGGACATAGCAGGGACTGCGTGAGCTTCAGACCCTACCCTCATTGGGCCCCCAGTTCAGTGGGAAGACAGACCAGTGACCAGACAGTGACAGCCCTGAGCACGCTAGCCTGGGAAGCACAGGCAGAGGGGTCAGGGCCGAGGTGGAAGAGGCACAGGCAGGGGGTCAGGACTGGGATGTAGAAGGTACCTGCCCTGGGCTGAGGTGGTGATAAAGTCTTCCTGGAAGAGGGAATAACTCTATAAACAAGAGAGATCTCCTTATTGCCCTCACCCAGCTCGCCTGTCTATGGGGGAAAACTAGTGAGAAGGCGAACAAGTCCCCAGGAAAGGAAGCATGCAGGAAGCTTTCAAGAAAAAAACCAAGGGTGAATGAGTCAATTGCCCTTCAGTCCTCCTTAGCCGACTCTTTAGTTGTGGAACCTGGCCCAAGTTCCTCTATCGTCCTCCTTGGACTTCCTCTTGTGACATGAGGATAAAAGGCAAGTTAACCTCAGAGCGGTTGCAGGAATGGAATTATCTTATTCAGGTAAGGCACTTAGCACAGGGCTTCATACATTAATGGGCACTTAACAACTGGTGTTCTTATCATCCATTAGACTCTGAGTCATGTGATCATGAGGGCCTGGCTCTGAGTCAGCATCCATATATAGTTGTTGAATGAATGAGTGTGAGTGAAAGGCATTATGCATTACTACTCCTTCCCCCTCCCCTGAGGGAGAAGGGAGAGAGACCCACTCTCCCCACCTCCACCCTCACAGCACATCCTCCAGCTGGAGGTCCCATGGCAGGTCACATGTGACAGACAGAAACCGGAACTCAGCACCTTTCATCTCAACCACAGCATCTGCCTCTATCTCTTATTGTACTTTGCTGTAAAACGCTTTTACTGAGTGAATTTCTCCCTTATCCCTGGGGTCCAGCCTTGAACACCTCAGGGGCGCAAACATTTTCCTCTCTGTATCTCCAAACCCAGGCTCAGTTAGGAGTGTAAAACTCCTGAGTTTGAGTTCTTGAGCAGTGCACACACCTTTCCCCACCTTGGGTGTGTCTGTTTTGTAATTAAAAACACGGAGATCTGGCTGGGTGCAGTGGCTCACACCGGTAATCCCAGGACTTTGGGAGGCTGGGGCAGGTGGATCACCTGAACTCAGGAGTTCGAGACCAGCCTGGGCAACATGGCAAAACCGTGTCTCTACCAAAAATACAAAAATTAGCCAGGTATGGTGACATGCGCCAGTGGTCCCAGCTACTTGGAAGGCTGAGGTGGGAGGATTGCTTGAACCCAAGAGGTGGAAGTTTCGGTGAACTGAGATCACACCACTGCATTCCAACCTGAATGATGAAAGAGTGAGACCCTGTCTCAAAAAAAAAAAAAAAAAAAAAAAGATCCGTTGATTCATAACCATGTTTTCTGACCAAGTAAATGCCTAGGTACCTGGGCACAGTAGCAGAGGACAACCATACCTAAAATCACATCCTGCTGGGGTGCAATGTTAACACTTTTATAACACCTCCTAGGTGTCAGACATTGTCATAAAGCTTTCCTTTTTTTTTTTTTTTTTTTTTTTGAGACGGAGTCTTGGACTGTCTCTGGGCTGGGGCTGGAGTGCAATGACGTGACCTCGGCTCACGGCAACCTCCACCTCCCAGGTTCAAGCGATTCTCTTGCCTCAGCCTCCTGAGTAGCTCGGATTACAGGTGCCGGCCACCATGCCGGCTAATTTGCTGTAGTTTTAGTAGAGACAGGGTTTCACTATGTTGACCAAGCCGGTCTCGAATTCCTGACCTCGTGATCCGCCAGCCTCGGCCTCCAAAAGTGCTGGGATTACAGGCTTGAGCCACCGCACCTGGCCGCTTTACGTATATTTTAACTCACATCCTCACCACAGTGTCGGGAGGTTGGTACCATAATTATCCCCGTTGACACCTGGGCACTTCCCAGGTTAAGCATATCAGACCCCATTGATCAAACTCTCAGCATCCAGGACTTACTACTACAAACTGATGACATTCACAGAGCATCTTCCAGGCCTGGGAGACCCTATCTTCATAGCCCAGTATATGTGATGCCTTGGGCTTGTACTACCATTAAGAAATATTGAATTAGGCCGGGTGTGGTGGCTCACTTCTGTAATCCCAGCACTTTGGGAGGCCGAGGCGGGAGGATCACCTAAGGTTAGAAGTTCAAGACCAGTCTGACCAACATGGTGACACTCGTCTCTACTAAAAATAGAAAACTTAGCTGAGCGTGGTGGCAGGCGCCTGTAATCCCAGCTATTTGGGAGGCTGAGGCAGGAGAATCATTTGAACCCGGGAGGCGGAGTTTGCAGTGAGCTGAGACCGCGCCATTGCACTCCAGCAGCCTGGGCAACAAGAACGAAACTCCGTCTCAAAAAAAAAAAGGAAATACTGAATTAGTTGACATCTAAACGCAGATTTAGAATTGCAGAATTTCAGATTTACTTGAATACGATCTGAAAAGCTGGTAACATCGAGATAGCATTTCTTCTGACCGGGGGCGGGCATTCTTAGTTCTTCACAGTCCCCATCCTTCGTGATTTCTTGCCAGTCCTTAAGGGATCCCAGTTTTATCCTGCTGAATGGCTCTTGGGGAAGCCCGCCATTGCCCCCTGGTGGAGGAGCTCAGAATTTGCATTTTATCTCCCAGCAACCATTAAAGGAAGTGGTAAGAACATCCAATCAGAGGGATGCGAGGCCTGCAAAGCGACCAATCAAAAGCTAGAAGGGACTGGAAATCGCCCAATGAGGTCAGACAGCGCTCAAAATAAAATACATTCTTTTATTGAGATGAGAGACGGACACACACTGGGAGGGTTTTGGTTTTTTTTGTTGTTGTGACTGAGTCTCAGCGCTCAGGGGGGCTCAGGCTGGAGGCAGCGAAGCAGGCAGGCGGCGGCGAGGCTGGTGCCCTGGCGCTGGGGCCGAGCGTACTTGAGGAAGACGGCGGCGCGGCCCGGCGCGGGACCTCGGAGCGCAGCGCGGGCCATGCACGGCTCGAGGGGGCCCAGTTCCTCGGGGCTGCAGCAGGGAGATGGAGAAACTAAGGTAGGGCAAGGGGTTGGAGATGACCCATCCTTGGAACTGGAGACTCGAGGCTGAGAAGCAGCGTCGATGTGGGTCCCCACGGACGGGTCAGGGGCTCTCTTGAGATCCGGTACGCGTCCCATCCTCAACTGGAGTGACTAGGTGAGCACCGGGGAGAGGTGGATACCCGATTCTTCCTACAGGGCGCGGCTAGTGCGGAGTCCGAACATTCGAGGAAGCAAAGAGGGAGGACGGGCAGCCATCCTGTCTATCCTGGGGGAAACTGGTTCGCCCTGCCACCTGGTAGCATGGTTAGCGGCCCTAGCAGCTAAAGGGACCCCCATCCATCACCAGATACAGAGATGGAGCACTCGAGGCCTGGGAGACCCTTCGTTCTCAGCCCTGGAAGGCAACAGGAGCATCTTCTGGGCCTGGGAGACGATCTTCCACCCTGGGGCAAGGTTAAGAGCCGCCAGATCTGGACCAATGGGGTCCTCCCTCTCCATTTTCTCCTACACACAGAAAAATCAAGTCTAGGTGCCACCTCCTCCCCAATAATGGTCCCTCATTCTCTGAGACGGTAAAAATGACCAGGAAGGGAAGTCCCTGAAGCTGCTGTGATCCCATACAGGCCCTCCGCCAAGACTACACCTGTAAAGTTCCGGCTGAAGCCTGGAGCCCGCGCCGTCTAGCAAGCGGTGCGCCAGGCTCAGAGCCGCAGCCGCGCGACGACCTGGCTCCCATCCCGCAGCCTCGGCCTCCAGTAAAGACAGCTCCAGGAAGTAGGTGGCAAGTAGCATCACCTGTAAGTGAGGCGGGGCGACTGTCAGGCCACGCCCCACCTCGCGTCGGCCACGCCCCCACCCCCGTATCCACAAGGATTCACCTGGGGGCTGCTCCCTGCCAGCGCGGCCAGCAGCCCGAGGCACAGCAGCGGACCCGGGTGGTGTAGCCGGAAATCCAGGCGGCTCAGGATGCGGCGCTCGGCTCGCAGCAGCTCCGCCCGCGAGAAGGAGTCGGCGCTCAGGAGGCAGAGGAAGGCGGGCTGCAGATGGGGAATGCGGGGGGAGGTGAAGGAGTCTTTGATCCCGGCTCTTTACTCCCTGCCCTGGAAAGGCCCCAGGTTCCGGACCTCAGTTTCCTGGTGTGTAAAATGGGGCCATTGGCCGGGCGCGGTGGCTCAAGCCTGTAATCCCAGCACTTTGGGAGGCCGAGACGGGCGGATCACGAGGTCAGGAGATCGAGACCATCCTGGCTAACACGGTGAAACCCCGTCTCTACTAAAAAATACAAAAAACTAGCCGGGCGCCGTGGCGGGCGCCTGTAGTCCCAGCTACTCGGGAGGCTGAGGCAGGAGAAGGGCGTAAACCCGGGAGGCGGAGCTTGCAGTGAGCTGAGATCCGGCCACTGCACTCCAGCCTGGGCGCCAGAGCGAGACTCTGTCTCAAAAAAAAAAAAAAAAATGGGGCCATTGACTTGTGTCTGGAAGTCGTAGAGAGCACGGGCTTGAGAGTCCTGGGTTCAAGACCTGGGTTCGAGTTCAAACCCCACCATCTGCTCACTGTGACACACAGGACATTCACTTAGGCTCTCTGCCTCATTCCCAACCCCTCCCCGCCCCCCGTAAAACAGATACTACTCCCTGCTTCACCAGGCAGTTCTGATAAGGCACTAAATTCATGCATGTTGACGGTAACTATTCAAGATGGCCTAGTTTATATTATTTTTATTTACTTTTCTAAATTAGAGACGAGGTCACCTTGGTTTCCCAAAGTGATGTATTTTTTTGTTTGTTTTTTTTTTTTTGTTTTGTTTTGTTTGGAGTGCAGTGGCGCGACCTCACCTCACTGCAACCTCCGCCTCCTGGATTCAAGCAATTGTCCTACCTCAGCCTCCTGAGTAGCTGGGACTACCGGCGTGCACCACCACGCGGGGCTAATTTTTGTGTTTACAGTAGAGACAGCCTTTCACCATGTTGGTCAGGCTGGTCTCAAACTCCTGACCTCAAGTGATCTGCCCATCTCAACCTCCCAAAGTGCTGAGATTACAGGCGTGAGCCACCACCCCCAGCCTTAAGATAGACTATTCTAGACAGAATCGAAGTTCCAACTGTTTGATGTGGGGCAAGTGTCTTCCTCTCTCTGGACCTCGGTCCCCTCTTCTGTTTAAGGGACACATTGACAGCCCCTCCCTCATACATGTTGGGAATCCCAGACACAGCACGGTGCTTGGCACACAGTAGGCACTGAATCAGTGACTCCCCAAAGGACTCCATCCACCCTCCCAAACCCCACCCCGGAAGTACCTCGGGAAGCACGCACTCTTCCATTTTGCACGCCACAAACAGGCAGGCCACACCCAGCAGCTGCAGGCGATGTAGGCGCACGTGGCCAGCACTCAGGTAGGAATCAAGCAGGTGCACCGCCAGGTAAAGTGTGTCACTAGCCAGACCCAGGTACTCCTGAGGAGGGGCACAGGTGACCACGGGGTCCCGGGCGGCGATGCAAACTCAGCCCCCCACACCCTTCCAGATACCTACGTGCACCTGGACCAGCCAGTCTACCACCAGGGCGCGCATCTCCGGGGTCACAGCGCGGGGCAGGGCTCTCTGGGGCAGCACGCGGCACACCTGGGATTAGGGCAGGGACGCCTCACTCTCCACACCTGTGCCTCTGCCTGTCTCCTGAGCTCCAGCCCTGGGTGTAGCAGCCTCCTCCAGTCAGTTGGACATCTCAGCTGTGCCACACCCAAACTGGCCTCCAAATGAGCTCCTCTTACGTGTCCTCACCTAGAACTCTAGGCTTTGTTTCAGATGCCTCCATACCCACCTCTCCAATCTGTAGCCCCCAGAGCCACATAGTCTCCTGGGTGTCTCCCCCTAGGTTCCCAGAACTTCACCTTTTTTTTTTTTTTTGGATGGAGTCTCACTCTGTTGCCCAGGTGGGAGTGCAATGGCACAATCTCGGCTCACTGCAACATCCACCTCCTGGGTTCAAGCGATTCTCTCGCCTCAGCCTCCCGAGTAGCTGGCGTTACAGGCATGCAGCACCACGCCTGGTTAATTTTTGTATTTTTGTAGAGATGGGGTTTCACCATGTTGACCAAACTGGTCTTGAACTCCTGACCTCAGGTGATCTGCCCACCTTGGCCTCCCAAAGTGCTGGGATTACCGGTATGAGCCACTGCGCCTGGCCTCAGACTTCAACTCTTGACCACCAATCCTCAACCCCTCTGCCTCAGAGCACCCAAAAGGGTCTTCCCAAAGAAAGATCTGACCAAGGAACTCCCCAGCTTAAAACCCTTCCATGGCTCCCAGTACCCTTGGAGAAAACTCTAATTTCTTTCAGGCTCTGCTTCAACATCACCTCTTCCCTCTCTCCCCTGACAACCCACACATCAGCCACAGCCACCTTCTTCTTGGCTCCTAGACTATACCAAGCCCATTTCTACCCCAGCTCCTTTGCACTTCCTGTTTCTTCTACAGAGGGTCCTTCCTCAACTCCTTGCACGGCCTTTCTGTCATTCAACTAACATCACCATGACTTTATCTATACTCCTCCCACCCAATCACTATCTCTTTGTCTCAGCATTTTCACTCTGAAGATGTCTCCCTGTGTGCTTTGTCTATTTGGCCACTAGGCTGCCAGTCCCACGAGGGCAGGGACTTCTGCCCGGAACACAGGTGTCTCTCAGGTCCTCACAGAGATCCTGGCCCAGGAGAGTCGCTGGCAAGACGTTAAATAAACTCCTCCCTTCAGTCTTCCTGCCGCAGCACCCCTCTCATAGGGATGTCTGAAGGCTGGCGAGGGCAACGCTTTGGTGTGTATGGCCTTTCCCTAACTGTCCTATATGTTTGCTCATCTCCCCAGAACGAGGCCAGCATTGCAGCATCTCCAGCGCTTAAAACATTTGCTACTAAACCATTAAATATTTGTTGAATAAATGTGGAGGATAAGTACGGGGACCACAAACACCCCAGGAGGGCCTGTAAAGAGCCCGGGGACGGTGGGAAAGGGCATTCCCAGAGGTAGAAACGGCGCTCTGTGAAAACAAAACAACAGCCTGGACGTTGCAGGGAAGGAATGCCGGCCGCCAGTGATGGGGAGGAGAGAGGCTGGAGCGGTGGGAGTTCAGAGGTGGTGTTGAGTGGGTGCTGGGTGGGGGGCTGGCATCGGCCTCACCAGGGCAGGCAGCAGGTCGGCTCACCATGGCTTCGGCGAAGATGTCCCCGGCGTACTCGCGTTCTCCCTGCAGCCCCAGCGCGCTCAGCGCCTCCTCCAGCCCTGGCGGCCTCTCCAGGCGTCTTGGGGAGACACTGGGGCCCGAGGGGAAGCCGTCGGGGACTGGGTCGCTTGAAGGCTCTGCATCGAGGGAGGCAGCGGGACTCTGCAAAGGAGAGGGCCTGGGGGCTCAGCACCTAAAGAGAGACCCGAGCCGGGAGCCGGGACCCTGGTCCCTGCCTCTCACCAGCATCCTCCAGGAGGGTGTTGCGGGCGAGGCCAAGCACGGACCCTTGCAGCTAGGGGAAGAGAGGCGCGGCGGGCGCTTTAAATGCGCCTGGGCGCGTGCGCACTGAGCCCGCCTCACCTGGGCAGGTGCACAAAGGTGAGTGCCCCGCAGGCTGGCTCTGTCCTCTCAAAGCCCTCTGAGGTCGGGCAGCTGGAGACAGAGCCTCATCCTGCTGCCCAGAAGCAGCCCCTCTGAGCCTCACTTTCCTCAACCATTAAGTCAGGAGGATTTCAAAAGGTAGAATCAGGGTTTGCACCGTCAGAGGATGGATGTACAAACAAGATCAGAGGTTAGAATGACCCTTGTGGTGTCCGTGTCGCAATGGAATTGGAGATAAAATTGTGTGAACACATATATAGAAGTAAGTGTTGGGTATGCAAACATGTATTTCCTAGCTTAGTCCACTGGGAGGGCTTAAGAGCAGCGACACCCCAATAGTAAGAAGCACCGTACCATCCAGGCCCTGGCCACCGCATCCCATTCTCCACTAAAAGGAACCAGGTCTACTTGGAGAAATAGCTGATCCCAGGGTCATACAAGAGAAGATACAAGATCTGGAATACTTATGTGTGGCAGAAAGTGTCCCAATGGCAGGGCAAGTCACGTAGATGCTGAAGTCACTAGCTAAATCTAGAAAATGTGAGCATCAAGATGATGGTCATAGATCACCAACCACTGAATAAAATTAAAATACATGTTTATTCTGATATAACTCAGACAGTGGGAAAGAAAAGCTCTTCTAATCCTTAGAACGTGAACTAATAAATGTGTTTTGTTTTCAGACAGGGTCTCGCTCTGTCATGCAGGCTGGAGTGCAGTGGTGTGAACATGACTCACTGCAGCCTCAACCTCCTAGGCTCAAGTGAGCCTCCCATCTCAGCCTCCCAAGTAGCTGGGACTACAGGCGTGCGCCACCATGCTTGGCTAATTTTTAAATTTTTTGTAGAGACTGGGGTATCACTTTGTTGCCTAGGCTGGTTTTGAACTCCTGGGCTCAAGCAATCCTCCCACCTTGGCTTCCCAAAGTGCTAGGATTACAGGTGTGAGCCACCATGCCTGGCCGAACTAATAAATATAGAAGGATGGAAAATTCTGTTTGGCAACCACCACAGCATCGTTTCATGCAAGAAACATCAATAGATGTTCAAACTAGTGAGCGAACATCCGATAGGAATCAGGGTATCTACAAAACGTCTCTACACAAGATGCTAATTAACTATGTAAACCAAAAGGTATCCGAGATAGGTCTCAATTTAGAAAGTTTATTTTGCCAAAGTTAAGGACGTGCCCGTGACATAGCCTCAGGAGGTGTTCGGGGCACTGCTTGGTTTTATCATTTTTATGGAGACATGAGACGTCATCAATATGTGTAAGCTGTGCACTGGTTTGGTCCGGAAAGGCGAGACAACTTGAAGCAGGGGAGGGGGCTTCCAGGTCATAGACAAGAGACAAACGGTTGCATTGTTTGATTAGCCATTTACTGAATGCACAGTTTACAGGTACAGTCATCCATGCCTAGTCTTGCTCAAACAATAGGGCAGAGGAAGCCATCAGATATGGGTTTGTCTCACGGAAGCACAGGGATGACTTTGAACTCTGTCTTCTGTCCACAAGGAATTTCCTTGTGGGCAAATGGTGGGAGGTAAGTAGCTTTACCAAAAACCTTTAGGCCAGGAGCAGTGGCTCAGCCTGTAATCCCAGCACTTTGGGAAGCTGACGTGGGCAGATCACTGGAGGTCAGTTCGAGACCAGCCTGGCTAACATGGTGAAACCCTGTCTCTACTAAACATACAAAAAGTAACTGGGCGTGGTGGTGGGTGCCTGTCACCTCAGCTACTCAGGAGGCCGAGGTAGGAAAATCGCTTGAACTCTGGAGGCGGAGGTTGCAGAGAGCTGTGATCGTACCATGGCACGCCAGCCTGGGTGACAGAGCGAAACTCTATCTCAAAAAAAAAAAAAAAAAAAAA
>NW_016808836.1:2094272-2097774 GCF_001698545.2 Rhinopithecus bieti
AAAAAAAAAAAAAAAAAAAAAAAAAAAACCCAAAACAACAAAACGTGAGGCAACCAACCCTGGTTGAGGGAAAATAACTGCAACATAACTGCCCTGTGGGTTTCACACCTGCCAACCGAATGCAATGTGTGAGCCTGGTCGTTAGCTAGGAATTTTTAACATACAAGGACATTGAGTGTGACCACTAGCGGACATTATAAAATCTGTAAAGAATAGTGGTTTCAGTGTTAGCTTCCTGACCTTGACAACTGGAGAGCAGTTATGTAGCAGAATGTTCTTTGGAAGAGGCATACAGACGTGGAGCAGGAGGTGAAGGGGTAAATGTAAAATTCCGATCCCATTTTTGTCCGTTTTAAGTAAAATGCTATGAAGAACCTAGTGAAGGGCATATTTTGTAACTCTTTTACATAACTTTTAGTTTTGAATAGACAGTTCCCATCTACCGTAGCCACACCCAATTTCCCCAATGAACATCTCATATTAGTGTGCCCCATTTGTCGCAATCCGTTAGACCAATATTCATCTACTAAGTCCATGCTTTATTCAGCCTTCCTTTTTCCCTACGTTCTATTTCAGGACACATTTAGTCACCATGACTCCTTCAGTTTATCTTGGATGTGTCACTTTCTCAGACTTTTCTGATTAACCACCTTGACAGACAAATCCCTCAACTGAGATCTGATGTCTGCTTCCTCTCAGGGAGGTGGTGTGTGTCTGCGGGAGGATGATCAGAGGGAAAGTGCCCTTCTATTACATCACATTAAAGGGACACCGTGAAGGTGATTCATCAGCAATGTTGAGCTCGATCGGCTGGATGATGTTTCTCAGGGATCTTCACTGAAAAGTTACTTTTCCCCTCTCCACACTCCACTCTTTAGAGGAGTCACTGCAGCCCACACCTAAGAAGTGGGGGTTACACAGCCCTCCTTGAAGGTTGACAAAAATTACTTATGATTTTGTGTAGATTTGTGTATTCTCCCCATTTTGACACTTAGCAGTAGACTTATTTCATATTTTGGGTGAAAACCCAATATTATGCTATTTATTTTGCTGTTCAAATTCTTTTCAGCTTTGACCACTGGGCGCTTTCTGTTGGCTCCTGTGTCCCTGTGACTTAAGCACATCCGTGCTTACTTTCAGGCACTGCAAGATGCCCCAGGCTCATCTTGTACATTTCCTGCCCCAGGCCCGGAATAATCTTAGTACAGTATTATTTTTGAAAGTTTTCTGCAAGTCTGCAATTATTTCAAAATTTATTTATGTGAATGGCTACACTTTTTTGGAAAGGTACTGGACATTAAAATCCTGGGATGTAGACGACAAACAAAAGCACAAGCACAGTACAGACAGATAGCTAAAGTTTATTACAGGACTGCTGGTAGCACCAAACGAAACCAAGTCAATTCCTTTTAACAGGGCGGCTGAACCGGTTGAGGAGTCTACCCTGTGGAACCCGAGGAAGCAGCTGGAAAGTCTGAGTTCCCCAAATGCAGCAGCTAAAAGGGAATCTCACTGCTACCCCTGACTCAACACAGCCATCAATGCACACGGGGCAGCCCCCAGAGGCTTCACATTAACTGGAAAAGATGATGCAAAAAGAGCAGGAAACTACCAGTTTATTATGCCGTGTCCATTTGCACGGAGGTAATCAGCACCAAAGTGAGTACTCAAGGTCCTGAGACCTTGGGTGAATTTACTTTCTTATACTCCTGCTTTGCTGTCTTTTTTCATGGCATGTATGTTTTCTTTCTTTTTTAAGAGACATGGTCTCACTGTCCCAGGCTGCAGTGCAGTGTGGCAATCACAGCTCACTGCAGCCTCAAACTCCTGGGCTCAAGTGATCTTCCCACCTTAGCCTTCCAAGTCAGCTGGGATGACAGGCATGCACCACCATGCCCAGCTAATTTTTGTATTTTTTGTAGAGATGAGGGTCTCCCTATGTTGCCCAGGCTGGTCTCGAACCCCTGGCCTCAAGAGAGCTGCCCGCCTCGGCCTCCGAAAGTGCTGGGATTACAGGCATGAACCATTGTGCCCAGTCTACTGTTCTTTATATACAAAAAAGAACTTGTGAAATTTTTAAAATGTACGTTGCAAAAGACGATTATTCTACTCAAAATTTATTTGGTAAGATTTTATTAAGACTCTTAAGTTCAAACACCCTCCTTGGGAAAAGCTCTACAGGATAACCACATGTGCTCAACTATGGGGCCAGTTGCTGCAGCTGTGGGCCCCCATCCTGTGGAAGAGGAGAGAGCCACTAACAAGATGAGGTAGCCAGGCCTATGCCCACACTACGAGACCTGCGTCCCCGTGGTGTGAGGAGCAGCAACGGGGGTCAGCTCGGGGCTGGGACGAGAAGGAAGAGTAAAAAGCCTCTCCTTATAGGCCTGCCTGCTTATGACCACCAGGGCAGACTTTTGTAATTAAATTAAGGTCCACATGATTTTAGAAAGACAAACTAAAAAACCCCAACCGAACACGAGTCTTGGCTGTAGCTCACTCTGATTTCTGTAAATTGGATCTTTTTCTGCTTACATTCACTTAAAATCTCAAAGACTCAATGGGTGTGAAGTGCTAACACCTTGTGGCAAAATCTCAAATTCATCTGTGCCAGGCCCTCTGCACAGCAGGGCTCACCAGGGCAGGCCAAAGCTCTGGTCCCTGGTCCCTGGCTGGGGGAGGCGTGCCATCCGGCCAGGGCCCGGCCATGCGGCCACGTGACTCAAGCATGGGAAGTCCAGGGGCCCAGACACAGCCAGGCTAAAGGGCAGCGCCTAGCGGAGGGCTGACCCCAAGCTGAACAGGGTTCCAACCAAACGCTCAGCAGCTCCCAGGAGACAGCAGCCATGCCACCATGAACACACCAGTGGGTCTGTACTGGAATTTGGGGGCCTCAAGGCTTCCAGGTGGCAGCATAAATGGGGAGGTAGGGCAGGACAGGAATGCCCCCCTCTAAGGCTCCGCAGCCCTGTGGAATGAACCACTCCCTCTCACTCAGTGACAGCACAGGCACCCTCCTCATTCTGGACTACCCAGATCTTCCACCCCTGTCCCTCCACCCCACCTCTCTTAGTTGAAGCAGCACTGAGGGCCTGGAGTGGTCTCTGTCCACCACACCCCCACAAGCGGGGAGCCTCCCCACACCCCTCGGCCCCACAGCACCAGCTGCACCCACCCTCTCCAGCCTGAGCTCCTGCACACACCCCAGCTGCCCTCGCCCTGAGCTCATTCTCACCTCCATGCCCCTGCTCAGCACCCTCCTTGCTGAAGGGAGCGACTACTACAGGAGAAGCTGGGGCCCAGGGGTCTGACTCCATCACCAAGGCAAGGCCCAGAGTGGCTGGGCCGGCGTGAGTGCAGGCTGGGCCCTGGTCTGAAATGAGTGTCTTTATTGCTTGTACCGTACAAATATGAAGACGAGGAGAAAGGCCAGTAGGGACGGAGGACTGTCGGATAACGACAATGCGCACAGAGGAAAAAGACCCTCACCCTCCCCACCCTC
>NW_016808836.1:2098162-2116395 GCF_001698545.2 Rhinopithecus bieti
ACCCTCCCCACCCTCCCCACCCTCCCCACCCTGCCACGAACTGCATAGTACAGGAGATGGGGTAGGGAGAGCAAACCCACAAAAGCTGAACTCCAAACACCCGGAGGTGTTGCTGCAGGGAGGGGAGGCGTGGGCAGGGCAGCTCATGGATCAAGGCGGGCCCCCTCCCACTGGGTCAGCACCCCTCCCCCACAGGATGAACTGCTCGGGCCAGGGATGGGGCCCAAGCCCACATACCATGCACACTGGAGGACACGCTGCCCTCACACACAGCACACATGCACACACACCCCCGTGTGCCTGCATCCCGCCGACACACGCAGTCCGAGGCACGCACAGGAGTCCCACAGCACTGACATGGAAGTGCGTTCATGTTCAACCTTAAGGCTGCAGAACATGGGGCCCTGGGGAGAGGGAGGGATGAGGGGGCCTAGGAGTCTCCCTTCTCAGAGGCCCCTCGCTCCAATAGCTACCAGAGATGCCCACCCCCACCCCTCCCTGACCAAGTCCATGGGGCCCAATACTGTCCGGTGTAAGATTGTAACAGCCGAGGCTGGTGCCCCTCCACCCCGCCGAGAAGGGGGTGAGCCCAGCCCACAGCCCCCAATGGGGTCAGGCCAGGCCCGGGGTCCAGCAGGAGGTAAGGCCAGCTGTAAGGAAGCCCTAGTAAGGCACGGGGCTGGGAGGCAGGCAGGTTTGCCCCCAAATGTTCCTCCTGCCTCAATCTATAGGGTGAGGGCAGCTTGGTGGAGAGGAGACAGGACCAGGAGGCGGCGCCCAGCCTGACCCCTCCCAGTTCCCCATGGCGCAGATCCTGGGACCTGGCTCCATTCACCAGGGAGCAGCCCTAACCCCCATCCCTGCAGCTCCCAAGGGCCCCTGCCTGCCCCTGGACATTATTGCTTTTCTGCCCCCATGGGGGGACAGCAGGTGAGGGGTTGGACCGCCCTGTGCCTGGCCACTCCGAGCCTAGGCCACGGGGCCTGGAAGGCAGCACCACTGTCTGCCGGGTGTTGCGTCCCACCAGAAGGCAGCCTTCGTCCGGAAGCAGCAGCGCGGAGGCAGCCACCAGCATGACACCCGGGTCAGAAACTCAGGCAGGCCCCGGGCGTCAGGCTTCACCCCTCACTGGGGCTTGTGTAGATTAAAACCTGAATCTCTCCAACCGCCCAACAGCCCGGGCCTGGGCGAGAGGTGGAGTATCCCAAAAGCGAGTCTGGGCACAAAGGTGAGGCTGGAGGCAGGGGCTGCAGGGGCCGCTGGGGTGCGTCTGGGAGGGGCCTGAAGAACTGGAAAGGGGGTGAGGAGGTGGGGTGGGGACACAAACCAAAAGGCAAAGTAAAAAGTTAGGGGGAAAAAACCACCCGGCGGTGATGGCTGCCTGCGTGCGTGCGTCCTCTGCGTGGGCGGACTGCTCACTCGCGGATGCTGGCCGAGTAGGAGAACTGGGGGAAGTGGGTCCGCTGGTCCAGCTCCAGTAAGCCCAGGCTGTCATCTGCGGGCGGCGGAGGCGGATAGGGAGGACCAGTCAGGAGAGGGCCTGGGACACCTGCCCAGACTCCCTGGGGAAATGGCCCCAGCTGGCGGGGGCTGCCCACAGGAAAGGCCCAGAAACCTCCCTCCGCAATGGAGCCCCACAGCCACGGCTCCACTCCTCAAACCTGGGCCCCGGGCAGCCTCCTCTGGGAGTTTCCTGTGCCCTTGCCCATGCGCCCCACAGCTGGCAGGGCCTTCTGAGCCTCCCACTTTCTCTCTGTTCCATACACCACCATGCCAGGGTCCAGCCCAGAGCCCTGTCCTGGCCTGCCTCTCGCACCCTCCCATCCATTCTCCACAGGCAGCCAGGGGGGCGGCTTTCTAAAGGCCTTCTTTAACCCTGTCCCTCTCTGTACAAAACCCTTCCCTGGTTGGCTCCCCCCATGCAAGCAGTCCCCACCCCTCCCAGTGGCCCCCAGTGGCCCCCAGACCCTTGCACTCCAGCCCCATGCCCTCTCTTCTTCCCGGCTGCTGCCTGTCCTTGGCTGTGCCATGCTTCTCCCATTGCTGGCATCCCACATGCCATTCCTCTGGCCAGCTGACGTGTTTGCTTCCTCCTCCAGAAAGCCCTCCCTAACTGCAGGCCATGTCAGCTATTTCCTCTGGGATACCCTAGTCCCTGGGCTCCCACAGCCTAGCCCTGACCACTCCAGGCCATCCACCCTACCTGGGCTGGGAGCTTTCCAGGGCAGGGCCCAGGGCTGGCTCAATCAATGCTGTGTCCCCAGCATAGCCCAGCACCGGGCTGGGTTCAGAGTAAGAACTCAAACAGCTGTAAAGCAGTGAACCCAGCCAGCCTCACGGACCTGGCTGTCTCCTGCCCTGAACCCCCCAGTGAGCTCCAGAATGTGCCGCAGCCAATGGCTCCTGGTGGCCTCACCAGGTCCCAAGAGGACCAACAGCAAAAGGACCTGAGAGCAGACCTTGGGGAAACCTCCCAGACATGAAGCAGGGGCCTTCAAGGGCCTTCCTCGAGAAGTGGGTTAAGAGCAGACCCCATCCCTCCACCACCGGGGCAGGCATACCAGCGCGGGGGCCCCAGGCACTCACAGCGGTCGGGGGGTGTGATTGTGATGGACTGGGCGGTGAATTCATCATCAAAGTACCTTGTGTCGACCTCGGACGTGACCTGAGGTTTGAAGGGCGGCAGGAGCTACAGAGGAGAGGAGCTCAGGCTCAGGGACCCTGAGGCCAGGAGGCATCAACCAAGGTCACCACGAGTGGGCCAGGCCCCTGAGGGTCCGGCTGGGGCAGGCAGTGGGGGCTCACCTTCTTCTGGATCACGTCCTGCCAGTTGATGCTGAGGAAGAACCTGTGCTCCATGACCTCCTTGGCATCGCTGGGCCCCCCACCAAGCCTGGGCAGAGACGGCCGTCAGCACCTGCCTCCCAGAGCGGCTGGGTTCGGGGAGACGGGCTTTCGGCACAGGCAGGCCCTGTATGGCCTTTAATGATTCTGTCTTGACTACAAACCACTTCACAGGAGGAAACCGAGGCTCAGGGAGGGAGCTCACTTGCCCAGGGTCCGAGCCAGGGAGTCAGCAACCTGGACCCATGTGTCCTCACAGCCTGGCCTCACCCCGAGTCCAGAAAGGGAGTTAGCAGGGCAGGCTCGGTTCCTATCCTGGCTCTGCCACATATGGTTTGGCGGCCCCAGACAGGCCTAGGGATGCCCTGTTCCTCAGCGTCCCCATAAAAGTGTCCCCCATAAGGTAGTGTCAAGGATGGGCCTGCCCTGGGGGGAGCACTCCCTAAGTGCCACTGTGGACATTTTCAGGGGCTGTGTGGGGACAACACACACTGCGACCCCACAAGCGAGCGCCCTTGTGGATGCTGCCCCCTCCAGGTCGCAGGGGCAGTGGCAGCAGGTGGTGCTGGGCTGGGCTGGGCTGGGCTGGACTGGACGGGGCCGACGCCAGCCCTCACCTCTGCTTGGGGTCCTTCTTAAGCAGCCCGGCAAGCAGGGACTTGGCCTCGGGGCTGAGCGTGCGCGGGAAGCGGATCTCTTCCATGAGGATGAGCTCGAAGAGGCGCTCGTGGTCCTGGTTGTAGAAAGGCAGGCGGCCGCACATCATCTCGTACATGACCACACCCAACCCCCACCAGTCCACGGCCCGGCCATAGTCATTGTCCTCCAGCACCTGAGAATGGAGGGGAAATGAGGGCTGGGTCCATGGCCCTGAGGCTGGCATCACAGTCCTGCCCTCAGGGCATCTGGGCTGGAAACACACAGGTCTGGGGGTTCCCCCTTCCCTTGGCCTCACATGTTCCTACCCCCCCTCAAACCCCAGACACCTCAGGCGCCAGGTACTCTGGGGTCCCACAGAAGGTTTTCATGGTAGCCCCGTCACTGATGCCTTCTTTGCAGAGGCCAAAGTCAGTGATCTTGATGTGGCCGTCTTTATCCAGCATGAGGTTTTCCAGCTGTTGGAAAAGTGAACGGATCTCAGGCATGTGCTCTGAGGGGTTCCTGCTACCCCAGCCTTTCCTTCCAGGGAAAGATGCCAGGGGCTCCTGGACATCAACCCTCCCATGCCAGGCTGGGCCCAGCACACACAGCCTCACCCTCTGAGGCTCAGAGAGAGGCCAGACCCAACCCTCCCCACACCCTGGCCCACCCCCAGGGTACCTGGAAACAGCTGGGCAGGGAGAACCGAGAGCCAGGCCCTGTCCACCCACTGCCCCCATTGTCAGCTGCAGGTTCTTATGTTCCAACATGGGGCACAAGCTTTCTTCTATTTTTTTTTCTAGACTTTTGTCTTTTAATTATGAAATATGCAACCAGGCAAAGTGGCTCACACTTTGGGGGGCTTAGGCGGCAGGACTGCTTGAACCCAGGAGTTTGAGACCAGCTTGGGCAACACAGCAAGAACCCATCTCCATATTTTTTAATATGAAAAATAAATTAGCCAGGCATGGTGGCACACACCTATAGTCCCAGCTGCTTGCGAGGCTGAGATGGCATCTCCCCCTGGAAGGCCCTGTGTGCCCCTCCCACTTACTGACCATCCCCCAGAAGAATTAACCTCTACTTCCCGTCTGTACCACTGCACACAGACACACCTATGAACTGTGGACTCACCTCCTCTGTGCAGCTTTCCCTCGACATTAGCCTATGAGATGCGTCCACACTGTCACGTGTCGCTGTAGCTCATTCCTAACTGCTGTGTGGCACCCTACTGTGCGAACACTCCACAGTGGGTCTGACCTCTCCTCTCACAGTGGGTACTTGGGTTGTTCCAGTTGGGGCTAGAGTGAGTCCTGCTGCTGAGTGAGGGGGACACTTTCTAAGGTGAATGTGTGTCCCCACTTCTCTTGTGCACACACTACCGAACTATCTTCTAAACTTTGCTGGGTGCGGTGGCTCACACCTGTAATCCCAGCACTTTGGGAGGCTGAGGTGGGTGGATCATGAGGTCAGGAGTTTGAGACCAGCCTGGCCAACATGGTGCAACCCCATCTCTATTAAATATACAAAAATTAGCTGGGCGTGGTGGCGGGCACCTGTAATCCCAACTACTCAGGAGGCTGAGGCAGGACAATAGCTTGGACCCAGGAGACAGGAGGTTGCAGTGAGTCGAGATTGCACCACTGCACTGAACGGAGCAGGACTCCTCATAAATAAATAAATATAAATAAATAAAGTAGGGATTGTGTCAGTTCACACTCCACTAGCGGCCTAGGAGTGCTCATGGGAGGCTTGGAAAGGTCCCTACTTGGGGCCACTTGCTACAGAACCACCACCCTGGACCTTGGTGGGAAGCTTGGCAAATCAGGGCAGAAGGCCTCAGCCCCACCTCCCCAGTGTGAGTCCCATGTGGTGTGCGTGCCACAGGTCAGCCTGGTGCACACCCTGCCACTAACCTTGATGTCACGGTACACCACGTCCCGTGAGTGCAAGTACTCAAGAGCCGAGACAATCTCTGCACCATAAAACCGGGCCCGCTCCTCTGTGAAGACACGCTCCCGGGACAGGTGGAAGAACAGCTGCGGGAGGAAGGGGTGAGGAGAGGAGGTCAGGCCCCAGCCCACCCACCTGCCCTCACCTTCCCAGCCCAGTGATGTGGTGACACCTGTGTCATGAACCAGTAAGTGATAGCTAGAGGGACCAAACAAGGCACAGCGCAGAAGCTCACGAGTGACACAGAGCTGGGGGTGAAGGGCAAGGGTCCACCAGGAGACACCCACAAGAGGGTATGACAGGGACATCCAAGACAGAGGAGGGAGGACAGCATGGGAGAAGCACACGTCACGACCAAGTAGCAACAGGCCGTGGGCAAGCCCAGATCAGACGGATGAGCAAACCTCCCATCCCAATACAGGCATGCCAACCGCTGCAGAGAAAAGGTGCGAGGCAAGCAGTGGGTGACAGAAGTGAGGTAACTCTGTGAGGGGGAGCTGAGTGGCTGCTGGAATCCACTTTGGAAGGACACGGGAACAGAAGGCTGCTAGGTTTTAACCCTTGGGAGCCTTTTCTGGGGCCTTTAAGACCATCCTTCCCAGTGCTGTTGCCCCACAGCCCTCTCCACACCTCTCTGGACTGGTGTGGACCTGACCCACCCACTCACTAGCTGTGTGAACCTGCGCAAGCCACTGAACCTCTCTGAGCCTCAGTGACGGCCCCCCAAAATGGAGATGATGCCACCTGCCTCAAGGAAGAGGAGCACAAGATGACACTGAAATTTCCCTCCACCCTTCCATCTCACCCACAGCTCCTCTCCATCCCGCCCCACCCTAAGGAAGACGTCCCCAGAGGGCAAAGCCAAAGCAGCCGCAGCTCACCTCGCCACCGTTTGCGTACTCCATCACGAAGCACAGGCGGTCGTGGGTCTGGAAGGCGTACTTCAGCGCCTGGCGGATGAAGGCAGCAGGGTAGGAGGTGGGAGGGAGGAGGACTCCGCTGAGCCACACCAGGGCAGGGCCCTGGCCCTGCTTATTCTGCACACATACACGCTGCCCTGGCTGGGGCCCCCAGGAATCAGCCAGATGGGGTTCACATACTGGCTGCACCTTTTGGGGCGTTAAGTGAAGGCATGGCTCTGCGGGTAGGAAAGGGTTACATGCTGAACCATCTTGTCCTCTGCCTCCATCAGGCACAGCCAGGGGAAAACTAGAGCACCCAGGGCTCTTGTTTTTATAGTAAAATGTGTTCAACTTACACACACAAGTGATGTCTGCTGTGGCTGGGAGTGGCCAAGGCTTGGGAGCCAACTTCAACGACAGGATGGACGGGGGTCCCTCAGCTCATGACAACTCAACTATTCTGTTTTCTACTCTGTGGTACCTCATAAGAGTTTATTCGAAAAAGTACTATGGCTTAATAGGATACCTGGACAGCAACTGAGATAAACAAATGACACATATGCCATCCTTAATCTAATCCATTTAACTGGTGGCCACTGGCCTCGATGGAGACTGCAGCCCAAATAGGCATCTACTCAGTCCAAGCTGACAGGCAACACAATGCTAACACATCTGCTTCTATGAGCATATCTGAAAACAAAAACAAAAATAGATATATTTCTACTTCAACCAGCTGGGCTAAATGCCCTAACTCATAGAGACAGCAGCCATCAAATAATGTGTTATCTTCAGTTGGTTCAAGTGTTTACACGAAGCCACCATCTCTGAAGAAGCTGTCACCCTCCCACTCCCTGAGCCTGCTCACCCCCACCCCATGTCTTGGTTCGATGACTTCGCAGGGCGCAGCAACACCGTGCCCTGCCCGCCTGGCCTACCCCAAGGCTGTGCTTTGTAGCAGAAGATTTGGGCTGTTTCTCTGAGCTCTGTCCAAAGGCTGGACTCACACTGTCTGGGAAAGGGAGGGCAACTCACAGTGAGGAACGGGTGCCTGGTGTTCTGGAGGACCCGGCTCTCGGTGACTGTGTGAGCGACTTCATCCTGCAGACAGACTGCGGGTGAGGGGCTGGTGGGCAACACCATGCCTGCCCACCTGACCCCGACCCCAGGAAGGGGAGCAAGGCCTTGTGAGATGCAATTCCATTCCCATCCATAAATGCAGAAACAATCACAGGAGTGGAATGTGAAGGCCTGCAAGCCCTCAGCAAATAACAGACCCAGACGAGGATCATCAGTGGCTCTCAAAGCCACAGGTGAAAAGTCAGCAGGAATGTCACAATGAAGGGACCAGGCTGCTAGGGGCAAGACACTTGTGACATCCCTGCAGGGGAGACAAACAGACATCACAAGGGCCCCGAGGTGCCACCACAGGCTGTGGGAAGCCCCACCTAGAAAGCGTTCTTGCCCAAAGAAGGAACTGGGCCTAACGAAGCTCTAGATAGCAAAGCAGTGCTTCTCAGGGTGTGGTCCCCACACGGGGCACATCAGCACTGCCTGGGAACTGGCAGCAATGCAAATTCCTGGGACCTACACCCAGGCCCACTGGGTGAGAAACTCAGGGTGGGCCCAGCACTGTCTCACAAGCCCTTTGGGTGACTCTAATTCAGGTTCTAATTGACTGTACAGCAGAACCACCAGGAGAGGTTCCAAACATCTGGAGCCACCTGCAGCAACTTCACACAGGCTCTCCCTGGGGCAAGTTGATCCCCAGGGGACACCTGAGAACGTCTAAAGTCTTTTTTTTCTTTAGCTGGGGGTCTGGCTCTGTTGCCCAGGCTGGAGTGCAGTGGTGTGAACATGGGTCACTCCAGCCCCAACCTCTGAGGCTCAACTGATCCTCTCACTTCAGCCTCCTGAGCAGCTGGGACTGCAGGTGCACGCCACTATGCCCGGCTAATTTATTTTTATTTTTATAGAGACAGCGTCTCGCTTTGTTGCCCAGGCTGGTCAACGAGCCCAGCCCAGCGATCCTCCCACCTCAGCCTTCTAAAGTGCTAGAATTACAAGCATGCGCTGCAGCACCCAACCCAAAAGTCATTTTTGATTGTCACAACTTGGGGAGCTACTATTGGCTTTGGTGCGTAGAAGCCAGGGGTGCTGCTAAAACCCTACAATGCACAGGGTTGCCCCGACAGCACAGAACAATCTGTCCCAAAATGTCAACAGTGCTGAGGCTGAGGAATGCTGCCTTAGGCCCAATCATCACATCAGGAATGAACAGTTAATGCGATTGGCTCTGATGGCAGCACCACAATTATATTCTTTACAGCCTTCATCTGTCAGGGCACATGTTCGAGTATGGATGAGTGAAGTGACGTGATGTCTAGGACAGGCCTTAAAGTATTCCAGAACAAGAGGGGCAGGCAGAGCTAAGGAAACAAGGCTGGCTAAACGCTGATAACTGGTTAAACTGGACAGTGGCTACATGGGGGTCCGTAATATTTATTTTCTTTTAAATTTTGAATATTTTGGAATCTTCCACTACAAAAACTTCAAATAAGGGAAAAAGTAGAATTCCATTCCTGGCCTGGCCTCCAACTGGGATACCCTGAGCAGAGCCCTGGCCTCCCCAACAGGAACGTCCTCACAGCCTCCCCAACAGGCCGCAGCCTCCCTTGACAGCACCTGCTGGGTGGGGCCCCGTGGCTCGCTCTCTCCACAGGCACCCCCAGCCCCTACCAGAGGGTGGAAGTGGGGACTCAGCAGCAAGGCCTGCTGCTCCTCTCTGGGCCTCAGGCTCCCCCTTTTCTGTCTGGAGAGAACTTGTGGGGGAAATAAGCCCACGGCAGCAGAAAGCGTGGGTAAGCGTCCAGGCTTCAGGGTCAGGCTCCAGACCGCAGCCCCCCCAGGGGCCAGCAAGCACAGTTCCCGGGGCACGCACCTTGGCAATGATGACTTCCTTCCGCAGGATCTTCATGGCGTAGTAGCGGCCAGTGGCCTTCTCCCGCACCAGGATGACTTTGCCAAAGGTTCCCTTGCCAAGGAGTTTGAGATAGTCAAAATCATTCATGGTCTGCCAGGGACAGGGAGAGTGGGGGCAGTCAGCGCCTGGCTCACGGCCCATGGGAGGAAATTTTAACAAAAGAAAGAGGAAAACCAAAAGACACTGTTGCCAAACGGCTTAGGCTGGAGCAGGAAGGGAGGCTCTGGGCAGCAACTGTGTGTTCTGAAGTGGCCTTCAGACCAGGCTCTGCAGGCACAGGGCCTTGGGAGGGCTGGGCTCTGATGTGGGGGTAGCCAGGTCTTCACCACCTCCCAGGACGAAGCTGCAGTGGGTCCACCTAGGGTTGCTCCCTCCCCCACGGGCACGGAGAAGACCCGAGGGCACCTGCCACCTGAAATCACCCCACCCTGCAGGGCAGCTCTGTTGTCTCTCAGCTGAGCCCCCTGAACTGTGTATGGAAACCAAGGAGAGCAGGGCCAGCAATGGGGGTGGGGGGCATCGCAGGCTGGCAGCCTCACCCCTGCTTCCAGCACTTACCACTTTAGCCCGTGCCTTGCTGACCGCCACTTCCATCTCCTCGGCCGCGGAGGAGTCACTGGGGGAGCCACACTTGTAGTCCATGGGGTCCTCACCTGGGGTCCGCTGCTTGAGGCTGTTGGCGACCATCTGGATGGCCCGCATCCATTCCTCCCTGTCAGGGACACACGTGAGTCCCAGGAGCCAGGAGTCCTGGGCCTCAGAGTCAAAGGGCTGAGTGCTACCTCCCAGCCACCCCCTGCAACAGGCAAGCAAATGACCACATACCCGTGGGAATTTGGGCAAGATCTGTCAGAACCAGAGAGAGCTGAAGGGACCTGAGTGAAACTCCACAAACCCCTGGCTGTGATGGTGAGGAGCGGGTAAGTGTGGAATGCAGGCCAGGCGCGGTGACTCAGGCCTGTAATCCCAGCACTTTGGGAGGCTGAGGTGGATGGATCACGAGGTCAGGAGTTCGAGACCAGCCTGGCCAACATGGCAAAACCCTGTCTCTACTAAAAATACAAAAATTAGCTGGGCGTGGTGGTGGGTGCCTGTAATCCCAGCTACTCAAGAGGCTGAGGCAGGAGAATTGCTTGAACCCGGGAGGCGGAGGTTGCAGTGAGCACAGATCGCGCCACTGCACTCCAGCCTGGTGACAGAGCAAGACTGTCTCAAAAAAAAAAAAAAGTGGAATACAAAGAGAGATCACCAATTTCCCTAAAGTGACCTGGCCTGAGGGTGATCTGAAGCCAGGCAGCAGGCAAATGATCAAAAAGGAGTGACCCTCTCTTTTCACAGCCCCTTGAAAATGAGCCAGCACCCTGAGCCTTGAATGAGGGAGAGACAGGGCTCCTGTAAATTCTTCGGAACAAATGACAAGCTCCAGTTTATAAGTTACCAATGTTTTGTAAAGTTAAACCAAGAGTAAGAAGCAGCATTCATTAGCCAAAGGAGCTGAAGACATTACAAGGCAAGAGCTGGCCCACAGGATCCCTGGAGGGGACAGTCCACTGGGAGCAGGGAGTCTGCATGGCAGGGACAGAGGTCCTGGCAGCCCAGGGATGTAGAGGAGAGAAGCTGGTGGACAGGAAGCAGGTCCCAGCAGAAGGGAGCCTGGTTTAAAAACAGTCAACTAGAAGCTAAGTACTGTGGCTCACACCTGTAATCCCAGCATTTTGGGAGGCTGAGGTGGGCCAAGTGCTTGAGCCCAAGCGTTCAAGACCAGCCTGGGCAACAAAGCAAGACCCATCTCTAAAAAAGTTTTCAAAAAACAAAAATAAAAAATAAAAACAGGCCAGGTGCGATGGCTCACGCCTGTAATCCCAGCACTTTGGGAGGCCGAGGCGTAGGATCCCGTGAGGTCAGGAGTTTGAGAACAGCCTGGCCAACATAGTAAAACCCAGTCTCTACTAAAAATACAAAAAATTAGCCAGGCGTGGTGACATGCACCTGTAGTCCCAGCCACTTGGGAGGCTGAGGCAGGAGAATCACTTGAACCCGGGAGGGGGAGGTTGCAGTGAGCCAAGATTGCACCATCGCACTCCAGCCTGGACAACAGTGCAAGACTCCATCTCAAAATAATAATAATAATAAACAATAAACTAGTCTATCACTCATGGTTTAGAACTTGCTGGGAAAGAAATGTCTTTGGGCCAGGCTTGGTGGCTCACACCTACAATCCTGGCACCTCGGGAGACTGAGGTGGGAGGATGGCTTGCATCCAGAAGTTTGAGACCAGCCTAGGCAACATGGATACCCATTTTGTAGAGATCAAAGATAAAAAATTAGCCAGGTGTTGTGGTGGCACATGCTTGTGGTCTCAGCCACTCGGGGGCTGAGGTGGGAGAACTGCTTGAGCCCAGGAGGTGGAGGCTGCAGTGAGCCATGATCATGCCACTGCAATCAGCAAAAAAAAGAAAAGAATTTTCTTTGGATACTTATAAACTGTTCTGCTTAATAAGTGAAAATGACCAGAGACCAAAATGAAAAATATACTAGGCTGAATGACACCAAATTGTCCACATCCCCCATTTCTGACCACACCACAATTAGGTGTTTTTAACCCAATGCATTTTGAACCCTCTGTGTATTTTGCTTGTGTCTAGAAAATACCCACATGTCCAGTAGGAAAAATAAAATGTTTACTAATAATGAAAAAATTCAAAGAGTACAAGTAGGCAACTTCCCAAATCCCAGTGATTTAAATAAGCCACAGGGAGTGCAGCCAGCTCTTCACACGTATCTTCCAGGGTGGCCCCCGCCCCAAGGCAAGTGTCACTGCTCCTGTGTTCCTGAGGCACTGGGGCACCCACCCAAGGTCAGGCAGGGAACAAGTGGCTGGGACTGGGCTTCAAAATCCAAGCCGGGGCACCCTGCTGGGCTGTATTCCTCCCCAGTCTCGTTTCCTGGCGTACCACGCGAAACTACTTCTATTTCCATCCGTCCCACCATGCACCCTCTTCCACATTTTGACACTGCTGAAATGCAGATGCATCTCACAGTTGGGGTCTGTCTTGATTTAACTAGCCACTCCTTTTTCTTGGCACTATACGAAATAGGGTGCCTCCCCGACGACAGCACCTTTGATTTGATGAAATATCACAGCAGTGTTGAACACACAGGCTGTTGTGAGGTAGAATGCCTGTGAGGCATCTGTGCAATGAGACATTCTGCAGCTGGGGGAAAGATTGAGGCAGGTCTGTATGCTGACTTGGGATGATCTGAGACATCTTAAGGAAAAAAGGAAGGTGCAGGGCCGGGTGAGGTAGCTCACTCCTGTAATCCCTGCAATTTGGGAGGCAGAGGCTGGAGGACTGTTTGAGCCCAGGAATTTCAGACCAGCCTGGACAACACAGGAAGACCCCGTCTCTATAAAACATTTCAAAATGAAGGAAGGTGAAGAACAGTGCACAGTTCTGTGCTCCTGAGTTAGAAAATAATGAACCTCTGCGGACACATACTCACATAGGCACAAACATCTCCAGCAGAGAAGTCACGATCCTGGAGCCCTGCCTGCCTCCAGGAAAGGGAACTGGGAGTCGAGGAAAAAGGACAGCCTCTAATAACACATGGGAAGCACTCGCTATCATCAACCACTCCCACTCCCACCCATTACGAAGGAGGAACTGAGGCACAGATTTAAAAACCAGATTCCAGAAAAATAGCAGTTGTACCAACCTTGGTAGCTGGAATCACAAAAGACACGCTGCCCTCCCCACCCACTCAGAGACTGGAGTCCCCATAACCCATCTCTGTCCACCCCATGGAGGCAGAGATTTCCACCTGCTTTGAACACGGTTCTGCCCCCAGAACTCATGGTGGATACTCGGTAGATACTTGGGTAATGAAAGAGTGAGGCAGCCAAAGTCCAGGTGGTCCCAGAGCCAGGGCGCAGCAAGGCCCAGTGCAGACCCGGGCAGAGCATACACTGAGCCTTGGTGCACACCCAGGCAGAGAGATGTTGGCTTCCGCACTCCCTGGCCCAACGTCTCAAGCCAGTATTTCTCAACTTGCTTTAACCCATGCCCTCTTTGGAACAAATTACAGCCTAATTCCCAAACGCTACACTAATATTCCTGTTTTTCAAAAAAAAAAAGGGGGGGGGAGGTGCACGGGGCAGGAGCCGACTCCATGACAGGTTTTTTCTTTCTTTTTTCTTTTTGGAGACAGAGTCTTGCTTTGTTGCCAGGCTGGAGTACAGTGGCTCCCTGGTTCAAGCAATTCTCCTGCCTCAGCCTCCAGAGTAGCCGGAACTATAGGTACCCGTCACCATGCCCAGCTAATTTTTGTATTTTTAGTAGAGACAGGGTTTCACCATGTTGGCCAGGACGGTTTCGATCTCTTGACCTCATGATCTGCCCACCTCAGCCTCCCAAAGTGCTGGGATTACAGGTGTGAGCCACCGCGCCCGGCCTTCCATGACATGCTTTATCAGACATAGTTGTCCTCTCACAAATTTTAAATTTTTTTAATGCTGACTCTGAGTAAATGATGGTGGATTGAGAAAAAAAAATCACAGATCTCCTAAGAGATACAGTGAATATATTAAAAAGGAAAATATGTCTTTCACATATAAAAATCTTAAGAGACTGTCACGTGAAGATGGCAGATTGCAGACTAAGATGTACAGCATGGTATCATCTTTGTTTTCAAAGAGAGGGGTGGAGAGAACACAGATGGTCTCTCTGTGGAGAGAACCCGAATACATGAAAGATGGCACAGCCATACCACCAGCCCAGAAGCAGCTCTGGGAGGCTACTCCAGACGGGAATCAGGAGCATGGGCCCCGGAGCCACCGCAGCTGGGGCTCCAAGAGTGGCTCTGCCACCTGGACGAGCTCAGCCCTCCCAGCTCTCCCCACAACCAGGGCCTGGGGCTAAGAGGTTGGTGGACTGCGGGCACACAGCACCGCACACAGGGCTGGGCGCAAGGCACTCAACTCGGGGAGGGTGCCGAAGACACCTGCAGGGGCGGGCCTACCCCACCTACCCTGGCTCCCACTGCCCACCCTACAGAGAGCTCCAGAAACCACAGCGATGCAGGAGGTTATCCGGGAGTAACTGGGGCTCGCCTGCTGCCTGACAAGCCTCCGATCCAATTCTAACTGGACCAAAGTTGCAAGGTTGCAGCATTCGGAATTCCAGACGAAAAGCAAGGGCCTATGTCCAGGATCCTTCTCAAGGGTTTGCAACATGGGGTCTGGGGCAAAGGGGAGCTCCCCATGAAGCTGGGCCTCAAGTATCTTCCAGCCCCCAGAGGAGAGCCCTGGGGAAACCACGACTGTAAAAATAACAATACTGAATGGCCAGCTCCGGACACCACCCTGCTTGACTCTCAAGAGCACTGCAATTCTCAAGAGCCAGCATTTCTGCTGTGGGGACCGAGGCACATGGAGGTGGAGTCACCTGTGAAGGTCACACAGCAGGGACGTGGCAGAGCTGGGACTCACCTGTGCACAGCCTACTCCTCCTTAGCACCACCCGCCTGTCCCTGAGCCTCAGCGAAGCTGCTGAAAGCTATGCGAGACCCAGGAGGGTAAAGCAGGGACCCTCTCTAGGGAAGGTTCGTGGGACCCAGCCAGGGAGCCCAGGGGCAAAGCGAAGGAAGAACTCTCCTCGGAAGCCATGATCTGCACCCGCCTTTCAGAAAGGGGCCCCCAGCCCCGCCCCTCAACAGCAGTCCCACGAACATCTTCCACTTGTGGAGGCTGGTGCCACTGTGTGCTCTGCGGGAGGACTCCTGTCACCCTCCCAGCAACCCTGTGTAGTAGGTACTACCATTCACTTCATGCTAAAACGACAAGACCGAAGCACAGAGAGGCTCATCTGCCCACCTACAGAAGCCAGGGACACCACCCAGGCACTTCTACCTCCAAGAGCACTTCTCCCATCGGTATTTTTCGGAAACTTCCAATCCTCATTTGGGCTCGGGGCCAGGGGAGGGACACGGGGGGAGCCACGTTCGCCCTACCAACACTGGGAAGGGCACAGTACAGGGCGAGCCCAGGCTCTGGGCCAGGAGCTGTGGGGACCTTGCCGCCCAATGCGCTGCCTGCCTTCCACACCAGCTGGGGACCTCACAGTGGGTGAGAGGACAGGCTCTGGGGGATGGCCTGGGCGTGGATCCCAGCTCTGCCCCTTCCTGCAGGCAACACAGGACAGGCTGTATGCCCTTCCTGTGCCTCGGTGGGTGAGGCACTAGAGGGTCCTATCAGGGTGAAATGAGACCCTGGACATAAAAGTGCTGAGAACAGTGCCCAGCACAGTGAGGTCTCAGAAGGCTGTCATGAGAGTTCGCCCAGCTGGCCTGCAAATGTGGAGTGTTTCTGCACACCAGGCTTGTTCAGGGCACTGAGGATGCAGCAGGGGACAAGCCCATCGGGGCTCCTGACCTGAAGGGGAAGACAAGTGTGTAGAAGGTCCAAGGTGGGGGCCAAACAGGGAGACTCCTTCTCAGAGGGCAGTGAGAGGAGGCCTGAGGAGGTGATGTTTAAACCAGGACCTGAACAATGGCCATCCCCAGTGCCTACAACAGGCCCTTGGCACACAGCTGTGAAATAAATGAAACGGAGGGAAGGAGGGAGGGGATTGGGAGGGAAAGGAACCCAGGCAGAGGGAACTATGTGGCGAAGACCTCAGGGCAGGAGCAAGCTGGGGTGTCTGTGGAAGGCGCACAGGTGCCAGAATGGCTGGAGCCAACAGAGGGGAGTGAAGGAGATGAGGACAGGGAGGAGGGCAAGCCCAGACCACTCCAGGCTCTACATGCCACCATGTTAGAGATCTGGGTCTTATCCTCAGCACCATAGGAAGTGGCTGAAGGGTTTTAGTCAGGGGGGAACAGGCTCTGATTTCTGTTTTAAGTCAGTAGCTGCTGTGCAGGCTATAGACTGGGGGTAGTGAGAGGAGACCCCAGCATCCTCCACAAAAGAGATGCTGGTGGCAGAGGAGAGAGAGGTAAGAAAGTCACCGGCACTGCGTGTGCCAAAAGCTGCCATGGGGAGGCCCTGCACCAGTGCCTTCACGTTTACTTCCTCCCCTGAGCCCCCTAACAGCCAGGGAACTGAGCCCCACTGAGGGAGGGACGTGGCAGCTGGCCTGAATCCAGGGCCTGAACCCCAGCCCTGGGCCATCCTGCGGGGCACCCCAGAGAGAAGCTCGGTGAAGCAGAGGTGGCAGGGCTGTCCTTCATGCACAAGCAAGTCCTCATCACTTCAGGAGTGACGGCTGACTGCGGGGACTCTCCCCTAACCATCACCTCCGCGACCTGGAGGGGCATTTACAGCTGGAGGGCATCTGGGGCCCTCTCTGTGTGCGGATAGCCTTCCTTGTGAGGATAAAATACATTAATATATGTAAAGTCCTCGGAACAGGATCTAGCTCAGAGAATTTAATTATTTTTTCTTCATCCAACAAACATTTACTGAACACCCATTTGTGTGCCAGATACATAAATAAATATAAATGCCCCACTTGGTGGACAGGTGCTGTGAAGAAAAGCACAGCTGGGGAAGGGCAAGAGAGTGAAGGGAGGCGGGGCAGGACGCACCGGGGCAGCGGCACTGGGGCAGAGACCTCGTGGAGTCGGGGAGAGCTGTGATGGCATCTCGGGGAAGAAGGCCTTAGACAAACGCCACAGCAAGTGCTGAGGCCCTTGGGCAAGAGATGTGCTGGGCATGTTTAAGGAACAGCAAGGAGACGTGTGGCTAAGTGAGAGTGCTTGTGGTAGGAAACACTTCTGGAGAGGTGGCTGGATCATACAGGACTCTGCAGGACACAGCACAGACCTCGGAGTTTATACTCTAAGTGGGAGTAAAAGCCATTCAGAGTTCTAAGCAGAGAAAATACATAAGATTTACATCAAGGCCAGGCACAGTGGCTCACACTTGTAATGCCAGCATTTTGGGAGGCCGAGGCAGGCGAATCACCTGAGGTCAGGAGTTCGAAACCAGCCTGACCAACATGGAGAAACCCATCTCTATTAAAAATAAAAAATGAGCTGGGCATGGTGGCGTGTGCCTGTCATCCCATCTACTGGGGAGGCTGAGGCATGAGAATCACTTGAACCCAGGAGGAAGATGTTGCAGTGAGCCAAGATCACGCCATTGTACTCCAGCCTGGGCAACAAGAATGAAACTCTTGTCTTAAGGAGAAAAAAAAAAAAAAAAAGATTTATATCAAAAAGATCACACATGGCCAGGCACAGTGGCTCATGGCTGTAATCTTAGCACTCTGGGAGGTTAAGATGGGTGGATCACTTGAGCCCAGAGTTCAAGACCAGCCTGGGCAACATGGTGAAACCCCGTCTCTACAAAAAATACAAACATTAGCCTGGTGTGGTGGCAGGCGCCTGTAGTTCTAGCTACTAGGGAGGCTGGGGTGGGAGGATCACCTAAATCCGGGAGACTGAGGCTGTGGTGAGTTGTGATTCTGCCACTGCACTGCAGCCTGAGCAACAGAGACCCTGTCACAACAACAACAACAACAACAGAAGGATCATACTCATCTGATGCACTATTAAGTATTCTTGCCTGCCAAGACCAGGGGTCTGCAAACTTTTTCCATGAAGAACCAGAAAGCGGGGTGTGGTGGTTTATGCCTATAATCCCAGCACTTTGGGAGGTTGAGGAGGGAGGATTGCTTGAGACCAGGAGTTTGAGACCAGCCTGGACAACACAGCAAGACTCTGTTTCCACAAAAAAATTTAAAAATTAGCCAGTAGTAGTCCTGTAGTCCCAGCTACTCAGGATCCTGAGGCATAAGGATGGGTTAAGCCCAGGAGTTTGAGGCTGCAGTGAGCTATGATTGCACCAATGTGCTCCAGTCTGGGCAACAGAGCAAGAACTTATCTCAATTTTTAAAAAACTTTTAAATTAAAAA
>NW_016808836.1:2116825-2124403 GCF_001698545.2 Rhinopithecus bieti
AAAAAACTTTTAAATTAAAAAAAATTTAATTAAAAATTTAAAAGGGCCAATTATTTAATTTTTTTAGCCTTTGCAAGCCAGTCTTTGTCACAACTACTTAACTCAGCCATAGTAAGCCAAAAGCAGTCAAGACTATTCATGAACAAATGGACACGGTCATGTTCCAATAAAACTTTATTTACAAAAATGGAAGGCAGGGCCCCAGTTTGTCAACCCTGTTCCAGGCCTAATTCTAGTTTACAAGAAATACAGACATGGAGAACAAAAGTAAACAACACCAGAAGAAAATAATATGACACACCCAGAAGGTGTGACATTCTACAAGACAACTAGCTTGTTAAAAAAAATAATAAATAAATAAAAAATCAATGTCTTGGGGAGGAAAAAAAAGACAAAGGGCTGGACTAGATTAAATAAAACAAGTCAAAAAGACATGTACCTTGAATGAATCCTGGTTTGAAAAATAATGTTCTAAAGGTTGCATATCCTTCAAAAGGTAACTAAAGAAATTCAAGTATGGCATGGATAAGGAGAAGTTACTAGTAAACAAAGATTATAATCATCTCAGGTGTGACAGCATCATGATTCTGTAGGAGAAAGTCCTTATTCTTAGGAGATGCCTACTGAAACACTAAGAAATGTCACTAAGTAAGAACACAAGTTCAAGTTCAGCATAAAACACAACCAGATGAGGCAGACACGGTGAATGCGGGCCTGCAGAGTCTAGGAGTGGGGCACCTGGATGTCCATTCATTATACTATTCTTTCAACTTTTCTCCAAGTGAAACACGTCTGCAGTGAAGTGGGGGACAGGGAGGACGGTCTCTCAAGCTGGAGAGGCAACCAGGAGCCCAGTGAGGAGGCGCTGCAGCACCTCGCCAACAAGCAGTCACCAACCAGCACCCACCTACCCTGCGACCCCTGCCTCCCTCCCCAGGCTTAAGAGAGGCCAGCTGACATCAGCCTATGTGGGCCAGAGCTGTGAGGACAGCACCAGTCAGCCAGGAGCAGAATGGAGG
Organism: Rhinopithecus bieti; assembly: GCF_001698545.2. Lineage (NCBI taxonomy): Eukaryota > Metazoa > Chordata > Mammalia > Primates > Cercopithecidae > Rhinopithecus > Rhinopithecus bieti. Next base: position 2,117,845 of record NW_016808836.1, read on the forward strand.
GGGCCTCCCTCTTGCTGGGTTTCTGGCTCACCCCCTCCACCCATCCATAGTTAAGGTCAGAAATCTGGGACCTGGTCTCTTAGTAGTTCCGGCAGTTTTCTCTTTGTCAACAGCAGCAGGTACCAAGAAGAAAAGGCAGGTGGGGCTCTCCAGCCTACAGAATCTGGGTAAAGGAAAGGGCATGTTGTCTTGTGAAAATGGAAACAAGACCATCTCTCCTGCCTACTAAAACACTTTGCTGGCTCCCCGCTCCCATTCCAGGCTGGCAAACTATGCCAGATACTGCTGCATCAGCCGCTCCTGTTTATCATCCCCCTGCGTCGTGTAACAACCCTGGGACAAATCCCAATTTATTAAGCACCTGCCAAGCCCTGTGGGGATCTCCAACTGGAGTCCAAGGCCTTGGCTGAGCTCTCCAGCTTCGAGCGCCTCCACTTCCCCTCTTCCAACACTCCTGGCCCCTTGGTTCTCTAGTGACACAGAAACCCCTGTGGTGGCTGGAATGCATGAGCTATTTCACCTCCAGGTCTTTGCATATGCTGTCCCTTCTGAACTTTTTTCCTTGCTATCTCCGGGGCCAACTCCTATCCAGTCTTCAAAACCCAGCCCCCAACACCCAGGACCTATACACCTACTGGTTTAGATCTGTTTTTATTGGCCATTCATGCTTTGGTCCATAGTTTTCAACTGAGTAGCACCTCAGCTGGCTTGAAACGGTAATTTTGTTCCCCTCAGTGGGGCAAGTATATTTTTTACCTTGGGAGGATATGCAACGATAATTATAGTATAGATTATAGTAACAAGTCTCATGATACTGTAGGCTCCTGAGCTGTACTGTCCAAGAAGGTGGCCACTAGCCATATGTGGCTATTTAAATCAATTAAAATAAACTAAAAAAATCCATTCCTTGGTGGCTGTATTTCAAATGCTCAATTGGCACAGTCAGCACAGGCAATTGGCACAGGCAATCGGCAAAGGTGCCTAGTGGACAGTGCAGACACAGGGCATTTCCACAATGGCCGGAAGTGTTCTTGGACGGCACTATTTTAGGGCTCTCCAGAAGGTCTGCTGAAACCTTACCCCATAGATAAGCTAGAAGACTGCTTCTCAAAGCGAAGCCCAAAAGGACAAAGTGGGAAAAAGAAACATTTCCCACTGATTACAAAGGACTAAGCTCCTTAATATATAAAGAGCTAATACATAAATAAGAAAAAGACCAACTAGCCAACAGAAAAATAGACAATATAGACAGTTCAGAACAGGAAACTCACATGGCCCTTGAGGGTCAAACTCATCCACAGAGAAAGAAAGGAAAGTTAAACACCCCAAAGTGCTGAATTTTTCCACTGTTCAGACGGGTACAAATCCAAATGTTTGAAAACACAAGGCCATGGGGGCACTCTCAGACATCGCCTAATGGAAACATCGCAAAACTACAAACTCATTTTCCCAGTGACTCGGCAATCCTGCATCTAAGCACTCATCACACAGGTCTACCTGTGCACACACTGAACAAGACAGACACGGCTATTTCACTGCAGCATTGCTTATAATGAGCCAAAGGCTGGAAGCAACACCCAGCATCACAATAAAGAACAGCTAAATAAACACACCTGGGACACGCATATCCAACTGTCCAAAAAAAAGGGAAAGCAAAACACGAAACAAAGCAGCCGCATCTCTCCATATATCGAGGCAAATTCTCCAAGGTACACTAAGGGAAAAGCAAGTCCAGAAGCATGTACAATGCGACCTTTTGTATTAAAAAAAAAAGGCGGGGCACAAAGGTCTCCCTCTGCTCTTCGAGGGCACCTAAGAACAGTGATTAACTGGGGGGCGGGAAGGTGGACGGAAAGGGCAGGGTGGGGGAAGCTCCACCTTACACTGTTTCACTTTTGAAACAGATGAGTCTTTATCATCTCTTCTGATGACTAAATTGATCTTTTTAAAATGACTCTCTGGACCACCTGCCTCAAAATCAATAGAGATGCTCATTAACAACGTAGTTCCTGCCAGGCAGGATAGCTCATGCCTGTAATCTCAGCACTTTGGAGGTGGAGGCAGGCAGATCACTTGAGGCCAGAAGTTTAAGACCAGCCTGGCCAACATGGTAAAATCCAGTCTCTACTAAAAATACAAAAATTAGCCAGGTGTGGTGGTGTGTGCCTGTAATCCCAGCTACTCGGGAGGCTGAGGCAGGAGAATCACTTGAACCTGGGAGGCGGAGGTTGCAGTGAGCTGAGACGGTGCCACTGCACTCCAGCCTAGGCAACAGAGCAAGACTCTGTCTCGAAAAATAAAAAAAAAAAGAGCGTCGGGTACGGTGGCTTGCACCTGTAATCCCAGCACTTTGGTAGGCCGAGGCAGGCGGATCACCTGAGGTCAGGAGGTTTGAGACCAGCCTGGCTAACATGGAGAAGCCCTTTTTCTACTAAAAATACAAAAACTAAGCTGGGCATGGTGGCACACGCCTGTAATCCTAGCTACTCGGGAGCTTGAGGCAGGAGAATCGCTTGAACCTGGGAGGTGGAGGTTGCAGTGAGCCGAGATTGTGCCACTTCATTCCAGCTTGGGCAACAAGAGAGAAACTCCATCTCAAAAAAAAAAAAAAAAAAGAATGTAGTTCCCTGACCCTGGGCAGATCTCTAGGTAGTCACAGGTCTTGAAACGAGGCCCAGCGGTCTAGATTTTTCATGAGCTCTGCCTGTGATTCCAATGCACCCGCGAGTCTGAGGGCAGAGTAGGGTCTTCAGACTAAGAACTCCAGCTCTTCACAGCCCCAGCTGGGGAGACCCCCCCCCCCCCACCAGAAGTGCAGACTGGAAACCTCTATGTAGGGTCCCAGGGAAAATCTCTCCATCTGTACCTTTCCTCCTCACACCAGGCTTGGTCCCTCTCAAGCGTAGCCACACAGAGGCCCAGACTCACCTCTCGTCTGGAGAATCCACGTGGAAGGTCCTCTCGATGACTGTGGTCCACTGCAGGCAGCGTATGACGAATGTGTTGGGCCGTGGCCTCTCGGTCTTCATCAGCTGGCATTCTGCAGGCAGAGGGAGCAGACAGCAGCGGGCTGAGGGGACAGCCCTGCCAGCCTGCAGCCCAAAGTGCCCGAGCCACCTCCCACAGGCCCAGCCCCATGCCAGATGGTGCTGGGGACACTCTAGGGACTGAGACAGCCCTGGCCCTGCTCTCACAGGGCTCAGGGTCTAGTGTGTGTGTGGAAGGAGAGGAGCCCACCAGAAAGTGATGGCTCCATAGACAGGGCTGCGATGCGGACAAGCCCAGAGGTGTGCAGAAGCTAAGAGGCAGCATCCAACCCAGCCTGGGGGATGGGGGGACTTCTCAGAGGAAGCAGCTTCTCTGAACTAAGCCCTGAAGGAAAAGGGAACTTAGAGGGTACATGGAGAACAGATGCCCAGAGGTGAGAGGAGGTTCAACATCCTCAGCGGGTGGCCAATTCTGCTCCAAGGGTAAGGAGGGGTAAGTGAGAGACAGGCCTGGAGAGGTGGGCTGGGGCCAGCCGGGCAGGGCTTTGGAGGCCATGGGAAAGAATCTGGACTTTGTCCTCTGGGCAGCAAGGAGCCCCAAAGGCTTTAGATAGGACACAAACAGATTGAGACTGATCCCTCCGGTTGCCATGTAGAGGGTGAGACTGAAGGTCAGAAGGCCAGGGAGGTGGGCAGCCAGCTAGGGAGGATGGGGCCACATCAAAGTGGAGCCCTGCAGATAGGCCATGGGGAGAGGGCACTGAGGACCAGGCCCAGGCCTCTTGGCCTGCTGTCCATGAGACGGAGACAGGAATAGAAAGCTGGGAGAGGCCTAACGGTCAGGTTGGGATGTGGCAGGTATGAGGGACCTAGAAGACACTTGGGGAGACGTGTCCAAGCAGCAGCCTGGGACAGCCTGTGAGTTCTAGCGAGACACTGAGGCTGGGAACAGATGTGTCAGGGTCACCAGCATACGTGGAGAGCAACCAGGAAAAGGCTTCACGCAGAGCAGCATGGGACGGATGCTGGGTTCCAGAGCATGGCAGGAGAGGACGGTGGTCTGAGCTAAGGCCCTGGCGGTGGAGATGGGGGTGCCTCTGTAACGTTCTTAGCAGGCAGAACAACAGGACATGGTGACCCATCAGGTCAGCAAGGAAGGAAGGAGGAGGAAAGGGGCAGGGGTATCGACAGGACTGTATTCTCCAAGGCTCAGTCAAGGGCTTGGGGCTTGTGAAACTTCACTGCCAGGGTCTGGTTGGAAGGCATCCCTTTGGGTATCACGGAGGGACAGATGTTGCGAGGCCAGCCCTGTGACTGGCTGAGCGGGAAGCTGCGACCCCTCTACGTCCGAGGGACAGAAGATGGAGGCTGTTACCAAAGCGCAGGATGGGACGCACCTGCCACCAGCTGGGGATCCCAAGGCCTGGCCGACAGAAGCTGGCAACAAGGAGGCGATGCATGGGGCTGGGTGTGGGCAAGTGCCCTGGCTTCTCCCTCCCTCCCACTCTGCATCTCCCCAAAGGACAGCCCCACCTGGCCAGCTAACAAGGAGGGAGAGCCGGGGAAGGGTGAAAATGGATCCAAGAGCAGGCAGGCCCAGGAGAGGCCCAAGGCTCAATGACCAAGTCCCACGAGCCCCTAAGACATGCCAGCCATTCTGTGAGCACCAGAACACTGACCCACTCACTCATCCCAAGACACACCTGCGACAGAGAAGTTGTTTAAGGGGGGAAGGGTCTGATCAGGGGCCTCAGGCCTCTCCTTGTACCCAATGAAGGAGCCATCGCTCTTCAGAAGGAAGTACCGTGGCCTCCAGGTCTTGATGTATTCACCTGGAATTAGGCAGGAGGGGAGGGAGACAGGTTAGGACAAGGTTGAGCGATCTCCCTGGTGGGTGGCAGGAGGCCCAGTGTGATGGTGACTCACGAGGGGTACCACGGGGCGGGGGAGTGCGGGGGACACACGAGAATGCCTCTCCCAGAGGAGCCCTCCAGGTGGCCCCTGCTGACGCAGGCCGGGGCGCTGGGCTGAGCCCGGGTGATCCACAGGTCATGCCTGGCAGGAAGGTGCCAACAGCAGTGCCCTGGGGCACCAGTTGCCTCAGCGTGTGGCCAGGAGCAAGCTGTCTGTGCCAGCTCCTGGCCTAGTCCCAGGGGAGGCCCCGGCTTCCAAACACACTTGCCCTGTGGCCCTGTAAGGCCAAATCCCACAGGCTGGGACTCACCAATAAAGCTGTGCAGGTAGATCAAATGCCAAAACACCTCTGTGCCAGCTGGTGTGGCACTGCTGCCACACCCTCCCAGCACCCCTTGATTCCTTCCAACTGTTCTTCACCACGAATATCCAAGCACCCTACACACACACACACACACACACACACACACACACACACACATGAACCCACTCCTTAGAGAGCTGCTAAGGATTAAAAGGAGATGGTGAAACATAAAACCTTACACACAAATGTCCACAACAGCATTATTCATAAAAGCCATCAAGTGGAAACAACCCTAATGTCCATCAACAACGAATGGATAAACAAAATGTGGCGGATCCATACAACGGAAAACCATTCTGTCATAAAAAGAAATGAAGTACTGAGACGTGCTGCCATGTGGAGGAACCATAACTCATGCTAAGTGAAAAAAGCCAGTCACAAAGGGACCACATATCATTATGATTCCATTTATACAAAATGTCAATAGGCAAATCTATACAGATGAAAAGTAGGGCCTGGCGTGGTGGCTCATGCCTGTAATCCCAGCACTTTGGGAGGCCGAGGCGGGCAGATCACCTGAGGTCGGGAGTTCAAGACCAGCCTGACCAACATGGAGAAACCTCGTCTCTACTAAAAATACAAAATTAGCCAGGCATGGTGGTGCACGCCTGTAATCCCAGCTACTTGTGAGGCTGAGGCAGAGACTCCTTGAACCCGGGAGGCAGAGGTTGCAGTAAGCCGAGATCGCACTATTGCACTCCAGCCTGGGCAACAAGAGCGAAACTCCGTCTCAAAAAAACCAAAAACAAAAACAAACTGACTATGGTGACGGATGCACAACTCTGAATACACTAAAAGCCACTGAACTGTATACTTTAAATAGATGAATAATGTAGTGCATCAATTTTACCTCAACATTGCTATTAAAGGCCAGCACAGTGGCTCCCACCTGTAAAATCCTAGTACTTTGGGAGGCTGAGGCAGGTTTAAGTCTGGAGTTTGAGACCAGCCTGGGCAACATAGTGAGATCCGGTCTCCACAAAAAAATTTTTTTAATTAGCCAGGAATGGTGGCGTGTGCCTGAAGTCCCAGCTACTCAGGAGGCTGGAATGGGAGAATCACCTGAGTCCAGGAAATTGAAGCCATCATGGTGCCACTGCAGTCCAGTCTGGTGACAGAGCAAGACCCTAGCTTTTAAAAATAACAATAATTTACAAAAGCCTCCAAAAAAATACTTAACCAAGGGGGTGAAGGGCTTGTATACTAAAAAACATTGTTTAAAGAAATCAGAAATCGGCCGGGCGCGGTGGCTCAAGCCTGTAATCCCAGCACTTTGGGAGGCCGAGACGGGTGG
>NW_016808836.1:2125073-2229328 GCF_001698545.2 Rhinopithecus bieti
CCCCCCACCCGGGGCGACAGAGCGAGACCCCGTCTCAAAAAAAAAAAAAAAAGAAAAGTCAATCCTCACATTCACGTGGAATTTCAAAAGGCCTCAAAGAGCCAAAATAATACTGAAAAAGAAGAATAAAGTTAAATACTTTCCAATTTCAAATTTACTATATAAAGCTACAGTAATCAAAACAGTGCAGTATAAGGACACCCATACAGACCAATGGAAGAGAATTCAGAGCCAAAAAATAAACTCAAATATCTACACTCCATTGATTTTTCAACACAGGTGCCAAGATCATTCAATGGGAAAGAATAGTTTCTTCAACAAAGAGACTATATTTTTTCAAAACGAAAGAAAAGAAACCTAGAAGAAAAAATATGCTTACAATTTTTTTTTGTTAATTTAAATACTGTTCCTTGAGGAGCAGGGAACAGTGACCCATAGGCAATGTGCCCAGAGTAGCCTATCCACACAATCTTATCCCTATTCTGCAGATGAAGAAACTCAGGCAACTGGGTATCCACATTCAGAAGAATGGAGTTGGACCCCTACTTCACACTACAAACCATATACAAAAATAAACTCAAAATGAATTGACCTGAATCTAAGAGCTAAAACTACAAAAACCGTCTAAGAATACATACGAGTAAATCTCATTACTTTAAATTTGGCAATGAATTCTTAGATGACACCAAATGCACAAGCAACAAAAGAAAAACTTAAAGTGAACTCATCAAAATTAAAAACCTCTGTGCGTGAAAGGACACTGTCAGGAAAGTAAAAAGATATCCTACAGAAGGGGTGGGAACACTTGGAAATCTAATAAGAGTCTATTAACCAGAATACATAAAGAACTCTTACAATGCCAACAACAAAAAGACAAACAGCCTGATTTTAAAATGAGCAAAGGACGCAAATAGACATTCCTCCAAAGATACACAAATGGTCAACAGAAAGATGAAAAGATGTTCAGCATCATTAGTCATCCGGCAAACATAAATCAAAATCACAATGAAGGCCAGGTGCGGTGGCTTACACCTGTAATCCCAGCACTTAGGGAGGTCGAGGCAGGCAGATCACTTGAGGCCAGGAGTTCAAGACCAGCCTGGTCAACACGGTCAAATCCCATCTCTACTGAAAATACAAAAGTTAGCCGGGCATGGTGGTGCACACCTATAGTCCCAGTGCTTGGGAGGCTGCGGCCTGAGAATCGTTTGAACTCAGGAGGCGGAGGTTACAGTGAGCTGAGATCGCACCACTGCACTCCAGCCTGGAAGACACAGCAAGACCCTGTCTCGAAAAAAGAAAACACATACACACACACACACACACACACACACACACACACTGAGATACAACTTTACATGCCCAAGGATGGCTGTAATGAAAAAAAACAAGTGTTGGCAAGGATATAAACTGACACCCTCATGGACTGCTGGTGGGAATATAAAATGGTGCAGCTGCTTCTTCAAAAACTTAAATATAGAATATATCACCCCAAGGTCGGGCACCCCAAGGCCCACCTCACCTTGCCCACCTCTGCCAGCTGCTACTCAGAAACATGGGCACTGGAAAGGCCGAAGAGTGCAGGTGTACACATGCGTGTGTGTAGGGTACAAAACTGAGACAGGTGTGTCAGAGTTAGGCCATCCCAGATGACAGGGCAGGCCTGTGGCTGGGTCATCTGGCCCCTTGTAACATGAATGGGTACACTGAAGACCCAAGAGAGGCCAAGACTCATTTAATGTCATCAGTAACCCCTGCCCCTCCGACAGTTCCGCACCCATCCCAAGGCTCTCACAGTCCAGCCTAGTGAGCCACAGCCTCTGCACGTGCAGGCCACGGGGACAGGAGCCCATGACCCTGTGTACTAGCATACCACCCACACACCATGCCAAACATTCATTCAACCATTTACTGAGTGCCTACTATATGCCCACCATTTTTAGACGTGCTGGGGATACCACTGTGAAGAAACCTCATGAAAATGCCTACCCTCGTGGAGCTGATGACGTCAGAGGTCTGGCTCGTTAACCCACTTTACGGATGTGAAACCAAGGCTCAGCGAGGTGACATGGCTTGCCCACAGTTACACCAAGAGGAAGCAGCAAACCAAGGTTAGAACCTTGATAGCTGCCAAGGCTCAGGAAGCTCCATCGACAACCCCAAACTCCAGGCTCAGGCTGGGGGACTAGGCCAAGGGACCTTGAAAGCCATCTCTGTCCAGAAAGAGCAGCAGGACACCAATCTCCTCTGCTCAGTCAGGTGCGGAGGAGACTGCTCCCAGGGAGGGGCCTCCATCCCTCATCGCTGCTCCCTGTCTGCAGGCTGGTACAGTGCAGGATGCATGGCTCTTCCTGATGCCTGCAGCGCCAGCGCGGTCAGCCTCCTGCTCTTCTCTGAACAAGATCACTTACCCCCTCAGGACTCACTGGCTGTCGCCTCTGGCATAACTGTGAGGCTCACTCCCCGACTTCCTTCAGGCCTGTATTCAGATGCCCCCTTCTCAGCGAAGCCCCCTCTGGCCGCCCTGCCTGCCTCAGGCCCTCCCATCCTCACGTTGCTTGTTTTTCCTCCATGGCTTGTGCCACCGTGTGACACGCTTGTCTGCCTATGAGCTGTCTGCCTCCCCATCAGCGCCCAAGATACCAACACGAGGATGGGATGTTTGCCTGTTTGGCTCACTGCTGGACCCTGGGACCTAGAACAGTGCCTGGCCCACAGGCGCTGCTCAGCTCATGTTTGCTGAATGAATGCAAGTGCTCACAGGGCAGCCACCCCCACACCTGGGGCCCTTCCTCCCAGGGGGAGGCCCACGGAAGCTGGCCTGGGACAAAGTCATCTCTCAGCACGTGGCACTTCTCCCCATCTGCCTCCCAGTCTTGCTTGGCAGCCACTTGGGGACAAACAGCCCTGGGGTCAAAAAGGGTCTCTTCCCTGTCCTAACTTCACTAAAAGGGGACCTCAGCTTCCCACTAGTACAAATGGATTAGGTCATGCATCGGCTCACGACATCACAGGGTTGCTCTTGTCTGGAGTGCCAAAGCCAAGGTCCTTTTCCATGGCCTGCGGGTGCGACACGGCTGGATCCTGCGTTGCTCCCCTGCTTGCCTCCCCCAGCTCGCCCTCGCTCACACTGCTCCAGCCACACTGTTACCAGAAAACACCAGGCACATCCCCACCTGGGAGCCTCCGTCCTTGCTGTCTCTATCCCTGGGACACCCTTGTCCAGCCAGTGCCTCACCTCCTCCAGGCTCCAGGCCTCTGATCACTGCCGTCTCCTCAGGGCAGCCTCTCCATGTCCCCCTGCCCCCAGCCCATTGCCCTCACTCACAGTTCCCACTTTTCACCCCAGCACTTGCCACCCCAACATTCCATGTCTACTTATTTACTGTCTGCCCTACCCCCAGTGGAACATAAGCTCCATCAGAGGACCACTGTGTCCTGGAGCCCAGGGCTACCGGGCACAGCACACAGTCAATGAATACTTGCTAACTGAATGAATGCTGAATATTGCCTCACTGTGTTACTTCAGTGACGTGACTTCCCCTCTCTGGCCCTCAGTTTCTTCATCTATAAAATGGGGCTACGAATGAGATCACTCACGCACAGGCAGATCCCCACTCTCCTGCCCAGGTAACCACTGAAGGAGTCCATGAAACAGGGGCATAAGCAGCTGTGGGCCTGGGGCTGCGGAATGCTGGCTCCTCAGGCTGGTAAGACCCTCTGCCTCTGCCTCTCAGGGCACAGCTTCCACGAGGAGCCAGCGTGGGAGAAGGAAGCAATCTGGCGGGCAAAAGCGGCCTCTTACCGCGCTTGTGGAGCCAGCCTTCTTTGATGACAGACACCTCGTTCATGGTGGCAGCGTGGCACGCTGTCACCTAGCTCGGGACAGCTCAGGGCAGCAGGACATGCAGGAGGCGCCGTGGACAGGGCACAGTCTGCAAGACAAGAGAGGAGCTAGTCAGGGTGGGAGGGGATTCTACACCAGCCCCTTCCCTGAGGACACCGAGCTCTGAGGCCCTCTGGCTGCTCTGCCCACTCAGCAAAGGGTAAGGCCAGTAAGGGTGGCGTGGAGCCCTGCTCTCAGGGATCCATTCTGAGCAGAGAGATGCGGCCATGTCCCCAGAGACCCCAATCTGGGGAAGCAGAGCTCCCTGGCCTAAGCGCAGGCCAGACCCCAAACTCAGGACACTCATGCTTGGGGGAGGTGGCCCCTCCACCCACAGTCACTCCTGACTGAGCGAGCATCAAGGTAGCCGTGCCCTGGCCCCCATGTCACTCCCATGGCCCAATACTGAGGTAACCCAGTATGAATCAGACAGCCCAGGGCACCTGAGGGAGTGCGCAAAGCCACCAGCATCTGCCTGTCCCCTCACCATCTTACACACACACACACGCACGCGCACACAGAGCCACCAGCATCTGCCTGTCCCATCTTACACACACACACACACACACACGCACACGTACTCTTTTCTCTCTCTCCTCCCCCTCCCTTCTTTCCAAACCAGGAAGCCACCAACCTGCCACCTTCAACAAACTAAGCACACTCCCGTCCCCCCGTGCCATCCCACGCCACTCCCCAAGCCTCAGCGGCCTTCCTCCCCCAGTCAGATGATAAAGAAAAGACAGGTCTCAGACAGCCCAAGATCTTGAACAAGAAAGCAACCTACTGCGTATGCACGGTCTGGAGCCTAGAAGCCAGTCCCAGGGGCTTGACCAAGGCCCTAGTCCCTACCCCAAGACCTCCACTTCTGTCCTCAGGGACCAGCAACCGACAGACTGAGGGACGCCGAGGCCACTGCTTCGTCTCAGGTTCCCGGAGCAGAGGGGAGGAGGGCGCAAGGCAGCGCCAGCTGGGCCCCTACCTGGAGCCTGGGGCCTGGCCAGGGTCCACAGAGACCAAGGCGCCTTTGCCTTTCCCAGCTTGGGGTTATTTGCGGACAGCAGGTCGGGAGCTACGGTGGCCCCCAGAGAAGTGGCAGCTGGCTCTAGGGACTCCGTGGGCATCAGCTTTCTCTCGTGCCCCAGGGGAGCTGGTGGGCCGGACACGCTACTGCCTGGCATGTGACAGTGGCAGGCTGCCCAGGCCCCAGGCAGAAGGAAGGGAGGTAAGTGGGAGGAAGCGGGAGGAAAGACAAGATGGACAATGACAGGGAAGAACAGGAGGGTGAGAAATCACATTCTGGGCTCCAAGCTGCAAAGGCAATGATGTGAGGCTGGGAGCAGCAATAAGGGGCTCCCCTTGCCAGCAACATGCCCGGCACCCCACAACCCCAACACACACGACTGCCAGACTCTCCATCCTCAACATCCCCACATCTCAGCTGGGCATAGTGGCTCACGCCTATAATCCCAACACTTTGGGAGGAAGGCAGGAGAATCCCTTGAGCCCAGGAGTTTGAGACCTGCCTGGGCAACGTAGTGAGAACCTGTCTCACTATGTAATTTTTTCTACAAAAAAATTAAAAATTAAAAAATTAGCCAGGCATGGCGGTGTGCACCTGAAATGTCAGCTACTCGAGATGCTGAGGCAGGAGGATCACTCGAGCCTGGGAGGTCAAAGCTGCAGTGAGCCTTGATCGCACAACTGCACACCAGCCTGGGTGACAGAATGAGACCCTGTCTCAAAAAACATAAATATGTATGTATTTCTATCTCTCTCACTGTTCTGTGTGTCAACCTCTAACATGACCACCTCTCCCCGTCCTGCCGGCAGCCTGGCTCTAGTCAGGTCTGCCCCCACCTCTTCCCCGAGTTCCTACGCTCCACTCTTGCTCCCTTCCCACTCACCCCACATTCAGCAGCTAGAGGGATCTTCAACGCTGAACCTGTCTTTCTCCTGCTTCAAAACCCTTTGTGGCTCCCTGGTGTTATGAGCAAAACAGCCAAACTCCTCAGCTGAGGATCCAAGACCCTCCAGGACCTGGCCTCTGCTGCCCTGCGTTCCAGGTGCATGAGCTGAGACGTGCACCTAGAAAGCCCTCGGGAAAGGCTAAGGACCATGACGTTGACCTCTCCAGCCTCTCCACCCCACCCCACTCTCCACGTTACGCTTCTGTCACTCAAGCACTTTCCTCTGGCCTCCATCAGGGACAGGGCCTCCTTCTGGGCATTCTTCTCCCTCTTCCTTGAGGTCTCAGCTAAACCAGTGCCTCCTCCAGGAAGGCTTCCCCACCTCAGAGGCTGCACTGTGTACGCTTTGTGCACTCTCGGAGCAACCCTCCCAAACACCCATATACACTAAGGCAGTGGACCAGGAAAGCATCTGATATCTAATGAGCACAGGAAGAAAGAGGCCAAGTGCCCGCAACGGATCCCCACCCCGGGAACAGACACAGCCAGGGACACACTACCAGACTCTCTTCACGACACCAATCTTTTCTGGGGTGCATCCTAGGCTCCAGATTGTACCAGCAATAGAATATCACTAAGACACAGCCCTGCCTTCATGAGGCTCACAGTCTGGTGGGAGGGGCAGAAAACTACACAGATATGCAAATCATCAGGTGATGGGGAGGCTGGAGAGTGGGAAGAACAGGATGTTAGCTTGGTGTGGGGGACTTGTGAGCAGACACCCGAGTTAACTGAGGGAGTGAGCTGTGTAGACACATGAGGAAATGCATTTCAGCAGGGGAACAGAAAACGCAAGGACCTGAGGCAGGAGGGGCCTGGTGAGCGGAAAGTCAGGGAGAGGTGGACAGGGGAGAACACCAAGGGCCTTCTGGGCTATGGCTGGGACTGAGAGAAGCCCATCCCCTAAAGGGACCTACACCACGCCTTCCCTGATGCAAGCTCAGTTCAAAATACTTCCGAAATGGCTGGGAGGGAGAACTCAGAGTCCAAAGGAAGAGCTGATGCAGAGGGAATAGAACAGGGGCTCCATGTCTCATCTCCCCGCTCGCTGGCCCACAGCAGCCCAGGGACATTGACTCTCAGGGCCCCCGTGATGCAGCAGCACCGGGGCTACTGGCAGCACTAAAGCACCCACTGTGGGCCCAGGACTTGGCCTATTGCCTGGTGCCCAGTGAACAGCCAAATGCACGGCTGCCATTACTCCAGAGAGAAGCAAAGGCAGACAGGTGTGACCAAGAGCGGTCAGGGTTCCAGAGTTCGAGAGCCACCGCCAGCTGGGTGGCCTTGGGCAGGGTGCCGGTGCTCCCATGGAGTCTCTCCTGAAGGTTCCCAACACCCCACCAGACAGTCGGTGACCATGCCCAGGTGAGGACAGAAGCTCAGAGAAGAGAAGCTGTTTACCTTGGGTCTCCCAGCCGAGAAGCAGTGGAGGCCCTGGCCCCTGCTGGGATCAACAGAGTTGCTTTTTACAATCTCATCTCAGCAACTAAGGAGTCAGCACAGCTGGAGGGAGAGCAGGGGGAGGAGTTGAAGATCCCCTGCGTCCTGCCTGGATCCTTCCCTGTCCCCCTACTGAGGGTGGCGCCTCAGCTGAGGTGTTTGTGACGCAGTCCTGTGGTAATGAAATACCAGCCACTGCAGCCAAGATGGCCTGCTCACTGGGGGGCTGCCGATGGAGGACACCAGACGGGGGGACAGAGACTTGCCTGTGGAACCCCCGCAGCATGCCCTGCCAAGGGGAGTCCCTGCACGGCCCCACCCCACTCTCTACTTCCTAAGGTCCCTGCGCATGAGTCTTCTGAGGGGCTGGGCCAGAGCTGCAGCTGCTGACTAAAGGCAAGCCACCTGGGAGGCAAGGTAAAAAGAGTAAGAGCACCTCACAGGAGAGGACACCCATACAACCAAGAAACACACATACTCTCATTAGTTACAGGGAAATGCAAATTACAACCACCTACTTGGGATGGCTCGAATTTTAAAAACTGACAAGGCCAGGTGCTGGCAAGGATGCAGAGGAACCAGAACCCTTACTCACTATTGGTGGGAGTTGCAAAATGGTTCAACCACTGTGGAAAACTGTTAAGCAGTCAAAATTAAAGCTCAATATATGCCTACCCCATGACCTAGCAATTCCTCTCAAGGAAATTAGTGTATGTACAGAAGACTTGTACTAGAATGCTGACAGCAGCAATACTCACAGTAACCCCCAACTGGTTAACAGACCAGGAGTCCACCCACAAGAGAATGGATAAACAAACACATAGATCCATAGTTGAACACTACTCAGCAACGAAAAGGACTGAACTGTTGCTAAATACAGCAGGGAAGGACTGAGAGAATGTTATAGAATGAAAGAAGTCAGACAGCACTCTGCCCATGCCCCTCCTGCAGTCTGGAGCCCTGTGACCACTTGAGTCAGCTCCCACCCCTCCTCCGCTTGAACCCACTGCTCGTGCAGCATAAAAGCCAAAGTCCCCACAGCAGACCCAGCACCCTACACAGCCTGCACTATCTATCCCCCTTTGCTTCTCTGAAGGCATTTCACTTCAGCAGTGCCTGGCTCCCTCAGCTGCCAGGACACACCAGGACAGTCCACCTCAGGGCCTTGCACACACCGCACCTTCAGGTGGAAACTCGGGGCCCGCCCCACTCTCTTCAGCCTCTGCTCACATCCCTTTCTTGAGAAGCCTTCCTAACCTCCCTAAGCAAAGCATGCCCACCCTACCTCCCCTTACCCTTACCCTTCATTTTCCCCTAAGCACCCATCACCACCGATGTTACTGTATGCGTTTGTTTACGTTAACTGCCCACCACCTGCACTGGAACGTCAGCACAGCGAAAGCAGGACCCTTGGCTGCCTTGGTCACAGTTGGATCCCCAGAGCTTTGTATGGTGCTGGGCACAGAGTGGGTACTTAACAAGTATCTGTGGAATGAACGTGTACAAGAGTGAAGCCCTGTGCCCGGAACAGGCTCAAAATAACCTCAATTTCTTTCCTTGCCACTTACTAAGTCCTTTTTATCTCGCCCCCTCTCACTGACCTGGTTTTGATGCCAGACAGCACAGATGGGCTAGGGAGGCAGGTGGGGAAGCCGAGATCTGCGTCTCTTGGAGCTGGAGCTGGTGGGTGGGGCTCCCTTCCTGGTGTTGCAGAGGCTCATTGGGAGGTGGCAGCGACCTCCTCAGGAGCCTCTGTCGCCTGCACTCAGATCTGTGCCTTTCCACAGTGACCAGAGGAAGACTTGCTCAGGAGATAAATTCAAAGACAACAGGAAGCTGGACGTGGTGGCTCACGCGTGTAATCCCAGCACTTTTAAAGGCTGAGGCAAGAGGATCTCTTGAGACCAGGAGTTCAAGACCAGCCTGGGTAACACAGCAAGACCTTATCTCTACAAAAAATACAAAAATTACCCAGGTGTGGTGGCGCACACCTGTAGTCCCAGCTACTTGGGAGGCTGAGCTAGGAGGATTGCTTGAGCCCAGGAGGTTGAGGCTGTAGTGAGCTATGACTGCATCACCACACTCCAGCCTGGGAGACAGAGCAAAACTGCGTCTCAAAAAACAAAGAAACAAACTAAAAAAAAAAACTGGTCGGGCATGGTGGCTCACACCTGTAATCCCAGCACTTCCGGAGGCCAAGGCGAGAGGATCCCCTGAGCCCAGGAGTTTCAGACCAGCCTGAATAACATGGTGAAACCCTGTGTCTGCCAAAAAAATAAAAATAAAAATATAAAAAGTAGTCAGGCGTGGCAGTGTGCACCTGTAGTCTCAGGTACCTGGGAGGCTGAGGTGGGAGGCTGACTTCAGCCTGGGAGGTAGAGGTTGCAGTGAGCTGAGACTGTGCCACTGCACTCCAGCCTGGGTGACAAGGCCAGACTCTGTCTAAAAAAAAAAAAAAAAAAATACAAAAAAGCCAAAGACAACAGGAACTAGTGGTGTAACAGGCGGCATCTGCTCATGGGAACTCAGCAGAAAGGCACCTGAGGCAAGACAGGAGGGAACCAGCTCTCTCATCTGCCACCAGCCATTCACCACTCTATAAACTGATCCCAGCATCTTGTGAGGGCATTCTGGTAAAACTGATAAAGTGGAAAATGTCCATGTGCTTGGAGGAATTTCTCCTGCAGAAAATGCCAGTGCCGGGGCACAAAGGTTCTAAGGTGGGAATTCTCAGCCTCAGCACTAGTGATGTTTGGGGACAGAGAATCCCTGATGTGGGGAGTCTTCTGCACCCTGAAGAGGTTTGGCAGCATCCTGGGTCTCTAGTCACTAAAGCCAACAGCACACCCTCCCCTGGTTATGACAATCAAACGTGTCTTCAGTCATCACCAAATGTCTCCTGGGGTACAAAACCACCACCAGCTGAGGACCGCTGTCCTAAGTATGTACTGCTGAAATAGGGAAACCTGGCAACAATCTAAAAGCTCACAACAGGGGTCTAGTGCTAAAATATTGGTGAATAACATGACTACTAAAAAGAGCAAGGCTCACATAGCCCATACCACGTGCCAGGCCCATCTGAGTGCTTTGCACATACCAATATAACCCTCACAGCAACCCTCGGAGGCAGACATTCCTACTGTTTCTATGATAATGAGGAAATTGAGGCACAGAAGTGAAATGACTTGTCCTATGACCTGATCTCAGGAGTACAGGCGGCCCGGCTCCCCCACGACACCGTGCCACACAGCCTTCAGAGTCAGGCAGATCTGGACTGGGGTCCTCCCCTGCCCACTTTCTACCCTCCCAAGCCTCCGTTTCCTCCTGTCCCTGCAAGGACAGACAGCAGTGCTTTCATCACAGGCTCACGCAGGGAAGGGCTCAGCACAGCACCCAGCCCGTGAAGAGGGTCTGGCCACGCAACACAACAGGCCATCCTGAGCATAGAAACACAGAAACCAGCCCCGCTGTGCCGACACTAAGGCCATCAGCATTCGCTAACGAAGGCTCGCGACACAACAGAACTCAGGTAGGATGCCTTTTCTGAGACACACACGCACATGCCCTATCACCTCAATTCTATAATATGTGTACTGTTTCACATGCTGATGTCACTGAGATTGGCATGTACCTCGCAATCCATGGATAAAACTCACCTATCACATTCTTTTCAGAAAAGCAGTTATATGATCAATAATGGACCTTACAGGATATACTGTCTTAGACTTCAGGGCATGAGGAGGTATGTGTTTAAATCTCACACGCACAGAAAAAAGAAATCCGAAGGAAATACCCTACACTACCAGAGGCAGGAGAGTGGGTACGGGAGTCAAGGCAGCCTCAGGAACCAAATGCCAGCATTTCAGCCCTGGCTGTGTCACCTGCTGTGGGACCCTGGGCAAGTCACCAAGTCACATTCCCTTTCTTCACCTCTGTTTCCTCATCTGTATATCAGAGATAATAACCACACATACCTCTAAGGCTATTGGGAGGGTTCAGTGAGTTAATCCACATAAAGTCCTCCAAAAGAGTCAGAAAGGGCAACTGCTAAACACGTTATCAAATATTATTATCATTGGCTGGGCGCGGTGGCTCATGCCTGTAATCCCAGCACTTCGGGAGGCCGAGGCGGGCAAATCACAAGGTCAGGAGGTTGAGACCAGCCTGGCCAATATGGTGAAACTCTGTCTCTCCTAAAAATACAAAAATTAGCCAGGCGTGGTGGTGGGTGCCTGTAATTCCTGCTACTCAGGAGGCTGAGGCAGAAGAATTGCTTGAACCCAGGAGGCAGAGATTGGAGTGAGCAGAGATTACGCCACTACACTCCAGCCTGGGGGACAGAGCAAGACTCCGTCTCAAAAAAAAAAAAAAAAGCTCCTCCCGCCGCCCAAGGATGCCGAAAGGAAAGAAGGCAAGGGAAAGAAGGTGGCTTCACGGCCCCTGCTGTCGTGAAAAGGCAGGAGGCCAACAAAGCTGGTGAATCCCGTTTGAGAAAAGACCTAAGAGTTTGGCATTGACAGGACATCCCAGCCCAAAAGAGACCTCCCACCTCGGCTTGTGAATGGCCTCCGCTATATCAGTTGCAGCGGCAGAGAGCCATCCTCTACAAGCCGGCTGAAAGTGCCTCCTGCCTATTAATCGAGTTCACCCAGGCCTTGGAACCGCCAAACAGCTTACTCAGTTGGCTAAGCTGGCCCACAAGACAGACCAGAGAACAAGGCAAGAGAAGAACAGACGGCCCTTTGGCCCGGGCCGAGAAGAAAGCTGCTGGCAAATGGGGATGTCCCCACTAAGAGACCACCTGTCCTCGAGCAGGATTACACCGTCACCACCTTGATGGAGAACAAGAAAGCTCAGCTGGTGGTGATTGCACACGACGTGGTCCCATCGAGCTGTGTCTTCTTGCCTGCCCTGTGCGTAAAAATGGGGGTCCCTTACTGCATTATCAAGGGAAGCCAGACTGGGTCGTCTAGTCCACAGGAAGACCTGCACCACTTGTCGCCTTCACAACAGGTGAACTCGGAAGACAAAGGCGCTTGGGCTAGCTGGTGGAAGCATCAAGAGTGACCAATTACAACGACAGATACGAAGAGATCCGCCGTCAACTGGGGCGGCAATGTCCTGGGTCCCAGTCCTGTGGCTCGTATCACCAAGCTGGAAAAGGCAAAGGCTAAAGAACTTGCCATAAGCTGGGTTAAATGTACATCTGTTGAGTTTTTCTGTACATAAAAATAATTAAAATAAACAATTTTCCTTCAAAAAAAAAAAAATTATTATTTCCTCGGATGGATGGAGACGCGAGAAACTTCACTTCTATACTGTATGTTTCTGAACAAGGTGAATTTTTTACCTATTCTACCTCCTTGGTGAGAAAGGTGGCACCGGAAAGAGACTTTTTTTTTTTCCTGAAAAGGTCTGGGTACCTCAAAAAAAAAAGAAGACTTTTTTTTCTTTTTTCTTTAACACGCTCCCCACACTCCCCATAAACCGCCTCCATCTGTCTGCTGGAGCCAGGTGGGACCTGGAGGCACGTTGAAGCGTGGGCAGGCTGCAAAAGAAACAGGGACAAAATAAGCACAGAGCAGATTCCTTCTCCTCCCTGCCACCCCCTCCAACAACTCCCCTCACACCTACCCAGGCCTTACAGCACCCACAGAAATCATGTCAAATATTCTATTCTGCCCTGGCCCACTGGGCTTCCACACATCCTTGAGAGTTCCATGCTGTGACCAGTCAGGATCCCTCCGCAGGCAGTTCTGACGCCTGTCCCCTCCGCCCTGCTCAGGACCTCTCCCCAGTGCCCATGGATCACATCCAAGCCCCCTATGGAGGCTGCCAGGGGCCATTCTGCCTGGGCCCGCGCCTGCTCCCGGCCTCATTGGTATCTGCCCCTCCAACACACAATCTCCCCCTTTCCTGGCCCCAGAAGATCTCCTGCTGTTCACATCCCAGGACCTTTGGCACCTGCTGTACCCCCTGCCTGGCACTCTGTTTCACCCATTCTTCCTCAGGGAGGCCTTGCCCTGACCTCCCACCAAGCATCCCGACTCTCAAGAGCTCAGCCTCCCTTCCCCGCACAGCCGCTTGCCTCTGTCTCCCTGCATGACTGATGGGTAATGTCGCCGTTCTCCCAGCTGGGACCCTGAGTCCAACAAGGCAAGTGACACAGTCTGTCCCAGCCCCCATTGGTGGTCCCCCAGCTCCACTCGCACAGGGATGGATCATAGCTTTCATTATTTCAAGGCCCAGGAGTGGTTAACAGAAACCACAGCAATTTGTGCCAAGTGAAGGTAAAACAAAAAGCCTGCCATTCATCATCCACAAAATATCACACCAACCCTGCGTCATCACGCTCGGTCACCCAAGGATTCAGCAGTGACCAAAAACAGAACCCCGCCACTGGGGAGTTGGGGGAATGAGGGAAACCGGCAGCAAAAACAAAATAAACATATAAACAAATAGGATAGCCAAACTGCAATGCCACGGAGAAAAGGGAGCACTCAGAGATTCAGTAAGGGAAAGGGAGCAGGGGTTCCTGATTAAAATAGGATGGGGTGACAGAAGGGCACACTGAGACTGTGCAGTCACTAAGCAGAAACCGGAAGCAGGTTAGAGAGCCAGGGAAGACCTGAGGAGGAAACACTGCAGGCAGGCAGGCAGGGGAAGGAGCAGGGCTCAAAGGCGCCACAGGAGCTGGTGAAGGGGAGTGGCCCGGAGATGTAGCTAGAGAGGAAGCTGCTGCAGGGCCTTGGGGCCACTGCAGCACTGGGCCTCTTAGTGGAGAGGGGAACTCTCAGCCTGAGGAGAGCTGGGAATGGGGGGAGGGGGCACAGGGGATATCCCCTTGCACCCAGGTAGGGCAGGAGCCTTAGGGAGACACCTTCCTCTCCAGGAGCTTCCTCAGAATAAGCCCTGGGCCACTGGCCTGTAGGGCCTCACCAGGTGCCTAAGTTAGAACATAAGAGGACCGTATGCAGCAGAGAGAAAACCGAGCGTGGAGAGAGTCGGTGATACCTAACAGCGAGAGACAGCAGGGACCACAGCCAAGGAGCCCGGAACCCTGTCTCCGAGCTCTTAGTGGCCATCCGACCATTCCCTCCTGCCTTTGCTCCCAAGAGACAGGGCCGCCTCCTCCGATCTTGTCCCTCCTCCCACATCCCAGCCAGCCTCCTTACCGTCCCTTGATGTAACACACAATGCACGGAGCCCTCTAGTCGGAACGCATGGGTGTCCCCTGACCCACGCACTCTGCATCGCCAACACACTCCCTGGACTCTGGGGCAGGGCCCATGGCAGAAAGAGAAACCGGTGGGTTCTGCACAAGACTAAATACTTCAGTGATGGCTCACAAAGCACCAGGCATGGAAAATGTCATCTTTCACAGCCCAGCCTGTGTACTATCCCATTTCCTCACCATGGGAAAACTGAGCCCAGGGAAGAGAGTCACATGCACATCAGTCCACGGCAGCGAGTGGGTGGCAAGGAAAGGGCCGCAACCCAGAGCAAACTAGCCCACAGACCTTTCCCGCAACGACAGAAACGTGGTTACTAAATGTTGAACAAGGCTATGCATTAATAGAACTGAACTATTTTACTTTTATTAATTGTAATAATTAAAACCTAAAAAAGCCATATGTGAGGCTGGCCACGATGGCTCATGCCTGTAATCACAAGCACTTGGGAGGCCGAGGTGGGAGGGATCACGAGGTTCAGGAGTTCAAAGAACAGCCCTGCCAAAGTTTGATGAAACCCTGTCTCTACTAAAAATAACAAAAATTAGCCCAGGCGTGTTGTGGGACGCCTGTGATGCCAGCTACCGGAGGCTGGAGGCAGAGAACTCTTGAACGTGGGAGGCAAGAGGTTGGCAAGTGAGCCAAAGATAAGCGCCACCACCCCCAGCCTAGGTGACAGAGTATAGATTCTGTCCTCAAAAAAAAAAAAAAAAAAAAAAAAAAAAAGTCCATACTGGCTAGTAGCTACCAATTCTGGAGTGCAGCTCTATAGAATCCTGCTAATTAAGCTTAAGCACCAGGAGCCTAAAGGCAGGAGACGGGAGTGTGACTCTCACAGGCCCAAGAGGAGTCAGATCATCCCAGCCCGGCTAGAAGCTCCCATGCTACACCCCATCTCTCCCGCATCCCAACGCAGCTTATCTGGGGAACTGGAGCAGGACTCAGGCCCAAACTCACACCTCTAGTCAACTCAAATCCTGACTCTACCACTTCCACGCTACACAGGTCACTTCTCTGAACCTCAGCTTCCGCATCTGTAAAATGGAATCTTTTTTTTTTTTTGAAACAGAGTCTCGCTCTGTCACCAGGCTGGAGAGCAGTGGCCAGATCTTGACTCATTGCAACCTCTGCTTCCCAGGTGCAAGCAATTCTCCTGCCTCAGCCTCCCGAGTAGCTGGGACAAAAATTACCCACCACCATGCCTTGTTAATTTTTGTATTTTTAGTAGAGACAGGGTTTCACCATCTTGCCGGGCTGGTCTTGAACTCCTGACCTCATGATCCACTCCCCCCTCGGCCTCCCAAAGAGCTGGGATTACAGGTGTGAACCACTGTGCCTGGCCTGTAGAATGGAATCTTAACAATCTGCCCAAGCACGTGTTTATGTTATCTCAAAAGATAAGTTTTGTAGGCCAGGTGCAGTGATTCTCGCCTGTAATCCCAGCACTTTGGGAGGCTGAGGCAGGTGAATCACTTGAGCCCAAAAGTTCAAGATCAGCCTGAGCAAAACAGGGAGATTTCCACCTCTATTTTTAAAAAGTTTTTTTTTAATTAGCCAGGCGTGATGGTGCGTGCCTGTGGTCCCAGCTACTCAGGAGGCTGAAGTGGGAAGATCACTTGAGCCCGTGAGGTCAAGGCTGCAATTAGCCATGATGGTGCCACTGCACTCCAGCCTGGGTGACACAGCCAGACCCTGTCTCAAAAAAAAATGAAAATTTAAAAGATAATTTTTCTGATAACCATGGGTTGTCCTGGGGACCCAATGAGATGGCTTCACATACAGCTGGGGACAAGGCCAGTGCTTGAAAAACAGGTAGCAATTACATAAAGGACTCTGAAGTCAGGGGCCATCATCCTGAGCCTGTCAGAGCCATGGAGTGGCAGCTAAGATTACTGCTGTCACTACTTGGTTCTAAAGGAATCATCCCGACAATTTCCAACATACCCCTATTAACTTTTGAAAATATCATCTAAATGAAAACACACAGCTAAAAAGAGTCAACGCCCTGCAGACACCTCCTCCCAACCCCCAAGACCTTCGGACACCAGTTTGAGTAGCTGGGCTCTAGGGGACCCTGTTTCCAAAGCAGAATATGGTCTGCTTTCTCCATCCCTGGCTGCCACCTGAATCCAGCCAGCTCTCTCCCACACAGGTCCCTCCTCACCCACCTGTGTCCCTCCTCTTTGGGGATAAAGCCCTGGCTCCCCACCACAGCCTAGGCCCTGAGCCCTGCCACCCTGCTCTCTCCCCTTCACCCACTCCCCCGGCTCCAACCACATGGGCCTGCTGTTCCACCACCCCTTGCGGCCTTTACCTGACTGCACCCCTGTCCAGCCCACCTCCTCGGGCTCTCACATCACAGGGGCTCCTCAGCAGCCTTCCCAAGCCTCTCTCTGCTCTAGATCCAGCTAGATCTCTGTTCCCTCCTTCAGCCACACCAAGCATTCACAGGCCAACACAACCTCTCTGCCACCTCTGATCACATCCAGAACTACACGTGGCACATAGTAGTTATTCAATCAATATTTGGTGATGGATGGAACACACGAATGACCAAGAACAGCCAAGGGCCGGCTCCTGAGGCTGTTCAGCAATCAGACCCCCAGGGCAGCGGGGACGGGGTGCCTCCCATCCTCATCCCTTCCCCCTGGGCTTTGGGAAAAGGAGGGGCCGAGGTCATGGTATTGGGGGTGGAGAGCAGCAGCCACACCCCACCTCCCGAGCAGGCATAGAATGGAGTCATTTCTAGATGACTGAGGCCTACTTTGTGCCAGCTCTGTCTAGGAGAAGAGAAAGCAGGAAAGAAATCCTGATGACAACAGTGACAACTCCAGTCACAGCAAGCAGGACAAGGGGATGAGGCATTCTTCAAAAGGCAGCTTCACTGACAGAGCAGGGTTCAACCGTCATGCCTATTGGACTTTGGGCAAATCCAATAACCTCTCTATGCCTGTTCCCTCCCCTGTAAAACGGGGACAATCATGACAGCGAGCTGCCAGGCTGTGGTGAGGATGAGTGAGAGCAGACACCTCAAGCTCCGCAGCAGTGCCCAGCACACAGAGACGAACTACTCACGAGAATGACCCCAACATTCTATGTGGCTTCCTGGGCCTCAGTTTCCTATTTACAGGATGGGGGTGCTAACACTGCCCACCTCCCAGGCTGCTGTGCAGGTCTGCAGAGCTAATACAGTGTCTGGCTGGGCAGGAGTGCAGCGGTGGGAATGATTTATATTTCTGTCCGGAGCCCTCCCATCAGCTAACAGGCCCCACCACTCTCTCCCAAGGACCAACAACAGGCCCGTGCCCACTGCCCCACAGAGCCTCTTCTGTGCTCTCCGGTGCCTTCAGTCCTGTCTGGCAATCACCAGAAGCAGCATCAGCCCAAACTCATCCCACACCTCCTCAGGAGGCCCGTGCTTTCCAACACAGCAGTTCCCTGCATCCTCCCCACCACCCCACTCAGCAGGAAGGTTCCCGTTTACAGCTGAGCACACTGCACCTTAGGGAGATGAAATAAGGCCCCAGGGTTCCATGGCCACCAAGAGGGGTGCCAGGAGCAGGGTTCTCACCCATGTCAGCTGCCCCCGGGACCAGGTCACTCAGCAGCCCCAGCTGGGTAACGGTACACCAATGACCCACCAGACCATGAAGAACTCGAAGCTAGGCTGGAGAGGAGAACCAGGGAGCGGGAACTGCCCCAGCCCGTTCAGAAAGGGCCCACGAAGTGGCAACCAAGGAAGGCTTGGGTTTCTGGCCTCACCCTTAGAAACAACATCTGCGAACGAGCTTCTCCGGCAGGACGGCTGGGCTGAAGAAACTCCTGCGGGGACCTCTGACATGCAGTCTCCTCTTGGCCGGCCTGGCTTGCCGTCCCTTACTCGGCACACTCAGAGCACCCGGGCCCTGCTGTGGGTGCCGAGTTGGCAGTGGGTCTTGCCCCAAGGGGGCCAGGCTGAGCTCCCACCCAGCACCCCTCCCACACTCGCTCCCTCCCTCCTGGTCCTGCTCCCAGGCTGTCTCCCCGAGTTGGGCCTCTTGCTGCTTGGCTGACTATCCAGAAGAGCCTGCCATGGAACCACCCCACCGTGCGGCCCGGAGGCCTGTGGTTGACGGCCTTCCACTGAGAGTTCTGGGAAGCTGAAGAGAGGCCCGGGGAGGGGTGTCCCTGGGTCCTCCAGGGGCTTGGAGCTCAAGTCTGAAAGACACTCCTTTCCATCCCAACCCATCCCAGGGGGTTTCTGGGGACCCTAGAGATTTGTTCTGAGGGGCTGTGCTCCTTCTAGGAAGATACCCTGGAACATACCTCAAAAAAAAAAAACAAACGCCAGGGCGCCTGCCCCTGCACTAAGCCTTAGGGGTGAGCCCATGGGTGGGATCAGAAGTCACACTCACCAGGGGCTACTGAGCTGTGCTGGGGGAATCTCTGGAGGCCCAGATTCATAGCCTGTCCCCAACACTTCCTGGCTGGGGGACCCAGCGCAAGCTGTAGAGGCCCTCCAGGCTTCAGTTCTCACCGCTGTAAAGCGGGAATCAGAGAAGCTTCCTCCTGGGTCTAACACGTCTTCCCCCAGATA
Source organism: Rhinopithecus bieti (assembly GCF_001698545.2). NCBI lineage: Eukaryota > Metazoa > Chordata > Mammalia > Primates > Cercopithecidae > Rhinopithecus > Rhinopithecus bieti. The sequence continues at coordinate 2,144,175 of NW_016808836.1, forward strand.
CTCCCATGGCTCTCTCACGGCACTGCAGTCCCTGACCACACGTCACCTCCTCAGGGAGGTCCTCCCTGATCACCCAGCTACAATGGAGAAACATGCCCACACTCTCAACCTGGCCCTCATTTAGTTTGCCTTCGTAATATCAACCACACCTGAGGCCCGCCAGAGACCTTGGTGCTGGGCGCCAGTCACAAGACCTGGTCTTTCCAATTCCAGAGGAGCACCGGGAATGGCGCAGGCCTGCAGGCCCACGGTAGCGTGGACGCAGGGTCAGCGGGTGCTGTCTGTATCAGGTGTGACTGCTGCTCTGTGTTGCTATTCAGTATTAGTCCAGCTGGTTGGGTTGGGGAGGGAAGGGCAGAGAAATCAGCCCAATGAGCCTCCCCTCCTCTTTCCCTAAAAGTAACAGCCACGGGGTCTGGGAACACGGTGTGAAAACCACAGGAGAGGGAGGCAACCCTCGGCCCTTTGCTGGCTGTAAGGCAGTGATGCTACTCGAGGGGAAGTGGGAGGCCTGTGAAACGCCCTGCTCCGCTCACTTAAATCTACCCACCCCCCCAGGCAGGAGCCTGTGACCCTCTCCTGTGTCACCTACTAACACCCTAAATCTGACCAGGCTGTTCCTGCTGAAATTCCAAATTCCTTCACAGACAGTCCACAAGGCTCCCAGTGACAGGGCCCTGCCTGCCTCGCAGCCCCTGGACTCATCTCCTCCCTGCTCCCTTGCTCTGCCAAGCCACACAGGCCTCCGTGAGGCTTGTCCCTGCACCTCACCAAGCTCTGTCCTCCCTTCAGACCTTTGCACTATGGTTCCCTCCACCTGGAGGGCTGTTCCTTCTCCTCCCATCCCACATGACTGCCTCACCTTGCCAAAATGGGATCAGCTTAGAGGCCCTCCGCGCAGCCGCATGCATCTAAAGTGCCCAGTCTGTCACCCGATTTGAATTCGCTGCCTAGCACCTCCCCTCCTAACCGGCTCCTTGCTTATTCACCTGTTTCGGGTTGGTCTCCCTCAGCCCCACAAGGATAGGAACTTTGATAAGTACACCGCTGTATTCCCAGTACTGATGCAACGCTGGCACATAGGAGGCGTTCAGTAAATGGTGGTAGGTGAGTGAAACCTTTTCCTCGGCTCCACAATACCCTTAGGATCCATCCTCACCTCTCACCCAGGCCCACAGGCCAGTGCAGCAGAGCCCCTGCCAACCCCTGCAGGCACTTCTGCTGCTCTCCTGCCCAAACCCAGCCTTCCTGCCACTCCTGGAACTGCGAGCTGTGGTGGACAGGGACAGTGACATGCACCTATAGTCCCAGCTACTCAGGAGACTGAGGCAAGAGGATCACTTGAGCCCAGGAGTTCAAGACTAGCCTGAGCAACATAGCAAGACCCGTTTCCACAAAAAAATTTAAAAATTAACCGGGCATGGCGGCATGCACCTGTAGTCCCAGCTACTCAAGATGTACAAGATGGAAGGATCACTTAAGCCTAGGAGGTCAAGCCTGCAGTGAGCTGTGATCACACCACTGCACTCCAGCCTGGGTGACAGAGTGAGGCCCTACCTCAAAAGAAAAAAGAAAAAAAGCAGAGCCTGACCTCTGAAAAGACTCGAATGTGTCTACCTTGCAGGGGCTCAGGGCTGCAAAGCCACTGTGTAGAAGAGTGGGCCTGGGAGCTGCCCTTGTCAGTTCTGACTTGATTGCATGTCTCCTCCGACCTCTGTTTCTGCATCTGGAAAACTGAGATGCTAATTTCAGCCCCGATTTCCTCCTAGTGCTCTCTGACACGGTTCTGTGAACTGGCAAGGGCCTTCAAAGTCCTGGCAGAAATATTAGGAATTACAATTGCTAGGATATACCAATGGCTCACCATGTGTCAGGCACTCTTCTCAGTGAGAAGACGTTTCAGGTAGGCTTACTGTATGCCAGCATAGTTATGAATGCTTCCCACAAATTAATCCACTCAACCTTCACAATAATCCTATCAGGTGGGAATTATCCTCCCCATGACACCGATGATGAAATGAGCTCAGAAGGGTTGGGGAGCCTGCTCAAGGTCACACAACCATGGAGTGGCAGGGCTGGATTTGAACCCTGTGCTCTCACTCGCTTCCATGCAGCTCTTTACAGAGGCTGGAAACCAGAACATCAAAGTTCTGGATCCTAGCTGGGCCAGGCTGGAGAGCTGGATCCTGGAATGCTCAAGGGGACCAAAAGTAGGGGGTGGGGGAGGCTGGATGCCTCAGTTCCATAACATAAGCATGACTGCCAACCAAGACTTACACAGTGCCGGGCACCATTCTAGGAGCTTCTCGTGGATTAATTCATTTAATCCTCACAACAGCCCAAGGTGGGTGTCCTTCTGAGACCACTGTATGGGAGTGAACAGTGTGGTCTGAGGTCACAGAGCTAGAACCCACTTCTCCATCCTGCCGCTAGCCAACGCAGGTCCCTGGTAGCTGTGTCACCTCCCGCGTAGCTCTCTTGCTATCTTCTTCTCCCAGCACACACCTGCCCAGGGTTAAAGGATGCCCTGGCTCCACTCTGAGGAGGGACCAAGAACTGCTGGACTGGCTGCAGGCAGAGATGCTCAGGGCAGCCTGAGACTCAGGGGTGAGAAGAAGGAAAGACACAGGATAGTCACCTCTATAGGTGGAGGACAGAGAACAGAGGTGACTCTATCCTATGTCTTTCCTTCCTTTCACCCAGCCTGGAACCTGGTGAGCAAGGAATGCAGGGTACTAGGGGCTCAGTGACCTGGGTTCAAATCCCACCCTGGCGTCCACAGGGTCTGATAAGACCTCGGGGAAGGCAATTCTTCCTCTGAACTTCAATTTCAGACTCTGCAAAAAAAGGACACAAATACCAGATAAAACCTGAAGCACAGGGCTGGGCAGAGTATATGCTCATAGACAAAAGCCACTGCTCCAGTTTCTCCTTGACAAGAGGATCTGAGGCCAAGGTGGGCCAAGGGCTCACATCACACCTCTACCACTTCAGCTATGAGACCTCAGGGAAATCTTTATACTTCACAGTGAGTGTAATGATTCCTCATCTGTAAAATGGTATCACACTTCTAACTAGCTTGTAGCTCTCCATAAAATAGGCCTAACCACAGGTATGTTTTGAGACTTAAGTGAGGTCACATGTGCAAAAGCCCTGTCACACGCCTGGCATGGGGTGAATGCTATAAACACTGGGCATCCACTAGCTCTGGAAATGATTTGCCTCTCTGAGCTGCTGTTTTCTCATCTAAAAGGGAAAGCATAACAACAGCGCCTACTGCTCTAGAATTCAAGTATTCAGCAAGTTTATCTATAAGAAGCATTCCAAACAGCGTGTGGCCCACAGAATGCACTCAGTTACCCTCAGCCATCAATTTCATGATTACTGTTTTTACTGCCGCTGTTAGCCCCATCAGGCAAAGCCTCTAAAAGCTGGCAGGAGAGGACCAGAGGAACAAACCCCTAGTGGAGAAAAATTATACAGAGCCCCCGCTGCCTCACAGACTGTGGGACGTGGGACCTTTCTCCCCAGGAACCACAAGGCACGGAAGCCAGTCAGCTTGGAAGTCACTGCTGCAGACTAGGGGCAACCGTCTGCCCCCTCTGACCACATCACCAGCCCAGGTCTGCTGGGTCAATCAGGGACTGCAGCCAGTCCTCCGGGAACTCCAGACCCAGAGCAAAGGCTACAGGGCAAGCCAAGGTCATGATCTGGCCTAGGGAGCAGGGACACTGACCACAGACCTCTGGGGCTAGCTGCTCCCAGCACCAGTCCACAGACCACAATAAGACACCAGATCCACGGGGGATCGACTGTCCGAAGCCCTTCAGAGCAGCCTTCCTCCTTGGGCCAGGCTAGGCCAGGGGCACCCCCCTCCAAGTCCCCTTGGCCTATGCAAAGAGGAACAGCTGGGAAAACAGCTCCCGGCCTCACTGCAAGGCCAACTGTTACTGCCTTGGTGGGGAGTGTAAACATGATGTGTGACTGATCTGGTAACCGGGAGACACAAACAGCTTCGTGGCCAGCGACAGAAGAGTATGTAATGGTCTGCGTTGGTTCCTGGACCCTTCACATCCACTGCCAACCAAGGTCAGCCCATGAGTGAACTCCTGCTTCTCTGGAAAAGTAGGAGTGGATGAGGTTGAAAAGCAGCCCATTGGAGGCCCTAGTTACTCCATCCAGCCCAGGCATCTTGCTGAGCCCAAGAGGTCTCCAAATGAGAAGAGGTCCTCACAATCGTAAGATCAAGATGGCCCCAGAAAGCTTTCCCAGGGGGAAGAGGTGTTCCCCCAAACACTTCTTCCTCCCAAGTTTTAACAAGCTGGTCCAGGGGCATGGCTCCTCAAATCCAAGCCTAATCCCTCTTCCTCTTCCGAATGTGGAGCCTAAAGCTCAGACAACTTCAGTGATTTCTAACGCAGCTTTCCTCCCTTCCCTATGGAAGGAAAGAACTGTCACTGACTGGTGAAAAATCTGAGAGGGTAATGGAATCCAGAGCAGCACCTCCGTGGTCCAAGGCACCCCAGTAACCATGACGTTCCCTCCAAAGTCGTTAAGAAGTTCAATAAAGGCTGAGCTCAGTGTAAACCCCCAACCCCACACACGTCAAATACAAGAAACAGAAACCCCTCCTCACCAATCGGAATCACAGTCCTCCCAAAATACGCCCCTAAAACCCACTAGGGCCTGTCCCGCCCCGTCCCAGTCCCTTAAAGATCACAAACATCACAGTCCTCCTCTGATTTGGGCTCCCCTACGTTCTAAGCAGGGCTCCCCCAACGCCGTGGTGATACAACCCAGCCACACTTCGGGAAGCATGCTCCCCAGAAGCCTCCACCCCTGTAAATACAGCACAGCAACGGCTTCCACAGCGCCAAAAAGGTACACCCCTCTACACTTGATGCGGCTCGCCCCCTCGATAGTTTAGCCCGCGCACGCCAGGCTCGATCTGCCCGCCGCGCCCCACGGGTCCAGCCCCCCGCCCGCACACGCTGGGGCCTGCGCTCCCCGTCCCGCACACTCGCAGCGCTCCCCTCGCCGCCTCACCGCCTCAAGTGGTAACGGCCCGCCGCCACCCCCAAGCCCCCGGACCCCGCCGGCCAGGTCCACCGCCCCCGCTCGGTCACCCCCATCAGCTCCGGAAGGGGGGGCTTGCGAGGACCCGCGGTCCCCCCGGGCGGGCACGGGTGGCTACAACCCACTCCTCGCGCGGCACCGCGGGGGGCCCGACGGACGCGACCATCGCGGGGGGAGGGGCGCTCGGGGACACACGCGCTGGCGCACTCACACTGGTCACCGGCAGCCCTGCGCAGCTTCTCCGGCGGGGCTCTACCTCCCGCCCATCGCCACGCTGCGCTGGTTCCCGTTTCCTTGCTGTTTTCCTCAGTAGCGGGCTTACGCCGCAGCGCAGCGGGGCCGTCGACGCCTGTTCGGAGCGCCGAGCGCGCGAGAGCAGGCCTCACGAGCGTTGCGGTCTCTCCCCCTGTCCCCTCCCCCAGCCCTTACACCGCCGCCGCGTCTCTCCCACCCTGGCAAGACAGACGAAGAACATTCTACCACTCAGTCTTCAGGAAGTGACGTACAAAGAGCCGAAGACGAACTCTGAGAGAGCAAGAGCGCAAGCGCAGGGCAGAGAAGGAGGCGGGCTCACAGCAGGGCGCCTGCGCACATTAGACAACTTTGGGCCTGTGTGGGTTAGAGATGGGCCTCGCTAATTCGTGGGGCGGAAAGCCGAGGAGGGGTTACGCAGGCGCAGTAGGACTCCGAAGCCTGCTTTCCCTAGGGACTCACCGCAGCGATTATTTCCCGGCAGCCTCTAGTCCGTATTTACATACGCTTTGATCTTGTTTTACTTCGTTCTGTGTTCTTAAAGGAATCCGGAGCGGGAGTTAGTTAGGAGGGGTTTCCTTTTCAGTGTGCTCGTCATGGTTGAGCTCAGGCTCTGAAGCCACACAACCCGAGATTTGAATTTCCTCCTTTCTGGTGACTGTGGGCAGAAGGCTTGGCCGTTTTCTGTGCCTCAGTATCCACATCTGCTAAATGGAAACAATCATCCCTGTGTCGCTGGCTTTTGAACTATTTTAATGTAAACAAAACGGTTTTTACAAATTAGTTCATGACTGCAAAATATTAATGCCACCTGCTCTCATAGTACATATTCCAGTAAATCTGGGATATAACATTTTATAATGCAACTTGGGCCCATAAAGGCCTTAAAATCACCCTGCGGCCGGGCGCGGTGGCTCACCCCTGTAATCCTAGCACTTGGGGAGGCCAAGGCGGGCGGATCACGAGGTCAGGAGTGCGAGACCAGCCTGGCCAACATAGTGAAACCCCGTCTCTACTCAAAATACAAAAAAAAAAAAAAAAATAGCCCGGCGTGGCGGTGCCTGTAATCCCAGCTACTTGGGAGGCTGAGGCCGGAGAACTGCGTGAACCCGGGAGGCGAAGGTTTCAGTGAGCCCAGATTGTGCCATTGCACTCCAGCCCACGCGACAGTGCAAGACTCCGTCTCAAAAAAAGAAAAAAAAAATCACCCTGCAAGAAAAGAGCTTTGCACAGATCCTGATCCGTATATTAGCTAGTTGTACTGGACAGCTGTGAGGCATCTGGCTCCCAGCCCCTCCTCTCTCGTAGGGGATTGTGCTGCCTCCTGAATTTGGGTTCTAGTATGCCATATAGCTTGGCAATTGTATGCATTGGTAAGTGAGAAAAATGCCTGGCTGAGAGTTGAATCCTGGGTCAATCCCACCTCAGTCTGTGGGAGTGTTTTGGGCAAATCCTGCTGAAGGCTGGGCTTTCGTTTTCCGAGAAGTAAACCTAATGCTGGAACGAGCCCTATCTTAATTGGTTTCTAGCTTAGAACTTGCTGCTCAGTATTCCTAATTCACAGTCTTCCCCATCAGTCGGTGTTAATAACTCTGACCAATGCCCCCCGCCCCCCTTCACAGCCCTAACCATTTTCATCTATTACTGTCTGGTGACAGGTCTGTTTAGTGAGAACTGCACAGGAAACCCAATAAAGGAAGAGACCAAGACTGTCTCAGACATCAGTGTGTATCCAACATTGCCCAGAATGGGCTCTTGCAGAATGTCTGTTTCAACAATTCGTCCTTCTGCCCTAATCTAGACTCAAGGTTACTGTGACCAACCCTCTTCTCTCCTGTCAGCTGAACAGCTGAACAGGCCATTCCCCTACATCTAAAGTCTCCCCTGGGCCAACTTGAATCCTAGCCCCTCCTAGGGCACTTAATTATGACACACTGAGATCTCACTGAAACCACCCATGTGCTTGTGTATAAAGTCCTTGCAGCACTGGTAGTCAAGGGCAATGGCTTTTCTCTCTCTCTTTTTTTGTTTTTTTTTTTTTTTGAGACGGAGTCTCACTCTGTCTCCAGGCTGGAGTGCAGTGGCAAGATCTCAGCTCACTGCAACCTCCGCCTCCCAGGTTCAAGCAATTCTCCTGCCTCAGCCTCCCGAGTAGCTGGGATTACAGAAATGCGCCACCACGCCAAGCTAATTTTTTTGTATTTTTAGTAGAGACGGGGTTTCACCATGTTGGCCAGGATGGTCTCCATCTCTTGACCTCGTGATCCACCTGCCTCAGCCTCCCAAAGTGCTGGGATTACAGACGTGAGCCACCGCGCCCGGCTCTTTGTGCGTTTGGTTTTGGTTTTTTGTTGTTTTTTTGAGACAGGGTTTCACTCCCTCTGTCACCGAGCTTGAAATGCAGTGGCACGATCTCAGCTCACTGCAACTGACACCTCCCATGCTCAAGCCATCTCCCACTTCAGCCTCCCAAGTACTGGGACCACAGATGTGCGCCACTATGCCCAGCTAATTGTTTTGTATTTTTGGTTGAGACGAGGTTTCACCATGTTGCCCAGACTGGTCGCAAACACCTGAACTGAGGCGATCCACCCACCTCAGCCTCCCAAAGAGCTGGGATTAGACATGTGAGCCACCACACTTGGCCTAATATTCTTTTTTTTTTTTTTTTTTTTTTTTTGACACAGTCTCGCTCTGTTGCCCAAGCCGGAGTGCAGTGGTGCCATCTACCATCTCGGCTCACTGCAACCTCCGCCTCCCAGGTTCAAGCAATTCTCCTGCCTCAGCCTCCTCAGTAGAGGGATTACAGGAATGCGCCACCACGCCAAGCTAATTTTTTTGTATTTTTAGTAGAGACGGGGTTTCACCATGTTGGCCAGGATGGTCTCCATCTCTTGACCTCGTGATTCACCTGCCTCAGCCTCCCAAAGCCACACCTGGATGATTTTTGTATTTTTATTTTTTATTTATTTATTTTTGAGACTGAGTTTCATTCTTGAACCACCACGCCTGGCAATTTTTGAATTTTTAGTAGAGACGCGGTTTCACCATGTTGGCCAGGCTGGTCTCGAACTCCTGACCTGAAATGATCTGCCCACCTCAGCCTCTCAAAGTGCTGGGATTACAGGCGTGAGTCAGCGCGCCCGGCCCTTAATATTCTATTTATTTCAATTCTGCAACCCGCTGAACTGATTTTCTGGTTGTGCCTTGTAGTTTGTAAAACATTAGTCTAGGGGGGTAAACAACCCCCTAGCGTTGTTTGATGAGTAGGAGATGAGTAGGCCCAGGTTCTAATCATAACTTTTCTGTGTCCTTGTCAAAGTCACTTCACTTCTCTGCTCTTTTTTTTTTTTTTTTTTTTTTTTTTTTTTTTTTTTTGAGATGGAGTCTTGCTTCTGTCACGCAGGCAGGAGTGCAGTGGCACAATCTCGGCTCACTGCAACCTCCACCTCCAGGATTCAAGCGATTCTCCTTCCTCAGCCTCCCAAGTGGCTGGGATTACAGGCACCCGCCACCATCCCTGGCTAACTTTTGTATTTTTAGTAGAGACGGAGTTTCGCCACGTTGGCCAGGCTGGTTTTGAACTCCTGATCTCAGATGATCCACCTGCTTCGGCCTCCCAAAGTGCTAGGATTACAGGCATGAGTCACCAAGCCCAGCCTCTTTTTTCTTTATTATTTTATTATTATGTTGAGACAGAGTCTCACTCTGCCTCCCAGGCTGGAATGCAGTGGTGTGAATACATCTCACTGCAGCCTTGACCTCCTGGGCTCAAGCAATCCTCCCACCACAGACTCCAGAGTAGTTGGGACCACAAACGCACACCACTACACCCAGCTAAATTTTTTTTTTTTCTTTTTTTGAGATGGAGTTTTGCCCTTGTTGCCCAGGCTGGAGTGCAATGACGTGATCTCAGCTCACTGCATCCTCCACCTCCACCTCCTGGACTCAAGCTGTTCTCTTGCCTCAGTCTTCTGAGTAGCTGGGATTACAGGCATGGGCCACCATGCCCGGCTAATTTTGTATTTTTAGTAGAGATGGGGTTTCTCCATGTTGGTCAGCTGGTCTCGAACTCCCGAACTCAAGTGATCCACCCTCCTCGGCCTCCCAAAATCCTGGGATTACAGGCGTGAGCCACTGCACCCGGCCTGCCCAGCTAAATTTTAAATTTTTTAGAGATAGAGGGGGTCTCACCATCTTGCCCAGGCTGGTCTGGAACTCCTGGCCTCAAGCAGTCCTCCTGCCTCAGCCTCCCAAAGTGCTGGGATTACAGGCATGAGCCACCTGTTCGATCAATAAGATTGAACACATTTATCAATCTGCTTCCAACAGATGGCTTCCAATCCCACGTGGAAAAGCCAAAGGCCTCACTGTGGTCTTCATGGCTGTATATGATCTGTCCCTGCCTGTTTCTCTAACTTCATCGCAAACTACTCTTGTCCCTGGCCCATGTTCCAGACACACATACCTCCTCTCTGCCCCTTCAAAAAGATGAGCCTCGGGGCATTTGGGAACTTGCTGTCTCCTCTGGCTGGACTCTTCATGTCTCTGATCCTGATCTTGGCATGACTGGTTCCTTCTTTCTTCTCTTTCACAACTCTGTTCAAATCTCACCTTTGGGCGCAGTGGCTCATGCCCATAATCCCAGCACTTTGGGAGGCCAAGGCGGGCGGGTCACCTGAGGTCAGGAGTTCCAGACCAGCCCGGCCAACATGGTGAAACCCTGTCTCTACAAAAAAATACAAAAATTAGCTAGGCATGATGGTGGGTGCCTGTAATCCCAGATACTTGGAGGCTGAGGTGGGAGAATCACTTCAACCTGGGAGGCAGAGGTTGCACTGAGCTGAAATGGTACCACTGCATTCCAGCCTGGGCGACAGAGCAAGACTGTTTCAAAAAAAAAACATACAAACAAAACACCCAAATCTCACCTCCTAAGTGCTTTCCTTGGCCACTCCGAGTCTAAAAGGGCCATGCTGTCACCATCTTTGTAAGCATATTTGAATCCTCTACCTAGAACTTAACACTAAAAGATATTTTTGTTGTTTATTTTGTGTCCTCCCCCAAGCCAGAATATACATTTGCTCATGAGGACAAGGACTCTTGGGTACCAATGTATTTCCAGCCCATGGAAGAATGCCTGTGAAAAAGTTCGAACATACCACCCCTATATATGCCCATTTGATATGCTGATTACTTCAAACGGAGGGAACTCAGGGAAACAGTAAATGCAGAGACTTTCTCTGACCTTCCCTTATCTGCCTGTACATGGATCCTCCAAAAGGAACTCCATTGTCATGAATTCCCTCTCCAGGAATCTTCTCAATCAGGGAAGATAAGCTCAGATCACAGGAGAAGAGACTGGAGGTTGACATGATGCCCAGACTGTCACCTGTTCTTCTGGGAAAACTTTTCTTAACTAAGAGACAATATGCGTAACAACTTTTATTCGCCATACACTTCATCCCTGCACCCTCCCATAACTTATGTCACCACCACCTCCCAGAAGCCCCAAGCCCCTCTTCTTTTCTGCAGGTCAGGATGCTATATAATAAGCTTCAATCCTCTGACCCTTCTTTGAATCTCACATTTTGTGGAACTCTCACGTGTATGTATGTAATTTTTTTTTTTTTTTTTTTTTTTTGAGATGGAGTCTCACTCTGTTGCCCAAGCTGAAGTGCAGTGGCGTGATCTCGGTTCACTACAACCTCCGCTTCCCAGGTTCAAGCAATTCTCCCACCTCAGCCTCCCAAGTAGCTGGGATTACAGGCGCCCGCCACACCACCATCCCTGGCCAATTTTTATACTTTTAGTAGAGATGGGGTTTCGCCATTTTGGCCAGGGTGGTCTCGAACTCCTGACCTCAAGAGATCCGCCCACCTCAGCCTCCCAAAGGGCTGGGATTACAGGCATGAGCCACCATGCCTGGCAATGTTTTGCTACTCTTTTTTGATTTTTGTTTTCTGAGACAGAGTCTCGCTCTGTCGCCCAGGCTAGAGTGCAATGACGCGATCTTGGCTCACTGTAACCTCCGCTTCCTGGGTTCAAGTGATTCTCCTGCCTCAGCCTCCTGAGTAGCTGGGATTACAGGCAAACGCCACCATACCAGGCTAATTTTTATATTTTTAGTAGAGACGGGGTTTCACCATGTTGGCCAGGCTGGTCTTGAACTCTTGACCTCATGATCTGCCCGCCTTGGCCTCACAAAGTCCTGGGATTACAGGTGTGAGCCACCACGCTCGACCTTTTGCTACTGTTACTCTGCCTTATATCGGTTTAATGTGTAAGCCAGCCAAAGAATTTAGAAGGGTAGCGGGAGGGGCCTGGGCACAGCTGGCTCATGCCTATAATCCCAGCATTTTAGCGAGGTGGGTGATCACGAGGTCAGGAGATCGAAGACCCATCCTGGCTAAACATGGGTGAAACCCCATCTCTACTAAAAATACAAAAGCTTAGCCAGATGGCTGGCAGATGCCTGTAGGTCCCAGCTACTCAGAGGAGGCTTGAGACAGGCGAGGAATGGCAGTGAACCCGGTAGGGTTGCGAGCTTGCCAGTGGGAGCCGAGATCGCCACCACTGCACTCTCAGGCCTGCCCGAGGCGACAGCAGGCGGAGGGACTCCGTTCTCAAAAAAAAAAAAAAAAAAATTCGCAATGCCACAGGCCTGTAATTCCATCTATTTAGGAGGGTGAGGCAGGAGAATCGCTTGAACCTGTGAGGCAGAGGTTGCAGTGAGCCAAGATCGTGCCACTGCACTACAGCCTGGGCGACAGAGCGAGACTCTGTCTCAAAAAAAAAACCAGGTATCGGGAAGCCATTTTTCACAACCTTCCAGTTTCTGGTGCCCAACGTGGGGCATCTCTCACTTTTTACGCTGAGACTGCTTCAGCAGCAGGCTCCTGGCATGCCTGACCAAACACTGGCCATAGCTAAGGTTTCCTACCACATTAGCCCCCCAGATCTCTGCCTGTAGAGCCCAGCGGAAGCAAGATAGGAAAGGGTCTCTTTGTCTTTTTCCCTTTTCTAAGTTTGGATTAGCAGGAGAAAATGTGTACAAATTAGTTCTTGTATAATAACTCTGGCTTTTTGTTTGGTTATTTTTTTTGGTGGTGGGGGGTGGTATTCTTGTTTTCTGATTCCTCTCCTCCCAGAGATGGTCATTGTTTTCCTACGTCTGTGTCTTTTGTGTCGTGTCATACAGAAGAGAATCATAGGACAAGAACACAAGCCTCAAAGACTGGTGAGTTCACACTTCTCAGCAGACCAACGTCTGTTGAGACTAATTTTGCTATGGGTCCCCAAGACAAAAACCAGATGAGGTGCTCCTTGGGTCTTGTTTTATGTCCTGAGAGTTTGGCTTTTCCATCCGTGAGAACACTCTGGCCTCTGCCAGCTGAGGGTGCAAGTGTTGGCTTGTGTCGGCCAGCCAGTCAAATAGGCTGGAAGCCCACAATGCGGAGTGACAAGTGGCATTCTCTTTGTCCACTCGTGCCAGCTCTCAAGAGAGTTTGGTCCCAATAGCCATCCCAGTCCGCAAGGGCTTTGTTGTCTCAACCTTTAATTGACAGTACTAGGAAAGTTGAATCCCAGTAGTGCTTGCTTGGTGTCACAGATTAGTGGGTCAGTGAGTGTCGTGGGAGACTGGAGACACCATTTACACAAACACTATCCTTAATGCCTGTGGCAACAAAGGTCTTTGCTTTCTTTTTTTTTTTTTTTTTTGAGTTGGAGTCTCACCCTGTCGCCCAGGCTGGAGTGCAGTGGCTTGATCTCGCCTCACTGCAACTTCCACCTCCTGGGTTCAAATGATTCTCCTGCCTCAGCCTCCCGAGTAGCTGGGATTATAGGTGCCCACCACCACACCCAGCTAATTTTTGTATTTTTAGTAGAGACAGGGTTTTACCATGTTGGCCAGGCTGGTCTTGAACTCCTGACCTTGTGATCCACCTGCCTCAGCCTCCCAAAGTGCTGGGATTAGCCACTGTGCTTGGCCTAAACAGCTGTCTTATCGGTACCTATGGAAAAGATCAAGAGGAAAAGAGGACAGAAAAGGGTATAACAGCTAGTCATAGAGACTCCTCTAGCAAGATTAAAAGCAGAAATCAGATTACTTTTTTTTTTTGAGACAGAGTCTCGCTCTGTCACCCAGGCTGGAGTATAATAGCGTGATCTCAGCTCACTGCAACCTCCATCTCCCAGGTTCAAGCGATTCTCCCTGCCTCAGCCTCCTGAGTGACTGACATTACAGGCACCCACCACCATACCCGGATAATTTTTGTATTTTTAGTCGAGACAAGGTTTCACCATGTTGGTCAGGCTGGTCTCGAACTCCTGACCTCAGGTGATCCGCCCGCCTCGGCCTCCCAAAGTGCTGGGATTACATGCATGAGCCACCGTACCTGGCCCAGATTACTTATTTATGTATTTATTTATTGAGACAAGAGTCTCACTGTGTCACCCAGGCTGGAGTGCAGCGTCGCAATCACCACTCACTGCAGCCTCTGCCTCCTGCGCTCAAGTGATCCTCCCACCTCAACCTCCCAAGTAGCTGGGTCTACAGGCATGTGCCACCACTCCTGGCTAATTTTTTTAGTTTTGTAGAGACAGGGTCTTGCCATGCTGCCCAGGCTGCTCTTAAACTCCTGGTCTCAAGTGATCCTCCTGCCCTGGCCTCCCAAAGTGCTGGGATGACAGGCATGAACCACCATGCCTGGCCCACTCGTGTAAATTAAATATAGTCACATGTCACTTAATGATGAGAATATGTTCTGAGAAATTCCTTCATTAGGCAATTTTGTCATTCTGTGAACATCAGAGAGTATATTTATGCAAAGTTAGATCACATAGCCTACTACATACCTAGGCTGTAAGTTATAGTCTATTGCTATAAACTTGTACCGCATGTTATTGTACTGAATACCGAAGGCAATTGTAACACAATGCTGTTTGCTTGTTTTTATTTTTTTGAGACCAAGTCTTGCTCTGTCACCCATGCTGGAGTGAGTGGCACCATCTTGGCTCACTGCAACCTCTGCCTCCTGGATTCAAGCAATTCTCCTGCCTCAGCCTCCCAAGTAGCTGGGATTACAGGTGCACACCACCATGCCTGGCTAATTTGTTGTATTTTTGGTAGAGATGGGGTTTCGCCATGTTGACCAGGCTGGTCTTGAACTCCTGACCTCAAGCAATCTGCCCGCCTCGGCCTCCCAAAATGCTGGGATTACAGGCATGAGCCATCATGCCTGGCCAAGTGTTTATATTAAACATAGAAAAGGTACAATAAAAGAAAAATGTGGGCCGGGCACGGTGGCTCACACCTGTAATCCCAGCACTTTGGGAGGCTGAGACAGGTGGATCACCTGATGTTAGGAGTTCAAGACCAGCCTGATCAACATGGTGAAACCCCATCTCTAATAAAAATACAAAAATTAGCTGGGCGTGGTGGCGGGCATCTGTAATCCCAGCTACTTGGGAGGCTGAGGCAAGATCATTGCTCGAACCTAGGAGGCAGAGGTTGCAGTGAGCTGAGATCGCACCATTGCACTCCAGCCTGGACAACAGAGCGAGACCCTATCTCAAAAAAAAAAAAAAGATAAAAGGGGTGCACTTGTAGAGGGCATTTCCATTACAACGTTATGGGACCACCATCATCTATGTGGTGCATCGTTCATTAAACATCGTTATGCAGCGGATGACTATATGCCTAAAACTACTAGAAATATAGGAAGTAATCCAAATGCTTTTCAAGTTCACATGACTTGGGTACATCTTTGGTAAATAAAACTAGTTTAATATTGTTGGTTTAATGAAAAACAGCTCTGTGTTCTGATTTACAAAAAAAAAAAAAAAAAAAATTAAAAACAAAACCCAAAAAACCCTATACATGTATTTCATGTTATGGTCCTTGCTTAAGTGATGGCTGCCTGACATGCATTTGATGTAAAAATGGTGAATAGCAGGGACAGGCACAGTGGCTCATGCCTGTAATCCCAGCACTTTGGGAGGCCAAGGTGGGCAGATTACTTGAAGTCAGGAGTACAGGACCAGCCTGGCCAACAGAGTGAAACCCAGTCTCTACTAAAAATACAAAAAAATTAGCCAGGCGCGGTGGCTCACGGCTGTAATCCCAACACTTTGGGAGGCCAAGGTGAGTGGATCACGAGGTCAGGAGTTCAAGATCAGCCTGGCCAAGATGGTGAAAACCCGTCTTTACTAAAAATACAAAAATTAGCTGGGCGTAGTGGCAGGCACCTGTAATCCCAGCTACTCTGGAGGCTGAGGCAGAGAACTGCTTGAACCCGGGAGGCGGAGGCTGCAGTAAGGTGAGATTGCGCCACTGCACTCCAGCCTGGGCAACAGAGGGCGACTCCATCTCAAAACAAAAACACAAAAAAATTAGCCTGGTGTGGTGGCGGGCACCTGTGGTCCCAGCTACTCAGAAGGCTGAGGCAGGAGAATTGCTTGAACCTGAGAGGTGGAGGTTGCAGTGAGCAGAGATCGCACCACTGCATTCCGGGTCGAGTGACACAGCGTGACTCCATCTCAAAAAAAAAAAAAAAAATTAGTTGGGTTTGGTGGTGCACATCTGTAATCCCAGCAACTCAGGAGGCTAAGGCAGGAGAATGGCTTGAACTCAGAGGCAGAGGTCGCAGTGAGCCAAGATCCTGTCACTACATTCCAGCTTGGGTGACAGAGTGAGACAATGTCTCAAAAAAAAAAAAAAAAAAAAGGTGAGTAAGGAAATGACTTGGGAGAGCTGACTTTGTCTAATGTCTCATGAAACTTCCATGACTAATCTAAGCATAATTGTTAAGAACATGTGAAATAAATAAATGTAAATAGGACCGAAGTTTATAAATGAAATTTTCAACAACAACTGTGCTTTATGCTTGAACCTGGGAGGCAGAGGTTGCAGTGAGCTGAGATCATGCCATTGCACTCCAGCCTGGGCAATAAGAGTGAAACACTGTTTCAGAAAAAAAAAAGCAAGAAAAAATGATTGTGGTTTATAAATATCTCTTTAAAAAGGTTTCCCAACCTCCTGGGTAACTATACCCTTGGACGGCAGATATTCATTAAATATCCAGGTCATTTCCAAATAAAACAAAATACTGAAGCATTTATTGCTGAACACAGGCACAAGTTTATTTACCTTTGGCTTCTTAAAATTTATAGAAAGAAATAATATATTAGGGTCCATAGGTAAACACGTCCTGTTTCATACTGAAAAACCATTCTGCGCAAAAACACGTTTCTAGAAATTATGTGTCTTCATAAAATGTTAGCACATGACAGTTCAAAATCGCTTACTTCCTAGGTTTTCACTGTAGAGTTGCTAAAACTCTAATATATAATTAAAACTACTATAAGTGATTCTGTATGCAAAGTGTACAAGGAAAGTAAGATGTTATGAGGTATGAAGATGTGGGGGGCGTTTGTTGAGGAAAAATGACTTTGTCGAGTTTAGAAGTTATTGCAGAATGAAGGAAGGAAGAAAAGATATAGGTAAAACTGAATGCATATAAAAGTTGGAAAGAGAGAATCTTTTGTGGTCAAACTGACCAAAATTGGGTGAATTTATTATGTCTTAAAAATGACCCTTAATATCAAGGGTACACTGATGCAAAACTAGAATTTGGTATTATATTTTAAAATGCAAGATTTTCTTGTAGTATTGATAAGAAAGAGTGATTTTCTTTTTCACCTTTTAAGTAATCTGCCTTAAAAAACCTGTCTTATCAAAGTAATTTTCCCAGCACTTTGGGAGGCCGAGGCGGGCGGATCACAAGGTCAGGAGATCAAGACCATCCCGGCTAACATGGTGAAACCCCGTCTCTACTAAAAATACAAAAAAAATTAGCCGGGCGTGGTGGCAGACGCCTGTAGTCCCAGATACTCAGGAGCCTGAGGCAGGAGAATGGCATGAACCCATGAGGCGGAGCTTGTAGTGAGCCGAGATCATGCCACTGCACTCCAGCCTGGGCAAAAGAGCGAGACTCTGTCTCCAAAAAAAAAAAAGAGAGCTAATATATATATTTTTTACAACTATGTAACTTTCTCTATTTGCCTTTGAAGCCTTTTAATAATTACCCTGGTGATTATGAAATTAATATTAATAAATATTAAATGCTCATTAAATATTTAAATAAAATATTAAATGATTATAAAATGAACAGTTGATTAAATAGGATCTCAGATCACTATATCATTCAATAATTACTCTGGTAACCAGACTAATTATTAGTGACCTAAATTAATAGTTACCTGAGATCCTACGTAATCAAATGTTTTCCTTTTTTCTTAATTTCAAAAAATATGGAAGGGCTAATGAATTTGCGAGTTATCCTTGCACAGGGGCCATGCTAATCTTCTCTGTATCGTTCCAACTTTAGTATATGTGCTGCCAAAGCAAGCACTAATCAAGTGTTTTAAGACTTTACATTTTTTACAAACTTCCTAAAATCAAATTCTAAATTCAGTCTTTTGACCTTGAATTAACTTTGGAATTTGCCAGTTGAGCCCTGGAAAGCTCAAAAGATGTGTTTCTCACCTTGAAAAAGAGAGACATTAGCCAGGCACAGTGGCTCATGCCTGTAATCCCAGCACTTTGGGAGGTCGAGGCTGGTGGATCATGAAGTCAGGAGTTGAAGACCAGCCTGGCCAACATGGCAAAACCCCGTCTCTACTAAAAATACAAAAAAAAAAAAAAAAATTAGTCAGGCATGGTGGCAGGAGCCTATAATCCCAGCTACTCGGGAGGCTGAGGCAGGAGAATCGCTTGAACCTGGGGGGTGGAGGTTGCAGAGAGCCGAGATCACACCATTGCATCCCAGCCTGGGTGACAGAGCGAAACTCCATCTCAAAAAAGAGAGACATTAGACTAATTAGGCTTATTTGAAATGTTAAATTAAATGGGAAACATTGTCAAATAACAACTGATACTAAACGTTAAGTTATATTTATGAACCCAGGGTAGGAGGTGATGAGGGTGATAAAAAACCATCTTTTAAATAAGTTTATGGCCAAGTGCGATGGCTCATGCTTGTAATCCCAGCATTTTGGGAGGGCGAGGCGGAGGGATCATGAAGTCAGGAGTTCGAGACCAGCCTAGCCAACACGGTGAAACCCCATCTCTACTAAAAATACAAAAATTAGCTGGGCGTGGTGGCGGGCACCTGTAATCCCAGCTACTTGGGAGCCTGAGGCAGGAGAATCACTTGAACCTGGGAGGCGGAGGTTGCGGTGAGCCGAGATCGCGCCACTGCACTCCAGCCTGGGCAAACACAGCTAGACACCATCTCAAGAAAAAAAATAAGTTATATTTCTGGATATGTTACTGATATGAATGTTCTAAAAATTATGAGATTCCTAGAAATCTAATGTTATGTCATATTTTTGTTACTATGTTAACATGATTTTTGCCACAGAAATAACCAGGTTTCCTTGTCAATTGCTGGTCATATAATGAACTCTCATCAGATTTTTAAACCATGGCCATTCTGTCTTGCTCATCGATAGTGTTTTGTTACTTCTCTAAAAGCATCTGCAATCAGCTATTGCCCCAAATTGCTTCAAGATGACTCTGACAAGTAGTCTGGAATAGAAGGTCCTGATAAACTTAAGATTTTAACACTGGACTGGGTAAGAATTTCCAGAACTGTAGTGGAAAAACTGGACTCAGAAAACTGCTGACTTGGCTAGGTGTGGTGGCTCACACCTGTAATACCAGTACTTTGGGAGGCCCAGACAAGCAGATCATTTGAGGCCAGGAGTTTGAGACCAGCCTGGCCAACCTAGAGAAACTGTGTCTCTACTAAACACACACACACACACACACCCAAAAATTAGTTGGATGTGGTGGTGCACACCTGTAATCCCAGCTACTCCAGAGGCTGAGGCACAAGAATCACTTGAACCCAGGAGGTGGAGGTTACACTGAGCTGAGGCACTCTAGCCTCAGTAACAGTGAGACTCTGTCTCAGAAAAAAAAAAAAAAAATCCTGCTAACTCAACATCAAGAATAATAAGAATTACATGGGACTGAGCTGATGGATTGTAACTTTTTTTTTTTTTTTTTTTTTTTGAGACGGAGTCTCGCTCTGTCGCCCGGGCTGGAGTGCAGTGGCCGGATCTCAGCTCACTGCAAGCTCCGCCTCCCGGGTTTACGCCATTCTCCTGCCTCAGCCTCCGGAGTAGCTGGGACTACAGGCGCCCGCCACCTCGCCCGGCTAGTTTTTTAGTATTTTTTTTTAGTAGAGACGGGGTTTCACCATGTTAGCCAGGATGGTCTCGATCTCCTGACCTCGTGATCCACCCGTCTCGGCCTCCCAAAGTGCTGGGATTACAGGCTTGAGCCACCGCGCCTGGCCTGTAACTTTTTTTTAATACCTACAGTATTATAGTGCCATAGGCATAGTTTGATGGCAAGTACCTGGCTCCATAACCTTGAGAGGCTTTTATTATTTATTTATTTATTTTTGAGACAGAGTCTCACTCTGTCGCCCAGGCTGGAGTGCAGTGGCGCAATCTCGGCTCTCTGCAACCTCCACCTCCCAGGTTCAAATGATTCTCCTGCCTCAGCCTCCCGAGTAGCTGGGATTACAGGCACCCACCACCATGCCTGGCTAATGTTTGTATTTTTCGTAGAGACGGGGTTTTGCCATGTTGGTCAGGCTGGTTTCGAACTCCTGACCTCATGATCCGCCCGCCTTCCAAAGTGCTGGGATTGAAGGCGTAAGCCACCGCGCCTGGCCTGAGAGGCTTTGCCTGGCCAACACAGAGAAACCCCATCTGTACTAAAAATACAAAAATTACCCGGGCATGGTGGTGCATGCCTGTAGTCCCAGCTACTCAGGAGGCTGAGGCAGGAGAATCACTTGAACCTGGGAGGCGGAGGTTGCAGTGAGTCGAAATCACTCTACTACACTCCACCCTGGGTGACAGAGCAAGACTCTGTCTAGGAAAAAAAGAAAAAAAAAAAGGTCCAATCTGGGCCAGGCACAGTGGCTCATGCCTGTAATCCCAGCACTTTGGAAGGCCGAGGCAGGCGGATCACTTGAGGTCAGGAGTTGGAAAACAGCCTGGTCAACGTGGAGAAACCCCGTCTCTACGAAAAATACAAAACATTAGCCGGGCAGGTAGTGGGCCCCTGTAATCCCAGCTACTCAGGAGGCTGAGGCAGGAGAATCGCTTGAACCCAGGAGACAGAGGTTGCAGTGAGCCAAGAATGCACCACTGCACTCCAGCCTAGGCGACAGAGCAAGACTCTGTCTCCAAAAAAAAAAAAGAAAAAAGAAAAGAACCTTTACGATCAATCATTATTCTTACTGCTCTTACATAAACAATCAGGCCAAGTTTAATAAGAGACGAACCTTATTTTGCAACAAATTGATCTTTTTTTTTCTTGAAACAGGGTCTTCTGCTCTATCACCCAGGCTGGAGTACAGTGGTAGGAGCACCGTTCACTGCAGCCTCCACCTCCCAGGCTCAGATGATCCTTCTGAGGTCAGCCTCCTGAGTAGTCGGGACTACTGGCATGCGCCAACACGTCTAATTTTTTTGTATTTCGTGTGCCACCACGTCTGATTTTTTTGTATTTTTTGTAGAGATGGGGTTTTGCCACATTGCCCAGGCTGGGCTCCTGGACTAAAGCAATCTGCTCCTGCCTCGGCTCCCAAAGTGCTGGGATTACAGGCATGAGCCACCACTCCTGGCAACAAACTGATCTCATTGTGATTGTGTTTAGCAGAAATGGGGGTGACTGTACAGAGAAAAATTATGTTTCAGAAGAAAACTATAGTGTATCCATTATTAGATTCTAGTTCATTGTTTTGGAGGGTTTGTTATTTACCTGGAAACTTGAGTGGATCCTGAATTCTTCCAGTTTCCTCAAATGTCTGGCTATGACTCTCCAAACTAACATTTCCAGTTTTTCTCCCTTCTGACTTGGAGTTACTGAAATTAAGACTTCCTTTCCTGAAGCCCTGCAAGCTAAAACTAGAAGACTTGATAGAAACTTCAGATAAATCACTCACAAACACTTAGGTATAGACTACCTTCATACCTACCGATATACAAACTAATCAGAAAGTTCACTGGGTTCACACCTGTAATCCCAGCATTTTGGGAAGCCGGGGTGGGAAGACCACCTGAGGTCAGGAGTTCGAGACCAGCCTGGGCAACATGGCGAAATCTCATACAAAAATTAGACGGGCGGGGTGGCGGGCACCTGTAATCCCAGCTACTTGGGAGGCTAAGGTAGGAGAATCGCTTGAACCCAGGAGGCGGAGGCTGCAGTGAGCCAAGAGTGTGCCACTGCACTCCAGCCTGGGCAACAAGAGCAAAACTCCATCTAAAAAAACAAAAAAGGCCAGGCGCAGTGGCTCACACTTGTAATCCCAGCACTTTGGGAGGCCAAGGCAGGCGGATCACGAGGTCAGGAGATCGAGACCATCCTGGCTAACACGGTGAAACCCCATCTCTACTAAAAATACAAAAAATTAGTCGGGCATGGTGGCAGGCACCTGTAGTCCCAGCTACTCGGGAGGTTGAGGCAGGAGAATGGTGTGAACCCAGGAGGTGGAGCTTGCAGTGAGCCGAGATTGTGCCACTGCACTCCAACCTGGGCGACAGAGCGAGACTCCATCTGAAAATAAATAAATAAATAAAAATGGAAATACAAAATACAAAAAAATTAGCCAGGTGTGGTGGTGCATGCCTGTAGTCCCAGCTACTCAGGAGATTGAGGCAGGAGAATCACTTGAACCAAAGAGGTGGAGGTTGCAGTGAGCTGAGATCGTGCCACTGACTCCAGCCTGGGCAACAGAGTGAGACTCTGTCTAAAAACAAAATAATAAAAAGTTCACTGGAACCCCTGATGCAAATTGCAACCAGGAAAATCTGTGTCAAATTGTCACTGCCTGCTCCTACTCCAGCTGAAGATGCTTTGAGCCCAACATCTAGAAATCATCGCAATTGGCTGCCCTCCAGGCTCAGAAACTAGTTTACAGACTGCTCCAAACATTAACCTTATTCTTTTGTTTCCTCTTATTAAATACCTGTTTGCTTGTGCCATGCAGAGGACTGACCATGATGGGAGCCCCCCTGCCACACCACCTCCTGGAATGAGACAGAACTGATTAATCGGACTGACCTAGTCCCAGGTATCAAACTATTCAAACACTAATCTGATTTTTCCCTCATCCACCACCAACTCAACTTTTAGCGTGTGGAACTTCTAGAGAAGTTTCAGATAGGAGAAATGAAGAAGTTCGAGAAATGCCATCCCAAAATACACCCCTTTGATATACTGATTACTTCAAACAGAGGGAACCTAGGGAGCAGCAAGGGCAGAGAGGACTTTCTCTGACCTTCCCTTATCTGCCTAAACATGGATCCTCCAAAAGGAACTCCAATGTCATGAATCCCCTCCCCAGGAATCTTCTCAAACAGGGAAGATGAGCTCAGATCACAGGAGATGAGACTGGAGGTTGGCACCACGCCCAAATCTACTCTTCTGGGACAACTTTTCTTAACTAAGAGACTTATAATCTGCTTAACAAGACAACTTTTATTCACCATAGATTTCCTCCCTGCACCCTCCCATAATTTAGGTCACCACCACCTCCCAGAAGCTGCAAGCTCCTCTTCTTTTCTGTAGCTCAGTATGCTATATGAGCTTCAATCATCTGGCCCTTCTTTGCATCTCATATATTGTGGGGCTCCTGTGCATACTTACATAATTAAAGTGAGTTTTTTCTCCTGTTAATCTGCCTTATGTCAATTTAATATGTAGCCCAAAGAACCTAGAAGGGTAGAAGGAAGCCATTTTTTGCTCCCCTACACCAGGCACATAGTTGGGACTTGGGGATCAAAAAATATTTGTTAACCAAATGTGGTTTTGATTAGGAAGGTTAAATCTCTGTATTAGACTGATTTTTATTCCAGGTCTGAACTTGTCTATTTACCAAGTTGGCCAGGCACAGTGGCTCATGCCTGTCATCCCAGCACTTTGGAAAGCTGAGGCTTCACTTGAGGCCAGGAGTTCGAGACCAGCCAGCTACTAAAAATACAAAAAATTGCCAGGCACGGTGGCTCAAGCCTGTAATCCCAGCACTTTGGGAGGCCGAGACAGGCGGATCACGAGGTCAGGAGATCAAGACCATCCTGGCTAACACAGTGAAACTCCGTCTCTACTAAAAATACAAAAACTAGCCGGGCGAGGTGGCGGGCACCTGTTAGTCCCAGCTACTCCGGAGGCTGAGGCAGGAGAAGGGTGTAAACCCGGGAGGCGGAGCTTGCAGTGAGCTGAGATCTGGCCACTGCACTCCAGTCCGGGTGACAGAGCGAGACTCCACCTCAAAAAAAAAAAAAACAAAAACAAAAAATTAGGCCAGGCGCAGTGGTTCACGCCTGTAATCCTAGCACTTTGGGAGGCCGAGGACAGCGGATCACCTGAGGTCAGGAGTTCGAGACCAGCCTGGCCAAAGTGGCGAAACCCCATCTCTACTAAAAACACAAAAATTAACTGGGCGTAGTGGTGGGCACCGGTAATCCCAGCTAATCAGGAGGCTGAGGGAGGAGAATCACTTGAACCTGGGAGGCAGAGGTTGCAGTGAGCCAAGATCGTGCCACTGTACTCTAGCCTGGGCAAGACAGTCAGACTCTGTCTCAAAAAACAAAGGTAGATTTGAAATAGCAAAATCCTCTCACGTTATTAGGAAAAACTGAAATAATATTAACACCACCTGATCTTTTTTTAGGTCATCAAGAGCAGAAATATTTCACAGCTGCCCAGTGGATTTATAAACTCTATTCACACTTGCCACAAGATGGCGCCACATGAACTGGCCACCCGTGCAGAAACCCAGCTATGTCTTGCAAGCATCAAGTCTTCCTGGAGCAATCTGGGGGACCATTCTATTTTAACATTCACTGTCTAAAAGGAAGCTCTTACACGACACCTAAATGCAACATGTTAAGTTACCAGGGTGTCTCGGAAAAGATAAATAAATAAACGCAACGTGTGATCCTGAATTGGATTCCAAATCAGAAGAAAAAACAGCAATAAGGAACGTTATTGGGACAATTGATGAAATTGGAATGTGAATTGTGCATTAGATAAAAGTATCATGTCCATGTTAAATTTCTTGATTTACCTATCTGGCTAAGTTTTGTATTTTTGTAGAGACAGGGTTTTGCCATGTTGCCCAGGGTGGTATTGAACTCCTGAGCTCAAACAATCCACCTGCCTCTGTCTCCCAAAGCACTGGGATTACAGGAAATTTCGGAGATAAAATTAGTATCAACACTGTATGCCAGGTACTGTTTTAAGCCTTTCACACTAATCGACTCATTTAATCCCCACAACCATTCTATGGGATAGGTGCTATTATTACTCTCGTCTTGGTTTTTTTTTTGTTTGTTTGTTTGTTTTGAGACAGTGTCTCGCTCTATCACCCTGGCTGGAGTGCAGTGATGCGATTTTGGCTCACTGCAACCTCCACCTCCCAGGTTCAAGCAATTCTTGTGCCTCAGCCCTCCACCCCCGCTGGCCCCGTAGCTGGGATTACAGTCACCCACGACCACGCCCAGCTAATTATTACTCTCAGTGAAGAGGAAACTGAAGAGAGGTTGAGTAAATTGTGGATCAGAGCTGTAAGATCAAGCTCTTCATAACAACACACAATCAAGAAGGTCTAAGGATCACCAGGATATGCTCTACTGATAATTTAGGACAAAGTACTCTGTAAAATGTCCAGAGGGAGGAAAGGCAACTTTATGTATTTATTTTTTATTTTGAGACGGAGTCTCGCTCTGTCGCCAGGCTGGAGTGCAGTGGCGCAATCTCGGCTCACAGCAACCTCTGCCTCCCAGGTTCAAGCAATTCTCCTGCCTCAGCCTCCAGAGTAGCTGGGATTAAAGGCGCCTGCCACCACGCCCGGCTAATGTTTTGTATTTTTAGTAGAGATGGGGGTTTCACCATGATAGCCAGGATGGTCTCACTCTCCTGACCTCGTGATCTGCCTGCCTCAGCCTCCCAACGTGCTGGGATTACAGGTGTGAGCCACCGTGCCCAGTCAGAAAGTCAACTTTTTTTTTTTTGAGATGGAATCTTGCTCTGTCACCCATGCTGGAGTGCGGTGGTGCAATCTTGGTTTACTGCAACCTCCGCCGCCCAGGTTCAAGCGATTCTCCTGCCTCAGCCTCCCAAGTAGCTGGGATTACAGGCACCTGCCACCACGCCGGGCTAATTTCTGTATTTTTCGTAGAGACAGGGTTTCACCATATTGACCGGGCTGGTTTCGAACTCCTGACCTTGTGATCTGCCCACCTCAGCCTCCCAAAGTGCTGGGATTATAGGTGTGAGCCACGGCACCCAGCCCCGGAAAGGCAACTTTAAAGGACAACTTTGCTATGATGAATTTAGGTGTTTTTGTTTTGAGATGGAGTCTTGCTGTGTCACCCAGGCTGGAGTGTAATGGGGCGATCTCAGCTCACTGCAACCTCCAGTTCCCAGGTTCAAGTGATTCTCCTGCCTCAGCCCCCCGAGTAGCTGGGAATACAGGCAGCATGCACCACCACACCCAGTTAATTTTTGTATTTTTAGTAGAGATAGGGTTTATGCCATGTTGGCCAGGCTGGTCTCGAACTCCTGACCTCAGTTGATCCACCCACCTCAGCCTCCCAAAGTGCTAGGATTATAGGCGTAAGCCACCGTGCCCATCTGAATTTAAGTGCTCTGAGCCCCCTGCCTCAACCTGACACTGAAACTGATGCAAAACTCAGTCCTGAATTATGTAGTTTAACCAAAATAAAAGGGAGACATAAAGTGGCTGCTGACCATGTGGCTGAACCTACCAGCCATTGTCACTGGAGGAGAAATCAGAATGTTCTTTAAACAAACCTGATTATTATTCTCAATACCCACTTTTATTTATTTATTTGTTATTTGTTTGAAACAAGCACATAAAATAAAATAGGGTCTCTTCTGTCTCCCAGGCTGAAGTTCAGTGGCGTGATCAGGGTTCACTGCAGCCTCAAACTCCTGGGCTCCGTCAATCCTCCCACCTCAGCTTCCCGAGTAGTTGGGACTACAGGTGTGCACTTACCATGCCTGGCTAATTTCTTGTATTTTTTGTAGAGAAGGGTTTCATCATGTTGCCCTGGCTGGTTGCAAACTCCTGGGCTCAAGGGATCCACCCACCTCAGCTTCCCAGAGGGCTGGGATTATAGGCGTGAGCCACCGCGGCTAGCCTCAATATCCGCTTTTAAATACACAAATGTTACAAATTCAAACTTATAAAACATACAGACATTCCCTGTAACCCTGCAATTTTAGTCCTAGGTATTTACCCTATGGATATGTTCACAGATGAGCAAAATATGGTATATACAAGAGGGACCATTTGTGATAGAAAAGGTCTTGGAAAACACTTAAGTGTCCATAATTATAAGACTGGTTAAATACATCATTATATAGCCATGCAGGAATAGAACATAACTTTTTTTTTTGACAGAATCTCACTCTGTCATCCAGGTTGGAGTGCAGTGACATGACCTTGGCACACTACAACCTCCGCCTCCCAGGTTCAAGCAATTCTCATGCCTCAGCCTCACAAACAGCTGGGACTACAGATGTATGCCACTACAGCTGGTGAATTTTTGTGTTTTTAGTAGAGACAAGTTTTCGCCATGTTGGCCAGGCTGGTCTCAAACTCCTGACCTCATGTGATCCGCCCACCTCCGCCTCCCAAAGTGCTGGGATTACAGGTGTGAGCCACCACACCCAGAATAGAACATTTTATAATAAGAATACACAACAAAGGCATAGCAGCTCACACCTGTAATCCCAACACTTTGGGAGGCCAAGGCAGGCAGATTGCTCAGGCCCAGGTGTTTGAGACCAGCCTGGGCAACATGGCCAGACCCTGTCTCTACAAAAAATTTAAAAATTAGCCAGGCATGTGCTGTAGTCTCAGCTACTTGGGAGGTTGAAGCAAGAGGATCACCTGAGCCCACCCAGGAGGTCAAGGCTGCAGTAAGCTGTGATCATGCCACTGCACTCCAGCCTAGGCAGCAGAGTGAGACCATGTTTCAAACAAACAAATAAATACAAGTGGATATTGAGAATGATCAGGTTTGTTTGAAGAATATTCTGATCTCTCCTCCAGTGATAATGGCTAGTAGGTTCAGTCACATAATCAGCAGCCACTTTTTTTTTTTTTTTTTCCAGACAGAGTCTCGCTCTATCACCCAGGCTGGAGTACAGTGGCTCGGTCTCAACTCACTACAACCTCCGACTCCCAGGTTCAAGCGATTCTCCTGTCTTAGCCTCCTGAGCAGCTGGGTTTACAGGCATGTGCCACCACGCCTGGCTAATTTTTGTATTTTTAGTAGAGACGGGGTTTCTCCATGTTTCCATGTTGGTCAGGCTGGTTTCGAACTTCTGACCTCAGGTGATCTGCT
Source organism: Rhinopithecus bieti (assembly GCF_001698545.2). NCBI lineage: Eukaryota > Metazoa > Chordata > Mammalia > Primates > Cercopithecidae > Rhinopithecus > Rhinopithecus bieti. The sequence continues at coordinate 2,171,970 of NW_016808836.1, forward strand.
GGCCTCAGCCTCCCAAAGTTCTGGGTTTGCAGGCGTGAGCCACAGTGCCTGGCCTATTTCTCTCTCTTATTTTGGTTAAACCTTGCATAATTCAGGACTGATTTTTGCATCATTTGAGTGTTAAATTGAGACACGGGCTCAGAGCACTTAAACCTAAATTCATCATAGGAAAGTTGTCCCTTGAAGTTGTCTTTCCTCCTCAACATTTTACAGAGTACTTGCTCCTCGGTGGCAGAGCGACCTTATCTCCAAAAACAAAAAAGAATATGCAACAAAATATGCAGTTATTTTCAAAGGGAGCTTTTTCCAATAAGGACACTAAATAAAATATGCTTAACATCATTAGCTATCAGGAAATGCAAGTTAACACCACAGTAAGATGACATTTAACACGCACTAGGACAACTATAATCAGAAAGTCAGATACCAGTTAAGTGTTGGTGAGGATGTGGAGAAAATGGGACCCTCATATACCGCTGGTGGAAATGAAAGACGATACAGCTGATGGAAAACGGTCTGGCAGTTCTTCAGATGGTTGAAAATAGAATTATCATATGACCCAACAATTCTACTCCTAGGGCATATACCCAAGAGATTTGAAAATATATGTCTATACAGAATACTTGTACATGAATGTTGATAGCAGCATTATTCACAATAGCCCAAAGTATAAACAACCCAAATGTCCATCCACTCATGGATAAACAAGTGTAATACCTCCATACAATGGAATATTATTTAGCCAATAAAGGAATGAAACTCTGATACATGCCTGGTGACAGAGCGAGACTCCGTCTCAAAAAAAAAAAGGAATACAGGCCAGGTGCAGTGCCTCACATGTATAATCCCAGCACTTTGGGATGCTGAGGCAGGAGGATCACTTGAGCACAGGAGTTCAAGACCAGCCTGGGCTGGAGTGCAGTGGCGCCATCTCAGGTTCAAGTGATTCTCGTGCCTCAGCCTCCCAAGTACCTGGGATCACAGGCGTGTGCCACCACACCCTACTAATTTTTGTATTTTTAGTACAGACAGAGTTTCACCATGTTGGCCAAGGTGGTCTCGAACTCCTGACCTGAGGTGATCCGCCCGCCTCGGCCTTCCAAAAGTGCTGGGATTAAACGCATGAGCCACCGTGCCCAGCGAATTGTCCACTTTAAATGGGTGAATTGTCTGACATATGAATTATATCTCAATAGAGCTGTTTTTCTAAAAGCTCTTTATGTACTAATATAAAACAATCTCCAAGGTATATGAAGTGAAAAAAGAAAAGTGTAAAACTATTAGATATGTAACCATCTGAGTAAGAAAATACAATTATGTTTGTAAATATATAGCATATTTCTGGAAGAACTCATAAACATGAGTAACACTGACTGCCTCTGGAGAGGGGAACTGGATGACTGAGGGACCCAGAGTAGAAGCAGAATTCTTATTTTTAAAATGAGATGCCCAAAAACACATAAAAAATAACACAATGAACACCATGTGCCCACCGCTCAGCTTTAAAAACCATCACACCAGATGCAGTGGCTCACACCTATAATCCCAGCACTTTGGGAGGCCGAGGTGAGTGGATTGCTTGAATCCAGGAGTTCAAGACTAGCCTGGGCAACATAGCAGACCCCTTCTCTACAAACAACTGCAAAAATTAGCCAAGCATGGTGGCACACAGCTGTAGTCCCAGACACTCAGGAGGCTGAGATGGGAGGATCACTTGAGCCCGAGAAGCAGAGAGTGCAGTGAGTTGAGATTGCAGCACTGCAGTCTAGCCTGGGCGACAGAGCAAAATCCTGTCTCAAAAAATAATAATAAATAAAAATAAACACAAGACGCCCCACTGTCTCGCCCCACACCTTGCTCTTTCACAGGCTCACACACCCTTCAGGTGGCAGAGTCCCTCACATGATATGATGAAGGGAGATGTGGAGTCTTGCTGGGTCACCCAGGCTGGAGCCCAGTGGCACGATCCTGGCTCACTGCAATGTCTGCCGCCCGGACTCAAGCAACTCTCCTGCCTCAGCCTCCTGAGCAGCTGGGACTACAGACCTATACCATCACACCTGGTTAAGTTTTTGTATTTTTAGTAGAGATGGGGTTTCACCATGTTGGCCAGGCTAGTCTGGAACTCCTGACCTCAAGTGATCCACCTGCGTTGGCCTCCCAAAGCGCAAGGAGTACAGGCCTGAGCCACCATGCCCGGCCCAGTTTCCTTTTTTCACTCTGTGTTTAGGTTTATTCATATTGATATGTGCAGCATTAGTTCATTTTCATTCATGTACACTATCCCACATCCAATACGTAAAACATAATGCATCCAACATTAGTGTCTTATTTTCCAAGATGACCACAATGCACGTTCTCATCCCACATGCTCTTCTTACAAGGAGATGTTGACTTCCTCTTATTGAAAAATGGGATCTATCATGCCTCCTCCTGAATCTGGTGAGCCAGCGACTGTGGCAGATATGAAGCCCTATGGCTTCCAATGCTAGGTTAGAAAAGGTCATACAGTTTCCTCTGGCTCTTGAGAAGCTCCTTCTTGAAACCCAGCTGCCATGTTGTAAGGAAGCACAGGCCACAGGCAGAAGTCATGTGTAGGCATTCTGGCTGGCAGCCCAAGCTGAGCCCCAGATAAGTGCCAGTACTGGTTAACCACCAGGTATCTGAGGAAGTTTTTTTGTTGTTGTTGTTGTTGTTGTTGTTGTTTTTGAGATGGAGTCTCGCTCTGTCACCCAGGCTGGAGTGCAGTGGCCGGATCTCAGCTCACTGCAAGCTCCGCCTCCCGGGGTTACGCCATTCTCCCGCCTCAGCCTCCCGAGTAGCTGGGACTACAGGCGCCCGCCACCACGCCCGGCTAGTTTTTTGTATTTTTTAGTAGAGACGGGGTTTCACCGTGTTAGCCAGGATGGTTTGATCTCCTGACCTCGTGATCCGCCCGTCTCGGCCTCCCAAAGTGCTGGGATTACAGGCTTGAGCCACCGCGTCCGGCCTGAGGAAGTTTTAAGAGGACACCAACCTCAGCCAACATCTTACAAAAATCACATGAGTGCCCCCAAGTGATAACAGCCTAATTGAGTCCAGTCAACCCTTGGGACTATAAGAGATAATAAAATGATTGTTAATTTAAGCCACGAAGTTTTGGGGTGATTAATGATGCATTAGGTAACTGGAACAACTATGCCACAATCGGCCCATTCTCCAGTTGCTGGATATTTGTTTCCACGTTTATGCTATTACAAACAGCACTTCTATGAACATTCTCATACATGTCTTTTTGTGTGTACGTGGAAGTTTCTCCAGAGTATATTGCTAGAAGAGTAATTGCTGGGTTGGAAAGTGTGTCACCTTCAACTTTTACCACAATCTAACAAACTATTTTCCAAGATGGTGGGTACCAACTTACATTCCATCAGCAAAGTATATCTTCCCATTACTCCACATCTTCCCTAACACTTGAGACTTAAGGTTTTTGCCAGTCTACTGGGTGCACAATGGTCTTATTTCATATCCTTTTAAGGACTGGAATTTGGTACTGTTTACGTGAACTAATCCAAAATAAGCACTTAAACCTACAGTAATAAGTTGCTTTTTTTATTTTTAATTTTTTCGAGTCAGGGTCTCACTCTGTCACCCAGGCGAGAGTGCAGTGACATGATCATAGCTCACTGCAGCTTCTACCTGTCGTGCTCAAGTGATCCTCCCGCCTCAGCCACCGAAGCAGCTGGGACTATAGCCGTGCGCCACCATGCCTAGCTAATTTTTAAATTTTTTGTAGAGATGGAGTTTCACTATGTTGCCCAGGTTTGGAACTCCTGAGCTGAAGAGATCTGCCTGCCTGGGCCTCCCCAAGTGTTGGGATTACAGGCATGAGCCACCATGCCCAGCCCACTTTTCCTTTTTAAGGATGATTTACACGTTGGGGTTCCATATTAAGGCTTCATTTTCTAAAATGGAGTTGTCACTGGGTATGATGGCTCATGCCTGTAATTCCTACAATTACAGGCAAGAGGCAGGAGGATCATTTGAGCCCAGGAGTTCAAAGCTACAGTAAGCTATGATTGTGCCTCTGCAATCTGGCCTCGGTGACAGAGCAAGACCCTGTCTCTATAATCCCAGCTACTTGGGAGGCTGAGGCACGAGAATGACTTAAACCCAGGAGGCGGAGGCTGCAGTGAGCCGAGATTACAACAATGCACTCCAGCCTGGGCAACAGAGTAAGACTGTCTCAAAAAAAAAAAAAAAAAAAAAAAGTATGAAAGAAAAGAAGGGAGGCTTCAGTAGCAAACAAGCACATCTCATGCCTAGATCTTGGTTTCCACCACTGTTCTGCAATTAAAAGGACCAGGCTCCTTGGAAAAATGGTTGCCTCCAGCACTGGGGCAGGAAATATACAAGATGAGCCTGCAGCATCTCCAGAGCCTGAAAGTAAGAACACAGTAAAAACAAAAACAAAGCCGGGTGCGGTGGTTCAGCCTGTAATCCCGGCACTTTGGGAGGCCGAGGCAGGAAGAACAACTGAGGTCAGGAGTTCAAGATTAGCCTGAACAATATGATGAAACCCCATTTCTACTAAAAATACAGAAATTAGCCAGGCTTGGTTGTATGCACCTGTAATTCCAGCTACTTAGGAGGCTAAGGCACAGGAATCACTTGAACCCAGGAAGCGGAGGTTGTGGTGAGCCGAGATCGCTCCATTGCACTCCAGCCTGGGCAACAAGAGTGAAACTGTCTCAAACACAAAAACAATGAGGGTATAACAAGTCAAAGGGGCTCTGGAACCAACTGAAAGAGCTCCCCAGGGCCAAAGTCAGACTAATGTGAGTGACAAAACAAAGAAAGTAACATTGGATGATAACCTCAAGTACAAAGTAAATATCCCTGAGGGCAAACTCATAAAAATAAATGACTGAATAAGTTACTAGATGAGAAGAGACACATTTCCTTTGCAGAAGAATTTCAAATAATTTATGTAAATTCCTTGCCCCCAAGGAAGTGGATGGAGCATAAACCACCCAACTCCCTACATGCGGGGCTGTGCAGTGAATTCCTTCCAAAGAGGACAAGGTGTAAAGGGAGAAAGAAGAGTAGCTTTACAAAGTGGAGAAACTTGACAAACAGGTGACCAAGACGAACAAAAACAGCGGCAAATCATGTGAAGAGTGTGTACCCTCAGTATGTGATGAAATGACACTTCCCCTTTGAGGTCTTCCTCCAGAAAACACGTAACTCCAGTGTAATCATGAGAAAAATATCAGACAAATCCCAGCTGAGGGGCATCCTATGTCTGACCAGAACTCGTCAAAACTATCAAAGTAGGCATCAAAACCAAGGAAAGTCTGAGCAACTGCCCCAGCCAGGAGGAACCTAAGGAGACATGACAACTCCTTATTTGTCGATGTAAGTGTCTGGAGCTAGAATGTTATCAAATTTGACAACATAATGTTATATGAGATCCTGAAACAGTAAAATATATTAGGTAAAACTAAGGCAATCTGAATAAACTATAGACTTTAATTAATACTAATGGATCGATACTGTTTCATTAATTTGTGACAAATGTACCACTCAGGAGTAACTGAGTGTGGGGTATACGGCAGCTCTTTGCATTATCTTCTCAATTTTTTCTGCAACTCTAAAACTACTCTAAGGCCAGGTGCGGTGGCTCATGCCTGTAATCCCAACATTTTGGGAGGCTGAGGTGCGTACATCGCTTGAGCTCAGGAATATTGAGACCAGCTGGGGCAATATAGTGAGACCTCATCTCTACAAGTAAAAAAAAAAAAAAAAAAAAAAAAAAACAATTGGCCGGGCACAGTGGCTCACACCTGTAAGCCCAGTACTTTGGGAGGCCGAGGTGAGCGAATCACCTGAGGTCAGGAATTCGAGACCAGCCTGGTTAACACGGTGAAACCCCATTTCTACTAAAAATTAAAAAATCAGCTAGGCGTGGTGGCATGTGCCTGTAATCCCAGGTACTCAAGAGGCTGAGGCAGGAGAATCGCTTGAACCCGGGAGGCAGAGGTTGCAGTGAGCTGAGATCGCCCCACTGCACTCCAGCCTGGGCGAGAAAGTGAGACTCTATCTCAAAAAAGTTAAATTTTAAAAATTAGCTGAGCATGGTGGCGTGTGCCTGTAGCCCCAGCTACTCAGGAGGCTGAGGCAAGAGGATCACTTGAGCCTGGTAGGTGGAGGCTACAGTGAGCTGGGATCATACCACTGCACTCCAGTCTGGGTGACAGAGCAAGACCCTGTCTATAAATGAATAAATAAAGCTGTTCTAAAAATAAAGTCTATTACAAAAAAAAAGAGAGAGAGAGATTTATCCCTGATTTTGCAGAGAAATGTCTCCTCTGCTCCAGGACCCCGACAGGCCTTCAAAGTGAGGTCTATAGTTGGCGGCACTTACCAAACTAAGTTAGGTCAGATACCCAAAGGAGGAGTGGAGATGGCTGCAGCTCAATTCTTGGCTCATCTCAGCAGCAGGGGCTTGGGCACTGGAGAAAGGGGTACTGGGGCTGGCCCGGGCCTTGGCCACCTGCCACAGGTACTGTTAGTTTGCATCTGGCTTTAGTATCCACTGATGTGGGCTACCAGAGGAAGGGATGTGTCCAGAGGTGGCCTTGTCTCAGGACAACCATCCACACAGAATCACTCTGCTGGGCTGCTACAGGTCTGGTTCTGCAATTCAGCATGAGCCCTGGGCTCGCTGCACCACCATTTCCTCATCTGTTTATGAGACAAGAATGGGAAGACCCTGCCTTTCATGGTGTTGCCCTCAGGATTCGACAAGTCCAACAACTTGGCCAAGCGTTGATTTAGCACTTCCTGGCACACAGGTGGTAGTCAACGTTAGCTCTCAGCATCGTGACCCAGCAGTCTCCAACTGGAAGAGTCCAACTTCCTTTATGAAATGGGGTGGTCACTGTGTAAATAAATCACCTGAAGGATGCCAATCATCTTGGAGGAGAGGCTAGTTCAGATCTGCAATGGACTCATTATCAGTATTTGCACTTAAATAATGTAATATAATAATATGTTCTTCAAATTCACCCCTGAATTGATCCCATGTGTAAGGAAAGTTGCTCATTCTAAGACTACTTGTAATAGCACAAGGTTGGAAATAACCTGAATTTCCTTCAAACAGGAACTGGTTAAATAAATTAGACTGCTAAGACACGTGTATGCTTGTACATGGGTCCTACATGCTGTTCTGCTGTGTGTTTGTGTGTGTGTATGTGTGTGTGTACTTCACTGGAAAGATTACACAAGAAATTGGTAACACTGGCAGCCTCTGAGGAAGGGACTAGGGGGCTAGGAGAGGTGGGAAGATACTTTTCACTGGAGAGACTTTTGTATCTTTTGCATTTTGAACCATGTGAATGTATTCTTACTTTTTTTTTTTTTTTCCTGAGACAGAGTCTTGCTCTGTTGCCCAGCTGGCATGCAGGGGTGCGATCACAGCTCACTACAGCCTCAGCCTCCTGGGCTCAAGGGATCCTTCCACCTCAGCCTTACAAGTAGCTGGGAATACACGCATGAGCTACCAAATGTGGCTGTGAATGTATTATTTATGCTCAAAAATGCCTAACAGGGCATGGTGGCTCATGCCTGTAATCCCAACACTTTGGAGGCTGAGATAGGAGAATCACTTCAGACCAGGAGTGTGAGACCAGCCTGAGCACCATAGAAAGACCCTGTCTCTAAAAAACTAAAAGTAAAAAGTGCTTAATAGAGTCGGGGGGAAAAAAAATGTACCCCTGTGGGTCACAGCTGTTGGGGTGAGCGTGGGAGAACTGCCAAGTCAAATGTATAACGGGTGGGCCACTGTGACTCCGGAGCAGCTGGGAGGTGGAGGAGGCATCGGCTCAGGTCACAAGGATGTGGCTCTCAAGGCCTGCATCATCCGAGCTGCAAATGCTTCCTAGGACAAGCCAATAGGGTTGGTGCGGACATCTACACATGGACAACTCTAGAAAGTCCAAATCCACTGTCTTTTTTTTTTTTTTTTTTGAGACAGTCTCACTCTGTCGCCCAGGCTGGAATGCAGTGGTATGATCTCTGCTCACTGCAACCTCCGCCTCCCGGGTTCAAGTGATTCTCGTGTCTCAGTCTCCCAAGTAGCTGGGGTTACAAGCGTACACAAACACACCGGCTAATTTTTGTATTTTTAGTAGAGATGGGGTTTTGTCATGTTGGCCAGGCTGGTCCCGAACTCCTGACTTCCAAGTGATCCGCCTGCCTCAGCCTCCCAAAGTGCTAGGATTACAGGCATAAGCCACCACTCTAGGTCCAAAATCACTGTCTTAAGACCCTGTCCTGCCCCTTCTCCAAAAGGGCTATGTTTCAAATCTGCAATCAAGGCAGCACAGGTGGCTGGGAGCAGTGGCTCATGCCTGTAATCCCAGCACTTTGGGAGGCCAGGGAGAGACGATCACTTGAGCCCAGGAATTCGAGACCAGCATGGGGTACATAGCGAGACCTCATCTCCATAAAATATAAAATAAAATAAAAAATTTTAAAAGGCAGCACAGGGTAGGGATTAAGGGGCATGGATCCTGAAGTCTGCTCCCTGGGGTCAAACCCAGTCCTGCCACCCGCCGGCTGGGTGAGGCCTTCAGTAGTTAACTCCCCTCTCTGTGCCTCTGTAAAGCACAACAATAAGAGAATCTCTCTGGCACAGCTAAGCCCTATGTGGTAAATGACCTATATATGTTTTTATATCATTGCAGTTCCTATTACACATTGAGAAATTACCATGGCTCTTAAATTTAGCAACTGGAACTCTTCCAATTCACCCCAGCCGTCGTTAAATTTTTTTTTTTTTTTTTTTTTTGAGACGGAGTCTTGCTCTGTCACCCAGGCTGGAGTGCAATGGCCGGATCTCAGCTCACTGCAAGCTCCGCCTCCTGGGTTTACGCCATTCTCCTGCCTCAGCCTCCCGAGTAGCTGGGACTGCAGGCGCCCGCCACCTTGCCCGGTTAGTTTTTTGTATTTTCAGTAGAGACGGGGTTTCACCATGTTAGCCAGGATGGTCTTGATCTCCTGACCTCGTGATCCGCCCGTCTCGGCCTCCCAAAGTGCTGGGATTACAGGCTTGAGCTACCGCGCCTGGCGCCGTTGTTAAAATTATGCATGAAGTGGAATCAGAGGAAATTATTAGGAAACAAAGAAGGCTGAAGCTCAGCAGGGAAAGTGTACATGTGTGAGCTCCTCCTGGTGGCAGTGACCTGAAGGGGTGGCCCCTGGAATCTGAGGGCCAGCATTTGCCATCCTTTGAGGTCAGGCCTCAGCCAGTCTCAGGAGGATCTAGCCTGGGACCCCACAGGGAAAGGGGTCTATCACTGCTCTCTACAGCTGTCCCTCATCCTGAAGTCCGGACCTTCATAACCCATCCCCAGTACCTGGGACGCTGCGTGACACACAGTCGGTCTCCAGTATGACATAACTGAAAAACTGAAAATATTGGATTTGGGGAAGATGAAAGAAGTTCTGGAGATGGATGGTGGTAATGGGTACACAACAGTGTAAATGTACTTAATGCCACTGAACGGTACAGTTTAAAATGGTTAAAATGGGCCAGGCGTGGTGGCTCACGCCTGTAATCCCAGCACTTTGGGAGGCTGAAGCGGTCGGATCACCTGAGGTCAGGAATTCGAGACCAGACTAGCCAACATGGTGAAACCCTATCTACTAAAAATATGAAAATTAGCTGGGAGTGGTGGCAGGTACCTGTAATCCCAGCTACCAGGGAGGCTGAGGCAGGTGAATCGCTTGAACCCAGGAGGTGGAGGTTTCAGTGAGCCAAGATCATGCCATTGCACTCCAGCCTAGGCAACAACAGAAAACTCTATCTCAAAAAAAATAAACAATAAAATAAAATGGTAAAATAGTAAATTTCACAAGATGTATATTTTCCCACAACGAAAATAAATAAACGGATGAGATCTAGTCTCATCTTTACCTGCTCTCTCATTAGTTCTCCTCCAAACCCCTGACCTTTCCTAGGCTGTCTCTTTTTGTCAGATCCTGTTCTCTAAACAGGGAAAGGGCCCCATATTCCATCCTGGGTCCCCTCCCATTTCTATGTTCCCTTTCCAGCTGGTATTACCAGGCCCTTGGCTTTTTTTTTTTTTTTTTTTTAGATGGAGTCTCGCTCTTGTTGCCTAGGCTGGAGTGCAGTGGCACGATCTCAACTCATTGCAACCTCTGCCTCCCGAGTTCAAGCGATTCTCCTGCCTCAGCCTCCTAAGTAGCTGGGATTATAGGCATGTGCCACCACACCCGGCTAATTTTTGTATTTTTAGTAGAGACGGGGGTTTCACCATCTTGGCCAGGCTGGTCTCGAACTTCTGACCTCGTGATCCACCCGCCTCGGCCTCCCAAAGTCCTGGGATGACAAGCATGAGCCACTACGCTCAACCAAGGCCCTTGGCTTTGATTCCAGCTGTACCCTGCATACTGTCAGCAGCCATGAACCCCCAGTCCAGGTGTCCCCCTGAGTCCCAGCGTGGACCCTAAAAGGCACAATGTGGTCAGAACACAGCTCCCTCCTCCTTGACCTGCTCCTTCCTCCTGTCTCCCCTTCTCTGTTAGCAGCTGTTCCCCCAGATGCTCAGGTCTAATATCTAGGCAGGCCCTGTGATTCTCATCTTCTCTGGCCCCAACTTCCAACACATCAGCACATCCCACAGCTCTTCCTCCAAAGCACACCCTAAGCAGCCCAAGCAGCCCTCCTCCCTGGTCCCACTGCCACGCCCTCGCACAGCCGCCCTGGCTTCCTGCCCGGACTGCTGCAGTGGCAACCGCCCCAGCCTTCCCAGCCATTCCTTCTCCTCACAGAAGCCAGAGTGATGATCCTAAACGAAACTCAGCTCAGCACACCCCAGCTCCAAATCCTCCCGATCCAGCACTCCTGGGTCACTGTGCACATTCCTCCTCCTTGGTCACGATGTCCCCAGCCACCTAGCTCCTGCCCACCCACCTCTGCCTCGTGGTGGACACAGGACCCGCCCTCACTCACAGCCATCAGCCTTCTTCCTGTTCATTTTCCCACCTCAGCACCTCTGCCCCTGGCTGTCCATCTGCCTGAAAGCTCTCCTCCTGAACTTCATGAAGCCACATTCCCAGCTCAGCCTCCACATCACCTCTTCTGAAAGGCCTTCCTGTCCCCAACCCCTGAAGTGCCCCTGGCCACTTTCTCCCCCTCCTCGGATTCCTTGGCCAGCACCACCGCTTTACCTACACCCCATCCCTGGAGAGGCCCTGCTCACTGCCTGCTACCAGCTCCTAGGACAGGCCTGGCTCAGGGGCGCTGTGCAGCAGGGAGGGGTGAGCGACCAAACCAGTGGATATTTGTGGTCTCACAAACGGAGCCCATCATTTGGAAAGATGCCAACAGGCAGAGTGGCAGAGGCAGGTGAAATTCATGGGGGGAGGGGACAGAGTGAAGAAAGAACCACTACGGCTTACTGGGGTTGGGGGCGGCCTAACTGAATGGTGACTGTGGCCATTACTCCCCTCAACTCAGGGCTTGCAGCAGGGATATAGGCCACGTGTGTGCAGGAAGCCTGACCTTTAGAGACACAGCCCAACCCTTTGCCAGCACCCCCAGCCCACACTGCGCATAGTGTGAAACAGTCCTGCAACTCACCCTGAAGGAGGGGGGGAAATGATTTGAAAGTCACGAAAATATATTAAAACAGCAGCTGTCTTCACTCTAGGCACTGGCCGCCCTTCTCAGTGCCCCTTGCCCACCACCCGCCATAGACTTTCAGAGACAAAGACGCCCAGGGCAGGGAAACGGATGCGCCTCGGCCGCAGCCCAGGGTCTGGAGAGGTCCCTCCAGCCTGGGAGTGGAGGGCGGCTAACAGTCTCAACAGGCTCGACGCCACCGCCGACGAGGGGGCCGCTGGGAGGCCGGAGGTACAGGAGGGTCGGGCAGGACGCAGCGGACAGTCGGGCCTTGCCACAGGGACAGAAAACAGAAGAGAAATGAACAGAGTGAAGACAGGGAGAGAGAGAAGTCACAGCAGAGGCGCAGAGGAGTGAGGGAGGTCAGTGGGGAGTGGGGGAAGGGAGGCCCTCCAGGTGACACCCACTTAGTTGAGGGGGGATAGGGAGGGCTGATAAGCTGGGGTCTGAGGCAGCAGACCGTGCTCGGGGGAGGAAGGGGAATATAGGAGAGGAAGAGGCCCCCTGGCACTTGGGAGAGGTAGAAAAGTGGGTTCTGCCAAGGCCACAGCCAGAGAAGAAAGCAAAGAGGACATGAGAGAAGGGGAGTCCTGGAGCGGGCCAGGCCAGCTGCGACGACCATCCCAGGCTAGGAGAAATGGGGTGATCCCCCGAATGCTCGGGCCTAGCTCTAGAGCCCGAGGGAGACAAGCTGTGTCATCCAGGAGCTGGTGGGAGGCGTGATGAAGCCAGGAGCCTGGGGCGGCCAGGGCAGATGCCCACGGGCTCTGCTGCCTGCACCCCGCCCACACATGGGCTAGAAGGTCCTGCGGCCCAGTCTTTTGAACACGCTCACAGTGCCCGCGTGGTCCATCTGGGCACCAAGGCCCTCGCTGGAGCTGCTCCCCGGGGCCCCACCAGAGTCCTCTTAATGGTGACCTTGACTTCGGCTGAGGACTTACTCTTGGTGCTGGTGACCTGGCTGTCCTGGGCCTCGGGCACAAGGGTAGCTGCGCCCAGTCTCTTGATGATGCTGACTTTAGACAAGGACTCCGGCTTCCTCTCAAGCCCGGACCGTGAGGAAAGCGCCAGGCGCCGCAGTGTCGGGGCAGCGGCCGTTGTCGCTGAGCTCGTGGCCTTGGCTTTGACAGTCAGTGCTGGCTGGGGACTGGCCTTGGCTGGGCCCCGTCCTAGCTTCTTCAGGACCCCGGCATACTGCAAGACAGAGCTGCTGCTGTCATTGTCGCTGTCCCAAGCCAGATCCTCGTCCGTTTCTGGGGTGGCCCCAGGCGGCTGAAGACTCCTGTGGGCTGTGGAGGTCAGAGACAGGATGAATGAGTCACTGAGTCACTCAACACACATTCATGGAGAGCTGTTTCCTCTGTGCCTGGCCTCCTGGGACTCACAGTTGGGAGAAACACCCATCACTGACACCCCAGATAGTGGCGAGAGCCACGAAGTGGGGAGTCCAGGGGACTGGAGGAGCCCAGAGGAAGTACCTGACCTTCCTAGAAGTTCAGGGAGGACTCCCTGAGAGAGGGGACATCTGAGCTGGAAGTGGGTCTAATAAAGAGGGAAGAGGATGGGAATGCCGCACAAAGGGAAGGTCATTTGCAAGGTCAGTAGGTGGGCATGAGTGGAGATTAATCTGGTCATTCACTCCACAGATATTTTGAGTCCCAACTCTATATTGTACCTGGTCCTAGGCCGGCAGTGCTAGGGACACAGTGATGACCAAGACAGCCTCAGCTCTGCCCTCATGGGGCTCACAGTCCAGTGGGGAAGACAGGCTTGGCATCAGAAATGATACAAATAATTCTGCAAGAACAACAGTAACGCCTTCTAGACGGAGAAGGAGAGCTGGAGGGCAGAAGATAGGGGTAGCTCCTCATCAGTCCAGAGGAACTTTCCCTGAGGCACCAACTTTGAAGCCAGGCCCTCCAAGATGAATTAGCAAAGAAAAGAGCATGCGCTTTGCCCTGAAGGCAGGAAGCATAATCCTATGTATTGAGCACTCACTATGTGCCCAGTTCTTCATAGGGCTGGAACTTCCAGCCACATGATCCCGAGTGTTCTCATCCTCCTCATGGTAAGATTCTTGGAAGTGAGCAAGCCAGAGTTGCTGCACCCTGTGGAGCAGGGCACTGGCAGGCAGAAAACACAGCTGGGGAGCTCTGCAATAGTTCACCAACAGGCACCACACACCCCAGCACCATGCAGGGATGATCTTAACCCTACAGCCATCGTTGGAGGTGGGTCTATACAGATGAGGAGGCGGAAGTACAAAGGACCTAAGTGACATGGCCAAAGTCACGGAGTCAGGCCCCTGTGGGCTTCAGGGTGTACTCTGAACTACACACCATGCCTGGGGCCTGTGGAACTGCAGGCCGTGGCAGGAAGTGCAGGCTGCATCATGGGCACAGTGAAAAGCCTCTGCAGGGCTTCCAGTTGGGGACAGGCCCTGTCCNGCCTAGCTCTAGAGCCCGAGGGAGACAAGCTGTGTCATCCAGGAGCTGGTGGGAGGCGTGATGAAGCCAGGAGCCTGGGGCGGCCAGGGCAGATGCCCACGGGCTCTGCTGCCTGCACCCCGCCCACACATGGGCTAGAAGGTCCTGCGGCCCAGTCTTTTGAACACGCTCACAGTGCCCGCGTGGTCCATCTGGGCACCAAGGCCCTCGCTGGAGCTGCTCCCCCGGGGCCCCACCAGAGTCCTCTTAATGGTGACCTTGACTTCGGCTGAGGACTTACTCTTGGTGCTGGTGACCTGGCTGTCCTGGGCCTCGGGCACAAGGGTAGCTGCGCCCAGTCTCTTGATGATGCTGACTTTAGACAAGGACTCCGGCTTCCTCTCAAGCCCGGACCGTGAGGAAAGCGCCAGGCGCCGCAGTGTCGGGGCAGCGGCCGTTGTCGCTGAGCTCGTGGCCTTGGCTTTGACAGTCAGTGCTGGCTGGGGACTGGCCTTGGCTGGGCCCCGTCCTAGCTTCTTCAGGACCCCGGCATACTGCAAGACAGAGCTGCTGCTGTCATTGTCGCTGTCCCAAGCCAGATCCTCGTCCGTTTCTGGGGTGGCCCCCAGGCGGCTGAAGACTCCTGTGGGCTGTGGAGGTCAGAGACAGGATGAATGAGTCACTGAGTCACTCAACACACATTCATGGAGAGCTGTTTCCTCTGTGCCTGGCCTCCTGGGACTCACAGTTGGGAGAAACACCCATCACTGACACCCCAGATAGTGGCGAGAGCCACGAAGTGGGGAGTCCAGGGGACTGGAGGAGCCCAGAGGAAGTACCTGACCTTCCTAGAAGTTCAGGGAGGACTCCCTGAGAGAGGGGACATCTGAGCTGGAAGTGGGTCTAATAAAGAGGGAAGAGGATGGGAATGCCGCACAAAGGGAAGGTCATTTGCAAGGTCAGTAGGTGGGCATGAGTGGAGATTAATCTGGTCATTCACTCCACAGATATTTTGAGTCCCAACTCTATATTGTACCTGGTCCTAGGCCGGCAGTGCTAGGGACACAGTGATGACCAAGACAGCCTCAGCTCTGCCCTCATGGGGCTCACAGTCCAGTGGGGAAGACAGGCTTGGCATCAGAAATGATACAAATAATTCTGCAAGAACAACAGTAACGCCTTCTAGACGGAGAAGGAGAGCTGGAGGGCAGAAGATAGGGGTAGCTCCTCATCAGTCCAGAGGAACTTTCCCTGAGGCACCAACTTTGAAGCCAGGCCCTCCAAGATGAATTAGCAAAGAAAAGAGCATGCGCTTTGCCCTGAAGGCAGGAAGCATAATCCTATGTATTGAGCACTCACTATGTGCCCAGTTCTTCATAGGGCTGGAACTTCCAGCCACATGATCCCGAGTGTTCTCATCCTCCTCATGGTAAGATTCTTGGAAGTGAGCAAGCCAGAGTTGCTGCACCCTGTGGAGCAGGGCACTGGCAGGCAGAAAACACAGCTGGGGAGCTCTGCAATAGTTCACCAACAGGCACCACACACCCCAGCACCATGCAGGGATGATCTTAACCCTACAGCCATCGTTGGAGGTGGGTCTATACAGATGAGGAGGCGGAAGTACAAAGGACCTAAGTGACATGGCCAAAGTCACGGAGTCAGGCCCCTGTGGGCTTCAGGGTGTACTCTGAACTACACACCATGCCTGGGGCCTGTGGAACTGCAGGCCGTGGCAGGAAGTGCAGGCTGCATCATGGGCACAGTGAAAAGCCTCTGCAGGGCTTCCAGTTGGGGGACAGGCCCTGTCCTGTGGGCTGCACACACTGCTGCTGTGGGGATAGGGGGCTGGGGTCCATGGTAGCTGTGCGAGACCATTCAGGAGGCTATCGTCCTATCCGGACAGGGAGAGGTGGCAGAGGAGGAAGAGTAGAGTCATCAGACTCACGGACAGACTGCAATGGGGAGGGCAGGCAGCCCTCAGATGGAGGCCCAGGAGAGGACTAACTTGGGGAAAGACGCTAAGACCAGTTGGGGACATGGTGGGTGGGAGGCATCCAGGAGTCACTGGACCCCCAGGGCAGGAAATTGGGAGAGAAGCCAGGGCAGAAGACAGATAGGAAAGCCGCCAGTGCAAAGCCAGGAACTGAGGCTGAAAAGGAAGGTTAGATGGCCCTGGGCTGAGTGAGGTCGAGATGTGTTAAGAGTCAGGAGCACCGCTCAGGGAAGACAAGAGCTCGCACGCCCAGGATCGCTCCCCCATCCCCACTCACTTTACTCCCCGTTGTAGTGTCTGCCTTGGTCTCAGCGCCGAGGCGGTCAAACACAGACGTCCTGTGGAGACCTGGGAGGGAAGTGAAGCCATCAGGGAGAGGCCCTGGTGGGCCAGGCCTAGGCTGAGCTCTGTACAGATACCAAGGCAGCCCAGACACCAGTAGCTCTGGGACAGGCAGGGCCAGACTGTGCTGAGTTGGGTGTTATGTCTACACTGTTGGCTCACACTGACCTTAACCCAGCCCTATCTGGCTCGAGTCAAATGTGGGAAAGACCAGCTACAACTGGCAGATTCCCTACACCTCAGCACTAGCTCATGAATTATGTGCACAGGAAGAGTTCTTAGTCCCTGCATGTTCCTTTCACTTCTTGGGGTCAGGGACCTCTGAGAGAATCCGATGAGCAGTAGTGCCTCCTCCCCTAAATTATAACCTAATAGCCATCAATAGAATGGTTACTAAATTATGGTATATAAATACTCTGGAAATAATAAACAACCATTAAAAAAAGAATGAAGAAGATCTACCTGCATTAATATGAGAAGATCTCAACAAAAAAGTTACAGAACATGGGCCAGGTGTGGCAAGGTGCACCTGTAATCCCTTTGGGAGGCTGAGGCAGGTGGATCACCTGAGCCCAGGAGTTTGAGAACAACCTGGGTAATACAGTGAGACCCCATCTCTAAATATATATATATATATGAACAAAAATGTTATAGAACAGGTCAGGAGTGGTGGCTTATGTCTGTAATCCCAACACGGTGGGAGGCAGTGGTGGGCAGATCATATGAGCCTAAGAGTTAGAAACCAGAATTTAAAAATTAGCTGGGCATGGTGACCCAAATCTATAGTCCCTGCTACTGGGGAGGTAAGGTAGGAACCCAGGAGGTCGAGGCTGCGGTGAGCCGTGTTTGTATCACAGCACTCCAGCCCAGGCAACAGAGCAAGACTCTGTCTCAAAAAAAAAAAAAGAAAAGTTAAGTCCAGGCACAGTGGCTCACGCCTGTAATTCCAGCACTTTGGGAGGCCAAGGCAGGTGGATCACCCAAGGTCAGGAGTTTGAGACCAGCCTGGCCAACATGATGAAACTCCATCTCTACTAAAAATATAAAAATTAGCCAGGCATGGTGGCGCGCACCTGTAATCCCAGCTTCTTGGGAGATTGAGGCAGGAGAATCGCTTGAATCCAGGAAGCGGAAGTTGCAGTGAGCCGAGATTGTGCCACTGCACTCCAGCCTGGGTAACAGAGCAAGACTCTGTTTCAAAAAAAAAAAAAAGTTGTAAAACAATACTTAGATTTTAAACACAAATACTATTTGTGTTTAAAAAGGAAAAACTAGGCTGAGTGCAATGGCTCACACTTGTAATCCTAGCAATTTGGAAAGGTGAAGCAGGCAGATCACTTGAACTCAGGAGTTCGAGACCAGACTGGGCAACATGGCAAAATCCCGTCTCTACAAAAAATACAAAAATTAGGCGGGCGTGGTGGCCCGTGCTTGTAGTCCCAGCTACTCGGGAGGCTGAGGCAGGACTACTTGAACCTGGGAGGTTGAGGAGACTGGAGTGAGTCGACAAGGTGCCACTCACCGTAACCCAGCCTGGGTGATGAAGTGAGACTCTGTCTCAAGAAAATAAAAACTAAAACTAAAAAACAAAAAACTGCCTATATATGTGTATATGTACGTACATAGATGCTGGTCTGGAAAGGTTAACAAGAGACGGGGATATGGGAGTGAGGGAAAAGAGTTTGTTTTTACTGAATATGTTTCTGCATCATCTGAAAGTGCTGGAGTTACAAGCATGGGCCACTGCGCCCAGCCTTTTTGATAGAGACAGGGGCTCACTATGTGGCACGCTTGAACTCCTAGGCTCAAGCAATCTTCCCACCTCAGTCTCCCAAAGGGCTGGGATTACAGGTGTGCATCACCACGCCCAGCCAAGAGATTATCTCTGTACTCCAAGTCACAAGGCCTAGCTTTGGACTCTATCTCCACTCATCTCCTCTGGCTCATAGTAATGGTGCCACTTTGGGATAACTACCCTTGGCCAAGCACAGCCACTCATTTTACAGCAGGCTATCACTCCATCCTTGCTCCTGCCCCTTAGGGAAGAGGTGCCAAGGAGGCCAGCTACACTAACTGCAGGATCAGAGGGCAGAGGTGATATGTTTCCCTCCTCTGTGGCCACCATCACTATTCCCTTGGCCTATGGCTCCTGCATCCCCATTAAAGCCTGCTTCTCAGCCACTTTTTTTTTTTTTTTTTGAGACGGAGTCTCGCTCTGTCGCCCAGGCTGGAGTGCAGTGGCCGGATCTCAGCTCACTGCAAGCTCCGCCTCCTGGGTTCACGCCATTCTCCTGTCTCAGCCTCCCGAGTAGCTGGGACTACAGGCGCCCGCCACATCACCTGGCTAGTTTTTTGTATTTTTTAGTAGAGACGGGGTTTCACCGTGTTAGCCAGGATGGACTCGATCTCCTGACCTCGTGATCCGCCCGTCTCGGCCTCCCAAAGTGCTGGGATTACAGGCTTGAGCCACCGCGCCCGGCCCTCAGCCACTTTAAGATATGACGGGCCCTGTGTGATGCAGAGGGAGGGACATGGTCCCCACAGGGAAGTGTGCCCCTGATAGGCCAGCAGTACCTTTTGCAGCCTGCTGCTGCTCCAGGATCTTGCGGGTGCGGGGTGTGGTGCCTTTGGGCATGTTGATGACGTACTTCCCCTCCATCTCAGCAGTGACCCGGCGCCGCTTGGCAGGAACAGCCAGGCTCTCCTCCTCCCGGCAGGCCAGGGCTGCTGGGGGAATAAAGCAGGGGTATCAGCACTCTTTGAGATAAAACGTTCTCTCAGGATGGAGGCTGGACACTAGGTATCCTTTATCTCCACACATTCACGACTGGAATCCCTTATCTTCCCAACCACCCACATCACCACTGACCAAACCACTGAGAAACTCAGGTCTGCACAACATGAGGTCACAGAAGGTGCTCAGAATCCCCAGGTCCCCAGGCTGTGGCAGGCCTCCCAGGCTTTCTGTGGCTGTGTCCCTGTTCCAAGCAGGCTCCTGGCCCAGCCCAGCCCATGTCCCCTCGGATGGGGAACCTGCTAGGTGGTGGAAAGGTTCTAGAGCTCCAAGCAGGCAGTGCTTTATGGCTGCACTCACTTTTCAACAAGTACTTGAGCTGTGTGTAGACTTATGAGTGGTGGATTGTGCATAAGTTACACCTCAATTTAAAAAATGAATCCCCCCAAACGTGGTAAGGGTTAAAAGAGCCAATTGCTCCCAGTATCACCATCTTCGCAGTACTTTGTTACACTGATTTTAACTTTTTTTTTTTTTTAGACCGAGTTTTCGTTCTTGTTGCCCAGTCTGGAGTGCAATGGCACGATCTCAGCTCACTACAACCTCCACCTCCTAAGTTTGATTCTCCTGCCTCAGCCTCCCAAGTAGCTGGGATTACAGGCATGCGCCACCACGCCCAGCTAATTTTTGTATTTTTGGTACACATGGGGTTTCACCACATTGGTCAGGCTGCTCTCAAACTCCCGACCTCAGGTGATGCACCTGCCTTGGCCTTCCAAAGTTCTGGTTCTACAGGTGTGAGCCAATCACGTCCGGCCTAATTTTTTTTTTTTTTTTTTTTTTTTAATGTAGAGACAGGGTTTCGTCATCTTGTGCAGGTTGGTCTTGAGTTCCTGGGTTCAAATGATTCTCCTGCCTCAGCCTCTCATAGTGCTGGGATTACAGGCGTGAGCCACCACACCAGCCTGATTTTAACTTTTTTGCTCATGGCACACAAATCAAAGGCCAGAAGAGGGTGAGGCATTTCCAAACCTGCAGGACAAAGGGGAGATTTTGTGATGGAGGTGCACAGGGCGCGATGGTAGTGGATGTCAGAAACATGAAGCGCCCTGGGCCTCAATTTCCACATTTGCCTTATGACACCATGAAGTCATTGTTGTGGGGATGGGTCCAGCAAAGGCATAAGAGCATGGTGGATGGAAAGGCCTGGGAGCCCAGGGACTGCAGGCCCATTCCCAGCTCTCTAGCTGAGACCTGGAGGAGGACAGAGGCCAACATGGAGCAGTCTGGGGAGGAAGAGTGCTCAGGCCAAGCGGTCACCAGGGGCAAAGGCCCCATGATGGGAAGGAGGCTGGAGGGGAGCAAGTGGGCATGCAAAGTGGGGCGATGCAAGAGATGAATCCACATGATGCAGGGCCCTACAGACCGTGTGCGGAAGATGCCCTTTATTACTGGAATAATGGGGAGCCCCAGAGAATTACAGCCCAGGGGGTTACAGGATCAGACTGAAGGGTTTCAAGGATCCCTTGGCTGCTAAAAGGAAGCAAGAGGTTCTTTACCTTTGACCCCAGGCATCAAGCACAAAGCTGGGCACAAGCTGGGGGCTCGGTGAACACTTGTTCACAAATCCTGAACTCCTGAGTGAGAAGGCAATGCACACATGCCTCAACACACCAACTCAGGTGCTTCTGTCCATCCTCCTGGGTGGGGTATCACCACCCCCCATGCTACAGATGTAGAAAGTGAGGCTCACAGATGTATGGCAACTTGACCAAGTTTACAGAGGTGATTCAGGTTCAAATAAATGCTTTGTATACCTTGTGGCCTTCAAAGCACCTTACAATATCGGAAGCATGACCCCCAGCACCTCCTACCAATCCATGTTCCCTTCCAGCTCCTCCTACCATCTGCCCATGTTCCCTCACCAGTGGCCTTGGCACTCTTTGCTGCCATCTTGTTGGACACAGTGACCGAGATCTTGGAGGTGCTGGTGTCTGGGCGCCTGGGGGGTGTGCTGGGTGGGGAGTCATGGTTCAGGCTGTTGGTGATCATTCGGGAGGCAGCTGTGGGGAGAAAAGGAGAGTCCAGTGGGGTTGGGGCCTGGAAGACAGGCCTCAATCCAGCAATCTCAGGGTCAGGATGGAGAAGGTGAGGCTTGGGACTCAATGAGGTCAGCAGGTGTCACCTGTGGCTGCACGGTCCTCATGATGGGGATGCTTGGGGGCAGGGTGGGCTGCATCTCCCCAGGAACTAGCCCTTCCCTCCCTACCCTGGGAGTCTTTCCTGAGGCTCTAGACCACACTAGTTCCCATCACACCTCACCCATCAGTCACCCAGCCTCGTGCTGAGTTCACTTCGCCCCTCCCAGAGCTGCTTCAGCTATGCTGGTCTCCAGGATCTTCCTCACCCAGCAAGCAGGTGCCTCCTCAGGGACCCTGCTGTTCCTTCTGCCTGGCATGCAGTTCCCCGAGCACAGCAGGATTGCTGCGTCTCATCATTCAGGCCTCCTCTCTGATGGCAACTCCTCAGAGAAAACTTCCCTGACTACCCCATTAAAAACAGCACCTCCTCAACCTCTATCACCCTTACCCACTTTCATTTTCTTCACAGCCCTTACAACTGCTTGACATTAAACTCCATTGGTTTACTGGTAAACTCACTCACAAGAACGCAAGCTCCATGAGGAGGCCGTGTCTGTTTACTGCTGTATCCCAGTGCCTAAAGTGGTTTCTGGGGACAGGCACAAGGGCGCATGCCTGTAATCCCTGTACTTTGGGAGGCCAAGGTGGATGGATCACTTGAACCCAGTTCAAGACCAGCCTGGGCAACATGGCAAAATCCCCTCTCTACCAAAAATACAAAAAAATTAGCCAGGCACAGTGGCATGTGCCTGTAGTCCCAGCTACTCAGGAGGCTGAGGCAAGAAGATCACTTGAGCCCAGGAGGTCAAGGCTGCAGTGAGCTGTGATCGCACCACTGCACTCCAGCCTGGGCAACAGAGAGAAACCCAGTCTCAAAAAAAGGAGAGAAAAAAAAAAAAAGAAAACTACATTAAACCATCACAGACCATTTAACAAAACGTGACCCCCAAGTACCCATCACCCAGGTCAGGCATCAGGATGTTATTGGAACCCAGAAGTCCCAGGACAGATCCCTCCCTATCAGACCTCCTCCCTCTCTACAGGAATAAATTCTTGGTGGTGTTTTTTGTTGTTGTTGTTGTTGTTGTTGTTGTTGTTGTTGTTGTTGTTTGAGATGGAGTCTCACTCTGTGACCCAAGCTGGAGTGCAGTGGCGCGATCTCGGCTCACTGCAAGCTCCGCCTCCCGGGTTCTCAGCACTCTCCTGCCTCAGTCTCCCAAATAGCTGGGACTACAGCTCCCCTCCACCATGCCCGGCTAATTTTTTGTATTTTTAGTAGAGATGGGGTTTCACTGTGTTAGCCAGGATGGTCTCGATCTCCCAACCTCATGATCCGCCCGCCTCGGCCTCCCAAAGTGCTGGGATTACAGGCATGAGCCACCGCACCAGCCAGTTCTTGGTTTTCAGGCCTGTTCTTTCTCCTCTGTTAATGATATACCCCAGCGCTTCTTCAGACATCTCTCAGGTTGGATGGGAGGCTTTATGTCTAGTGGCTGCAAACTCTTTGGCTATGCAGAATCTGTCCTGTGAGAGCCTTCATTCGCAACACTCTTTACCTAGCTGAGTGCAGTAAGATCAGGATTTTCTGCTATAAAAAGCAAGCTGTTAAGAGGGCTCTGTCTCTCGTGCCGTACCCAGAGGAAAATGTGCAGCTGAAAAGATGTCAGGAATGTGATGCTTTATTGTCATGACAGGCAAGCCCCATTTGGGTGGCGGTTAAGCAACCAACTCTGTCTTTACTCTGCTGCATCTGAGTTGCAGTCAAGATATCAGAGTACAAAGAACTGTTCTCTTTCCCCCTCCTGACAGACACACATTCAATGTTCTAAAGTGTGTAAAAGTGATCTCAGGAATGTTGCTTTTGGAGTATTCTTCCCACCCCTTTCCTTCTTTGCCTGTTTCCCCTTCTCATTTACTTATTTTCATTTATTTTCTCTCGTCTTTTTTTTTTTTTTTAGACGGAGTCTGGCTCTGTCGCTCCTGTCTGGAGTGCAGTGGCACGATCTCTGCTCACTGCAAGCTCTGCCTCCTGGGTTCACTTCACTTCATTCTCCTGCCTCAGCCTCCCGAGTAGCTGGGATTACAGGCGTCCGCCACCACGCCCGGCTAATTTTTTTGTGTATTTTTAGTAGAGACGGGGTTTCACCATGTTAGCCAGGATGGTCTCCATCTCCCAACCTCGTGATCCACCCTCCTCGGCCTCCCAAAGTGCTAGGATTACAGGCGTGAGCCACCGCGCCTGGCCCTCTTTTTTTTTTTTTTTTTTTTTTTTTTTTTGAGACAGGGTTTCACTCCGTTGCCCAGGATGATGGAGTACAGTGTTGCCATCATAACTCACTGCAGCCTCAAAGTCCTGGGCTCAAGCAATCCTCCCACCTCAGCCTCCCAGGCCTCCCACAGCTAATTTACTAATTTTTGTAGAGACAGGGTCTCACTATATTGCCCAGGCTGGTCTCAAATGCCTAGCTTCAAGTGATCTTCCCATCTGGGCCTCCCAAAGTGCTGGGATTAAAGGCATGGGCCACCATACCCAGTTGAAAATTTCACTTACAAAGATTTGAAAGACTGGTAAAACTAATGTGTGCTGTTAGCGATCAGGGTAGTGGGTACCCTGGAGATGATGTGGTGGCTGGGAGAGGGTACGGGGGGATTCTGGCAGGCTAGTCATGTTTCTGTTGCTGGATGTGGGTGCTGGCTACATGAGTGTTCCGTCTGTGAAAGGTACCCACTGTACTATTATGATTGAACCCTTTTCTGAATGTATGTTATGGAGGAGCATTGCAGAAACGAACCCTAATTTGCTCAGCCTCTTTACATCTACATCTTTGGGTAGGCCCTGCCCACAATGACTCTGGACTTCTCCATGTAACTTGCTTTAGCCAACAGGATGAGAGCAAATGTTGTGCAAGCAGTGGCTTAAGAGGTGCTCTGCACACTGGGGCTAGCCCTCTTTTGCTGCTTTTAGGAACCCTGCAACCACCACTGTAAACAAGCCCAGGCTAGCCAGCTAGATAATTATGGACACAGCCAAGTCACCCTCTGGGCCCAGATAACATCAGGACAACCATCAGATATGTGAATACGGCCATCAACCTGGCTTCAACCTAGCTGCCAGGTGACCATTAAAATCAGCTGAGCTGGCCTAGAGCAGAACTGACCAGACAATCCATAAAATCATGAGAAATAAACACTCATGCTTTAGCAAGGCATAGTGGCTTGTGTGTGTAATCCCAGTTATTCAGGAGTCTGAGGCGGGAGGATCACTTGAGTCCAGGACTTTGAGGCTACAGTGAGCTATGATTGCACCACTACACTCCAGCCTGGGCAACACAGCGAGACTCCCATCTCAAAAAATGAAAATACATGTCTGTGTTTTAAAGTACAGTTTTGGGTGGCTTATTTATCAGCAAAGGAAAGCTAATGTGTATATTAAAATTTAAAAGTTTACTTTTAAAAAAGGTATTGGCCGGGTGCGGTGGCTAACAGCTGTAATCCCAACACTTTGGGGGACCAAGCCGGGTGGATCACCTACAGTCAAGAGTTCGAGACCAGCCTGGTCAACGTGGCAAAACCTAGTCTCTACTAAAAATAACAAAAATTGGCTGGGCATGGTGACAGGCACCTGTAATGCCAGCAACTCAGGAGGCTGGGGCAGGAGAGTCACCTGAACCCAGGAGGCGGAGGTTGCAGTGAGTAAAGATCATGCCATTGCACTCCAGCCTGAGCAACAAAAGGAAAATTCCGTCTCAAAAAAAAAAAAAAAAAAAATGGTATCATATGGCTTTTAAAAACCAAAAATAGCCAGGTGCAGTGGCTCATGCCTGCACTTTGGGAGGCTGAGGCGGGTGGATCGTTTGAAATCAAGAGTTCAAGACTAGCCTGGCAAATGAGGCAAAACCCTGTCTCTACTAAAAATATAAAAATTGGCTGGGCATAGTGGCACACACATGTTATCCCAGATACTTGGGTGACTGAGGCATAAGAATCACTTGAACCTGGGAGGCAGAGTTTGCAGTGAGCTGAGGGTGCCATAGCACTCCAACGTAAGCAACACAGCAAGACTCTGTCTCAAGAAAAAAAAAAAGGTCAGGTACAGTGATGGCTCACGTCTATAAGCCCAGCACTTTGGGAGGCTGAGGCGGGTGGATCACCTGAGGTGTTCAAGACCAGCCTGGCCAACAGGGTGAAATTCTGTCTCTACCAAAAATACAAAAATTAGCCGGGCGTGGTGGCAGATCCCAGCTACTCAGGAGGTTGAGGCAGGAGAATCGCTTAAACTCAGGAGGCAGAGGTTGCAGTTAGTCGATATCGCGCCACTGTACTCCAGCCTGGGCAACAGAGTGAGACTCCATCTCAAAAAAAATAAAAAATAAAAAAATAAATACAGTCAATACTCATCACTCATAGATTCCATATTTACAAATCTGCCTACTCATTCAAATGTATTTGTAACCCCAAAATCAATACAGGCAGTGCGTTCACTGTCATTCACAGACACACGCAGGGAACATTTTGAGTCGCTCCAGACATGTTCCCAAACGAGGACAAAGACGGCATTGTCACCCTCTTGTTTCAGGTCCCGCTCTATAAACAAGTTCCTTTGCCCAGTCTACTCGATGTCATGAATGTGAACATTTTTCACACTTTTGTTGGTGATTTTGCTGTTTAAAATAGCCCCCTGGACGGCAGCGGTGGCTCACGCCTGTAATCCCAGCACTTTGGGAGGCCAAGGCAGGCAGATCACTTGAAGTCAGAGGTTTGAGACCAGCCTAGCCAATATGGCGAAACCCCGTCTCTACTAAAAATAAAATTAGCCAGGCGTGGTGGCAGGCGCCTGTAATCCCAGTTACTAGAGAGACTGAGGCAAGACAACTGCTTGAACCCAGAAGGCGGAAGTTGCAGTGAGTCAAGATCATGCCACTATACTCCAGCCTGGGCAACAGAGACTCCATCTCAATCAATCAATCAATCAATCAATCAATAAAATGGCCCTCAAAAAATATTTTACATCCACATCTTTGGGTAGGCCCTGCTGAAGTGCTGTCTGGGTTCCTAAATGCAAGAAGGGTATGATGTACCTGATCAAAAAAAATGTGTGTGTGAGATAAGCATCATGCAGGAATGAGTTACAGTGTTGCTGGCTATAAGTTCCCGGTTACTGAAATCAACATTATATATTAACTACAGTGCTTTTAAAAGGAGACACACATAAAATAAAGCTATATATTTGACTACAGGCTTGCAGGACCCTAACCTAGTATTTTCCATAGGAGCAAATTGCTCTGTATTTCGTCTAGGAGCTAAGAATTGACTAAGTGTACACGTTGACTTCACAGAACTTAACGACTACGGATGACAATTGACTGTGTGTATAGCCATTCACTACCCAGTTTATTTTTTCCCCTAAGAGAAGAGTAAGAGTGCCTCCGATGGCGTTGTTTCTACCTTTGCAAATTACGGGCAGGGATGGGATGGCCAGACGTGTCCCCTTCACTGACAGGGTAAAAGAATCAAGGAAAAGAGGCCAGAATAGTTAGGACTCACCACTAGTGCCACGGCGAATCTCGCCTGCAAGGGGGCTGGGGCTGCAGGGCACTGACTCAGTGGCAGCTTTGCACATGTCCTATAAAAAAAGAACAGGCACCTGGGTCACCACAGAAGAATCATGCATGGACCTAGAGATCTAAGCAACACCATAAGGATCAACACCTGACTGACAGAGAAGATTCTAACACATTTTACTCCTAACCATAAGAAAGCATCAGACACCTCCAAACTGAGGGACACTCTATAAAATATCTGACCAGTACACTGCAAAACTATCACGGTCATTGAAAAAATAGGCCAGGTGTGGTGATTCACGCCTGTAATCCCAGCACTTCGGGAGGCCAAGGCAGGTGGATCACCTGAGGTCAGGAGTTAAAGACCAGCCTGGCCAATAGTGAGACCCTGATCTCTAGAAAAATTAAAAAATTAGCCAAGCAGGGTGTCACGCACCTGTAGTCCCAGCTATTCAGGGCTAAGGTGGTAGGATCACTTGAGCTCAGGAGTTTGAGGCTGCAGTAAGCTGTGATTGTACCACTGTACTCTACCCTGGGTGACAGAGTGAGACCCTGTCTCGAAAACAGATGAAAGATGGCCAGGTATGGTGGCTCACATTTGTAATCCCAGCCTTTTGGGAGGCCAGGGGAGGTGGATCACCTGAGGCCAGGAGTTCAAGACCAGCCTGGGCAACATGGCAAAACCCCATCTCTACTAAAATTACAAAAAATAGCTGGGCATGGTGGCGCATGCCTGTAATCCCAATCACTGGGGGGGCTGAGGTACGAGAATCTCTTGAACTCAGGAGGTGAAGGCTGCAGTGAGCCAAGACAGCATCACTATACCCCAGCCTAGGCAACAGGGTGGAATTCTGTCTCAATAAAATAAAATATGAAATGAAATGAAATGAGAAATGAAAAATGAAAAGAAATGAAATGAAATGAAATACAATAAAATAAAATAAAAGAGGCCAGGCACAGGGTCACATGCCTATAATCCTAGCTACTCAGGAGGCTGAGGTGGGAGAATCACTTGAACCCGGGAGGCAGAGGTTGCAGTGAGCCGAGATCATGCCACTGCACTCCAGCCTGGGCAATGGAGTGAGAACCTGTCTCAAAAATAAATAATAAACAAGTGAAGGAAGGGAGGAAGGAAGGAAGGAAGGGAGGGAGGGAGGGAGGGATGGAGACAGTGCCTGGCAGGTCACAGCAAGTGCTTGGTGTTAGCTATTATATCAATCACTTAATGAGTCCAACACTCTAGGTCTGGTGCTCAGGGCCACGTATACTATCTGGTAGGTGGCCATAGCCACACTAGCAACAGGCTGTGTGAAAAGCCCATTTCAAAAAGATCCAGGAAGGTGGGTCACTGTAAGTGGAGGTGTCAAGACTGGAACACCCAGGCTGTGAGCCAGGCTGCCATCTGGGTCCCACATAGGAAGCTGCTGTCCTGGAGATAATAATTATCACAAGGAAGTTGTGAAGCAGCAATAAGTTATCATAGAGGGACCCGAATACAGGCAGTTTCCACTGTGCTAGTACTTCACATAACTTAATACTCACAACCAGGGCTGGGCACAGTAGCTCATGCCTGAAATCCCAGTATTTTGGGAGACTGAGGCAGGAGGATGGCCTGAGCCCAGGAGTTCGAGACCAGCTTGGGCAACATGGCAAGACACTGTCTCAAAAAAAAAAAAAAAAAAAACAACCACCCTTCAAGATAGGTTTGTCTCTCTATTTTTTTTTTTCTTGAGACGGAGTCTCGCTCTGTCGCCCAGGCTGGAGTACAGTGGCACAATCTCAGCTCACTGCAAGCTCCACCTCTCGGGTTCACACCATTCTCCTTCCTCAGCCTTGCAAGTAGCTGGGACTACAGGCGCCTGCCACCATGCCCAGCTAATTTTTTGTATTTTTAGTAGAGACGGGGTTTCACCATGTTAGCCAGGATGGTCTTGATCTCCTGACCTCGTGATCCGCCCGCCTCGGCCTCCTAAAGTGCTGGGATTACAGGCATGAGCCACTGCGTCTGGCCAGGTTTGCCTCTCTTTCACAGATGCAGAAAATACAACTCAGAGAGGTTGGGCCATGTGCCCAGTGTCACACAGCAAATGGCCAAACCAGCCCTGGAACCTGGATCGGCCTGCCTCTGCTTCCAGGCCTCCCATTGGCTCTGCAACTGACCCTCCACCGCCATGCCAAACCCAGAGACAGAGGGGCTGGGCACAGCACCCACCTGACGGTGCACCACTTTGGCATGCTTGAGAATGGCGATGATGTCGCCCACCACGGTCACGCCCAGCTCATTCATGATCTCCTTATTGAGATCCAGCAGCATGCTCTTCTGAATCCTACAGGGGAAGGTCAGTGGTGAGGCCCCAGGGTGGGCCAGTCAGCTCCCCACCACCCCATCCCCAAGTTCTGCCTCCTCACCTATTATCCACAAACATCACGGCATAATTGACAGCAGGTCCTGGAGGAATGCCGGCTTCCTTAAAGAACTGGATCCACTCGGAAGTGGCTGTGGGGTTGGACAGGGCTCATTATTCACACCATCCTCTTTAGAGAATAGCATTAGCAAAACCACAATCACAGCAGCTCCCACAAATTAAATGCTCATCCCATGCCAGGCCCTGTGTGGAGTGCTCCACACACACATGAAGGAACTGAGCCTTCCTGACCCTATGAGTTAAGCAGTATTAAGACTCCCCTGAGTTGCCAAGGAAAATGAGGCAGGGAAAGGTTGGGCAACCCACCCCAAGCCACAATGCTAAACAAGGGACAGAGCTCCCAAACCCTTACCACAGCCTTTCTCCTTACAGCTCCACCCCGCCCCAGGGCTGGCTCTCTGCATCACTACACACGCTGGGCCCATGACTGATGCAGGGTAACTGGGACTCTGGGTTCTCTGCTCTAGTCCCCATCAGCCAGCCTAGGCCCAGAGGATGACAGGATCCACAGGTCATCCTCTGTGATGGAAAAGAAGCATCACAGAGCCACCCCATGAGCCTTGGCAAGCCCCCTACCCGCCACAGTAGCAAACCTCCCTCAGAGAGAGGCACAGAAGTTACTAACATGGACTTCGGAGCTTGGGTTCGAATCCTAACCCTGCGATTTCCCTATGGAGGGACTGTGGGTAAGTTAACTCTTGGTGCCTTGGTTTCCTCATCTGTAAACCCGGGATAACAGATTTGACAAGTGTTAACCCAGCATTTGGCAAAGGACAGGTCCTGTCCTATGCACTGGAGATACGACAAGGCACAAGATGAAGTCCCAGCCCTTGTGTAGCTGAGATTTTAGTGATAACAGCACCAGTGTCCTTGGGCCACTGTGCAGACTCAATGAGAAACTCCATATAAAAGGCTTTAAATGATGCGTAACCCAGAGGATATCCTCAAACCATGTCAGCTATTATTATTATTATTATTATTATTATTACTATTACTCCCATCACCACTAAACACAGAGCCACGGCCAAGACCAGGCAGACCCCACCTATGAATTTTATTCTTTCTAAATGTTCTTGGCTTCTTGGTGGGTTTGACCCTCAAACTGACCCCAGCCTGCCAGGCCAGGAGGTAGCTAAGATCACTGATTCAAAGCAGAACTTTTTTTTTCACATTTTGACATCTCCGAAACTAGGATCTACTTCATGACTGATGTTGTGCCATGGTTTAATTAGCAAACTGTTTTTCTTTCTCAGTATATCCAACAATCCATGCTATTTTAGAATAGAAGCAACCTGTTATTACCTCACCCATTTTGCTTTTAAGACAATAGAGACTCAGAGCAGGGAAACAGACACACTGTGGGTCAGGTGTTACATGAGTGGCAGTGCGGGGCTCCAGTGAAGCCCCATGGGTCACATCTCCAAGGAGGCCCCTGCCCAGCCAGCCACAGGCCAGTTACCCAGGGTGCTGATTGGCCCTTGGGGACTGAGGCTGGCGAGGAGCTCATGTCCTTAGGATTTCCTCCGCCAGGCCACAGGAAAGGGGTACCATTTCCCTATATTGCACAGGCACTATCCACCTGCTAAGCCATAGGGCCCTGGGTCCCACTGGCCAGAAGCATGCATCTCTAACTATCAAAAAGCACCACATAATGATTCCATGTATATGAAATGTCTAGAATAGGCAAATCTAAAGAGAAAGTAGATTAGTGGTTGCTAGGAGGACGGGGAAGTGACTGCTAATGGGTATGGGGTTTTAATTTTTTTGAGACAGGGTCTCCCTCTGTCACCTAGGCCAGAGTGCAGTGGCACAATCATAGCTCACTGCCATCTTAACTTCCTGGGCTCAAGCAATCTTCCCACCTCAGTTTCCCAAGTAGTTAAACTATAGGCGCATGCCACCAGGCCTAGCTATTTTTTTGTATATATACACACACAAGTTACATATATATACACACATTTTTTTTTTGAGATGGAGTTTCACTCTGTCACCCAGACTGGAGTGCAGAAGTGCAATCTCGGCTCACTGTAACCTCCACCTCCGGGTTCAAGCGATTATCCTGCCTCAGCCTCCCAAGTAGCTGGGATTACAGGCACGCTCCACCATGCCTGGTTAATTTTTGTATTTTTAGTAGAGACGGGGTTTCACCATGTTGGTCAGGCTGGTCTCAAACTCCCGACCTCGTGATCCACACTCCTCGGCCTCCCAAAGTGCTGGGATTACAGGCGTGAGCCACAGCACCCGGCAATTTTTTATATTTTTTATAGAGACAGAGTTTCACCATGTTGCCTAGGCTGGTCTCAAACTCCTGGACTCAAGCAATTCACCTGCCTCAGCCTGCCAAAGTGCTGGGATTACTGGCGTGAGCCACAACACCCTGCTAAGGTATGGGGTTTCAAGAGAGAGTGATAAAGATGTTTTAAAATTGATTATGGTGATGGCTGCACAACTCTGTGAACAGAGAATATAAAAACCATCGAATTGAACACCTTAACTAGGTAAAACGTATGATAAATGAATTATACCTAAACTAAGCTGTTATTAAGGGGAGAAAAAAATACCACGTAGGTTGGAGGTAGCTTTCTGAGCCAAAGCCTGTGATTGATTAATTGACTGACTGATTTTAAGGTTAGTCAAGTGAAGTGGTGGGAAAGGAGAAGGAACAAATAAATCTGTAACTGGTTGTGATCAATTAGTTGTAAAGACCAATCAGTTCACAGGGACCAGCCAAAGCCTGTGAATTTAACCAAGAGATTACTGAAACCCCGTATTTGAGGAATTGAAAGAGTCCCCACATTCAGCACACACCATCATTTCATGTATTGCTAAGGAAGGAAAATATGCAGTCAACTAAACTGTCATAAGGCACCGGCAGTAAGATATACCCCTACTTCAGAAATGTTAAGTTCTGCAATGATGTGAGTCTTGGAATCAATGAGATGTGGCTTTTTGCACACACCAGGAGACACGTACAAGAATATGCACGGTAGTTTGTCTGTGATGGCTCCAACCCAGTAATAATGCAATATCCACTGACAGCAGCACTGATAAACACATGGTGGTCACTCTCAAGGTGAAATACTATACAGCAGTGAAAAGAAAGTCAACATAGATAACCCTTAGACATTATGTTGAGCAAAAGAAGCCAGATACAAAAAAACACAAGGTATGATTTCATTCATGTAATTTAAAAACCAAAGTCTATAGAATAGGAATGTCCCATTGATAACACAACTATAAAGGCAAGGAAGGCCAGGAGCGGTGGCTTACACCTGTAATCCCAGCACTTTGGGAGGCCGAGGCAGGTGGATCACCTGAGGTCAGGAGTTTGAGACCAGCCTGACCATCATAGAGAAACCCCATCTCTACTAAAAATACAAATTTAGTGAGGCATGGTGGGGCATGCCTGTAATCCCAGCTACTTGAATCGGAGGCTGAGGCAGGAGAATCGCTTGAACCCAGGAGGCAGAGGTTGCGGTGAGCCGAGATCACGCCATTGCATTCCAGCCTAAGCAACAAAAGCGAAACTCCATTGTAAAAAAAAAAAAAAAGTAGTTAAGGCAAGAAAAGACGTTCACAAAATGGTTTATTCCATATGGAGAAGGGAGGAGAGTGTGATTGGGGTAGGACTCTCATGGGGCTGACAATATTCTCTTTTTTTGATCTGGATGGGTAACAGGGTTTGGATTTTTCAATCTCCTTACAGAACTATAATGTACATGCAAAAAAAGTGCACAAGTCAATAGATCTTCCTAAATCAGACACACCTATGTAATCAGCACCCAAATCAAGAAATGAGATATTTCTAACACCTCAGAACCCCTTATATTCCCTTCGGAGTCTCTACTCACTCCTTCCCAGATGCAATCACCACCTGCTAACAAAATAGACTGATTTTGCGTGCTTCTATGCTTTATATGAATGGAATTATAAAGAATACAGGCAGCTAGGCGGGGTGGCTCCCGTCTGTAATCCCAGCACTTTGGGAGGCCGAGGCAGGTGGATCACAAGGTCAAGAGATCGAGCCCATCCCAGCCAATATGATAAAACCTCGTCTCTACTAAAAATACAAAAATTAGTTGGGCGTAGTGGTGTGCGCCTGTAGTCCCACCTACTCGGGAGGCTGAGGCAGGAGAATCACTTGAACCCAGGAGGCAGAGGTTGCACTGAGCCAAGATCGTGCTACTGCACTCCAGCCTGGTGACAGAGCAAGACTCTGTCTCAAAAAAAAAAGGAATACAGGCCAGGCGCGGTGGCTCACCTGTGTAATCCTAGCACTTTGGGAGGCTGAGGCAGGAGGATCTCTTGAGCACAGGAGTTCAAGACCAGCCTGGGCAACATGGTGAAACCCCATCTCTACAAAAAATATAAAAATTAGCTGGGCATGATGGTGCGTCCCTATAGTCCCGGTTACTCAGGAGGCTGAGATGGGAGGATCACCTGAGCCTGGGAGGCGGAGGGTGCAGTGAGCCGAGATTACACCACTGCACTCCAGCATGGGCAACAAAGTGTGAGACTATCTCAAAAAAAAAAAAAAAAAAAAAAGATCTACTCAGACTTTGCTTCTTAATTACTCTTAAAACTATACACATATATTTTATGGGCCAGGCATGATGGATCATGCCTGTAATCCCAGCACTTAGGGAGGCCGAAGAGGGCAGATCACCTGAGGTCAGGAGTTCGAGACCAGCCTGGCCAACATGGTGAAACCCTGTCTCTACTAAAAATACAAAATTAGCTGGGTGTGGTGGCACACGCCTGTAATCCCAGCTTCTTGGGAGGCTGAGGCAGGAGAATCACTTGAACCTGGGAGGTGGAGGTTGCAGTGAGCCAAGATCGTGCCACTGCACTCCAGCCTGGGCAACAAGAGTGAAATTCCATCTCAAAAAATTATATATATATAATATATTTTTCTACATTATAATAAATGTGAACATTTTTCAAAGCTACCAACTAATCTCTGTGCTTTAGCAATCCCCAAATACAGAGCTTAAGGCTTATGATAATAACAACACCTAAGGTTTGTTTAGAACTACGCCCAAGCTTTTACATGCTATAATCTCCTTAATCCCAGGACGTGGGACTCTCATTTCCATTTCACAGGTGAGAAAACCAAGGCTCTGTGAGGCCACGTGGGAGACCTGCTGGACTTCATAACCCACGTTCTTCACAGCTAAACTATACAGTCAGGAGAGAGATCCGGCGAGGAGGCAGGCAGGCCTCAAGCAGTTCCAGCCCCACCCTGCCACAGTCCTCAGAGTACAGCTGTTCCTGCCAGTGACCCAGCCCTCCCTCCCCACCCCATCGTCCCCACCAAGGCCATACCTCAAAAAGGGCAGTGGGGAGAGGGGGCCCTGGAGAGAAGGCCACAGACTCACCCATAGTCACGGAGACCATCGTCTCCCTGGCCCTGACACTGCTCCCTGGAGCCTGAAAGAGAAGAGAGGAGAGGGCCCATGAGTTGCTGCCGGCTGTGAGTGTTTGTCCCTCTCCTGTGCCTGTCTGCCTGCATGCCAGAGGAACGTTCCTGGGCTACAGGGTCACCGCCCAGGAATAGCCTGGAGCAGCTGGCAGGAAGTCAGCCTGGGACGGAGCTGCCACCACCATCATCGCTTGTGCCTGAGACAAGGCCCAGGGACAGCAAATGTCCACAGTTCCATTCCTACACACCCCAAAAGGTTGGCTGGAAAAGGAGTGCAACAGAAATAAGATACTTCTGGCCAAAACTTTAGCAATAAATACCAACCAAGCGTGCTGGCTCATGCCTGTAATCCCAGCACTTTGGGAGGCCAAGATGGGAGGATCAATTGAGGCCAGGAGTTGAAGACCAGCCTGGACAACATGGCAAGACCTGTCTCAAAAAAAAAAAAAAAAAACAGGCTGGTCCAAAGGTAATGAATTACCTCAATTGACTGTTCATAGTCCTTTACAGATGGAACTCCTTATTCTACTCTTTCTCCCTTTCTCACTACTGCACTTGACTAGTCTCCAAACAAACAAACCCAAAACCCTATTCACTGAGAACCTACTATGTGTAAGGCACTCTTAGGGATATCAAGGTGAACAAAGCCATGGAACTTAGCAGCTAGTTGGGTACAGGCGACGGGAGACAGAGAGTAAACAAGCCAAACAGTTAGTACAGTACATTAGGAAGCCTTTAGTGCCACGGAGAAGACATGGAGGACCTGGGAAGGGAGTGGTTGTAATTTTCAACAGAGTGATCAGGGAAGACCTAAAGCAACATTTAGAGAGCTAAAGGGAGGGAAGCAATGAGCCATGTGGTTTTACAGAGAAAAAGTGTTCCAGAAGAAGGTACAGCAAGTCCAGCGCCCTGGGCCAGTGGCTCATCTGGCATGCTGGAGGGAAAGCAAGGAGCCAGTGTGGCTGCAGTGGAGCGAGCAGGGAGGGCATTGGGAGGAGACAGGTCACAGAAGTGGTGACCTGATCAAGAGGCGTCCCAGAGAAGACATGGAAAACCAATTTTCCCTTACATTAGCAGATGGTAGAAAGGTGGTATTAAAGACATTTTAGCACCAATGGAGACTATCTCCATTAAAAGCAGTGTTGAATGGGAACTAAAGGAAGTAACTTTTTCATGTGCTGATTCAACGCTATCCAACTCCAAGATCATGGGGCCCACACTGTCCTGGCCAAAACTTCCTACTTAGCCCTCTGCCTCTTCCCTGACCCGGGTCCTCTGCCCTCTCCCCTCACTCTGCTCCCTTCTATCTACCGCAGCCCCCAGTACTGATCCTCCCTCACCCCTCCATGAGGTGCAGAAGCCCTCTGTCCCAGAACCTTCCTGTTTACAACCCCATAAAATCTGTCCCATCCCCTAACAGATTTTGATGGTATAATGGAGTGGTCAAGAGTAAGAACTCTGCAACCAGACTGTAGGGTTCAAATCCAGCTCTACCACCTATGAGCTGTGTGATCTCGGCAAGTGACTTCACCAGTCGGGCCATGGTGTCCCCATTTGTGAACTGGGAGGGTGCAAACATGACTTACCTTAGAGGACTGCTGTAAAAGCTAGATGAGTTTCTATGAATAAAAGCACTTGAGACAGTGCTTGGTGCCTACTAAGCACCCTGGAGGTGTTGTGCCTGGTCTCATCCTCCAGGCCTCCTTCCCCACACAGGTGCTTTGCCGGCCTCCCGTTTTTAGAGGATGTCACCTGTGCCTGGAATGCCTGTCTCCTCCTGGCAACCTCTCCTTCCTTCTGCTCCACTGCCATCTACTTCGTGACCTTTCCCTAAGTCCCCACATATGAGACTCTCTTCTCTATCCTCAGCATTGTTAATCTTGCCCTTCCCTGGCTTCTGCTCAATTTTTTTTTTTTTTTTTTTTTTTTTTTTTTTTTTTTGAGACAAAGTCTCACTCTGTCGCCCAGGCTGGAGTGCAGTGGCGTGATCTCGGCTCACTGCAACCTTCGCCTCCTGGGTTCAAGCGGTTCTCCAGCCTCAGCCTCCCGAGTAGCTGGGACCACAGGCACCTGCCACCACACCCAGCTAATTTTTGTATTTTTAGTAGAGATGGGGTTTCACCATGTTGGTCAGGCTGGTCTCGAACTCCTGACCTCAAGTGATCTGCCCACATCAGTTTCCCAAAGTGCTGGGATTACAGGCACCTGGTCTTCTGCTCAATCTCTTATTGATGAGTAAGACCACAGACATCACTCTGTCCTGTACTCAACACTCTTAGATCCAATTTCCCTTCTGAATTTTACCACTGGCCAAAGACAACACAGGCCAGGCACAGTGGCTTATGCCTGTAATCCCAGCACTTTGGGAGATTGAGGCGGGTGGATCACCTGAGACCAGGAGTTTGAGACCAGCCTGGCCAACATGGTGAAAACCCATCTCTACTAAAATACAAAAATTAGCCGGGTGTGATGGTGGGTGCCTGTAATCTCAGCTACTCCGCAGGCTGAGGCAGAAGAATCGCCTGAACCCAGCAGGCAGACGTTGTAGGGAGCTGAGATCGTGCCACTGCACTCTAGCCTGGGTGACAGAGCAAGACTCTGTCTCAAAAAAAGAAAAGAAAAGAAAATACAACATGCATCTCTCAAAGAACAGAGCATGGAGAGGTCTCAGTAAGTCAGACAGAACATCTCACAAACCAAGCAATAACTATGCATGAGGACCAGGGCCAAGCATCATGCAGATGCATCCCAACAGCTCAGTGAGTGAGGACTATTATTAGCCCTGTTTTTACGGATGAAAAACCCCAACTCATTGCGGTGCAGTCATTTGTCAAATGGCACATTTAGCAACTAACCTTATTGGGATTCAAAAACAAGTTTTTCTTGATTCTGATGCCCATGGAGTAACTCCCATTGCGTGTTTACTATGCACCAGGAACTGAGCATATACACATCTCAGTGACTCCTCACAACCAGCCTCAGAAAAATGGAAAAATGAGTCCCAAGTTACAGATGAGAATGGCAGGTCCAAGATCACACAGCAAAAGGCTGGGCGCAGTGGCTCAGGCCTGTCATCCCAGTACTTTAGGGGCAGGAGGATCCCTTGAGCCTAGGAGTTCAAGATCATACAGCAAGTAAAGGCAGCAGCAGGACTGGGACCCCAGGCAGTCCAATGGCTATGGTTCATGCCGATTGAGGGATTACTACAAGCCAGGTACTATGGTCTGTTTTTCAATGTCTCAGTTAATGCTAACCAGAATCCTTAAAGTATTGGTATTCTTCCCCAAGTGCTACAGACCCTACTGGATTCAATTTCCTCTCTCCACAATCCTAAAAGCCCATCTCCAACACTGACTTTCTGAATAAGGAAAGTTATAGTAACAGTCATTTTTAAAGAAGGCAGCTCCCAAAACTCAAGGAATTACCACATACCAGGCTCCATGTGCTAAGCCTTTAGAAGACCTGTATCCAAATCTCAATTTTACCACGTCCTAATCCTGACTCTGGACAAGTAGCTTAACCTTTCTGACCTCACTTCCTCAACTGCACCATAAGAATGGTAAGGCCGGGTATGGAGACTCACACCTGTAGTCCCAGCATTTTGGGAGGCCGAAGCAGGAGGATCTCTGGAGCACAGGATTTTGAGGCCAGCCTGGGCGATACAGTGAGACCCTGTCACTGTTGAAAAAAGGGGAAAAAAAAAAAAAAAAAGCCGGGCACGCCGGCTCATGCCTGTAATCCCAGCACTTTCGGAGGCCGAGGCGGGTGGATCACCTGAGGTCAGGGTTTCGAGACCAACCTGACCTCCTGGCCTGGCCAATATGGTGAAGGCCCATCTCTACTAAAAATACAAAAATTAGCCGGGCATGGTAGCACATGCCTGTAATCCCAGCTACTCGGGAGGCTAAAGTGGGAGAATCACTTCAACCCGGGCGGGGCAGAGGTTGCAGTGAGCCAAGATTATGCCACTTCACTCCAGCATGGGCAACAGAGCGAGACTCTGCCTCAAAAAAAAAGAAAAAGAAAAAGAAAGAAAAGAAAGGTGGCTGGGCACAGTGGCTCATGCCTGTAATCCCAACGCTTTGGGAGCCCAAGGAGGGTGAATTACAAGGTCAGGAGTTTGAGACTAGCCTGGCCAACATGGTGAAACTCTGCCTCTACTAAAAATACAAAAAATTAGCCGGGTGTGGTGGCTAATCCCAGCAATATGGTGAAACCCTGTCTCTACCAAAAACACAAAAATTAGCTGGGTGTGGTGGCGGGTGCCCGTGGTCCCAGCCACTCGGGAGGCTGAGGCAGGAGAACCGCTTGAACCCAGGAGGCAAAGGTTGCAGTGAGCCGAGATCACACCACTGCACTCCAGAGGTTGCAGTGAGCCGAAACTGCACCACTATACTCCAGCCTGGGCAACAGTGAGACTCCATCTCAAAAAAAAAAAAAAAAAGTGAGAGTACCCATTCCTGGCCAGCACGGTGGCTCATGCCTGTAATTCCAGCACCTTGGGAGGCCAAGGCAGGTGGATCACGAGGTCAGGAGTTCGAGACCAGCCTGGCCAACATAGTGAAAACCCATCTCTACAAAAATTAGCCAGGCATGGTGGTGGACACCTGCAATCCTAGCTACTCAGAAGGCTGAGGCAGGAGAATTGCTTGAGCCCGGGAAGCAGAGGTTGCAGTGATCCCAGATCGCACCACTGCACTCCAGCCTGAGCTACAGAGTGAGACCTTGTCTCAAAACAAAAATAAATAAAATAAATAATAAAAAATGAAAATAAAAAAACACCATCTCAAAATTAAAAAAAGGTTTGTTGTTGTTGTTGTTTTTGAGATGGAGTCCCACTCTGTCACCCAGGCTGGAGTGCAGCAGTGTGATCTCTGCTCACTACAACCTCTGCCTCCCAGGTTCATGCAATTCTCCTTCCTCAGCCTCCCAAGTAGCTGGGATTACCACCACCACGCCCGGCTAATTTTTTGTATTTTTAGTAGAGACAGGGTTTCACCGTGTTAGCCAGGATGGTCTCGAACTCCTAACGTCATGATCCGCCCGCCTTGGCCCCCAAAATGCTGGGATTACAGGTGTGAGCCACCGCACCCAGCCAAGGACCCATTCTTAACGGTGTCACAGGGATTAAACGAGTTAATAAACAGAGTCCTTAGAACGAAGATGCACAGCAGGTGGTAAGTGCGACGTTAAGAGTGCATCAAATACAACAAATCTTCAGTGATCTAGGGAAACAGTGGGACAGTCACTGACTTAATGCTAGTTGTATACAAAGGGTGAGCTGGGAACAAGTATAAGGACAACTTGATGGGGGTCGATGGGATCTGACAACAGGGAATCACACAGTACAAGTTCTGAACAGTATTCCTATTCAAAGGGAATACGTAGTATTCCTTTTTCGATTATCTTTCCATTTCAGTGTACAATGTAATGGGCTGCTCAGTTTCCATTGTATTTTACCTGAACTTTCCTCTCATGGCCAGCAATGCTAGTTTTTCATTGAAGACGGCAATGTGCCGGGCACGGTGGCTCCCAGCACTTTCGGAGGCCGAGGCGGGCGGATCACCTGAAGTCAGAAGTTCGAGACCAGCCTGACCAACTTGGAGAAACCCCATCTCTACTAAAATACAAAAAAATTAGCAGGGCGTGGTGGCGCATGCCTGTAATCCCAGCTACTCGGGAGGCTGAGGCAGGAGAATCACTTGAACCCGAGAGCCGGAGGTTGCGGTGAGCGAGATCGCACTCCAGCCTGGGCAACAAGAGAGAAACTCGGTCTCAAAAAAGAAGAAGAAAAAGAAGACAGCAATGCAAATTTGCCTTCTCAAATTAATTTACTGGGGAAAAAAATGCACTAGTCACGATCAAGAAAAAGAAAAAAAACTAATACTTCAGGACTCAGCAAAATTGGTCAAATAGTAAGTGGCAGGATGTCGATTTTCTCGGCTCCAGTCCTAAGTTTTTCCTATTGCTGTCTCTGAGCTTTCTGCCCCTACTTCCCTGGAATTTCCAGCTACACCAATGACTCTCAGAATCATTATCATTATAGTCCCAATCCGCGAGCTCTCACTGTGCCAGCCCCTCTGCTTAAAATCTCTACACACACACGCTTCGTCAGAATCCTCAAGACGACCCTATGATACTGGGACTATCTGCTCTCACTGTGCAGATGAGAAAAAAAGGAGTTCAAGGAAGCGAAGACACAGGCCCCACTGCCTCACAGTGGAGCGGGACTTGAACCAAAATCCGACGGCTTCCAAACCCAACAATTTTTCATACTAAGCGCAAACATCAATACTAACAATAATAGTATAGTAACGAAGTGAGCGTTATGCGGAGGCGCTGAGCTAAGGGATCCAACGTACACGACCTGACTTCTCACTCCCATTTATAAAACCGGTGATACAGTCAGATTGTAACCCCCATTCCACAGGGGAGGAAACTGAGGCTCAGAGAAACAAATCGTACGTCCGAAGTACAGCGGAGCCCGAACTGAGTCCAGAGCCCCGGACGCCACCCGTCCCTACCGCAACCGGCCCAGTCCCACCACCCCCGGCCCGCGCCTCACCTGGCCCACAGGGCCCGCGCCCACTCGCGCCGCCCGCCCGCCCTCGCGGCGGCGCCAACTGTCAGACACTCCACCCCCGGCCCGGGCTGCCCGCCCCGGAAGCACCCCCTCACCGCAGGAAGCTGAACTGACCCGCCCGCGGCCGCTCTAGCCCACCAGGCTGCCACCAGCGAGAGTGCGGCCATAACCGTCACGTGACCACCCACCGTCACCAGCAGGAGTGCGGGCGTATACGTCACGTGACCGCCCACCTTCGCCGGGCGCTCCCCTCAGCCTGTCGCCAGCGAGCGGCGCGGCCAATGAGAAAGGCGCATGCCTGGCCCCCGCGGGCCCGCAGTCTAGCAGTAGTGCGCCTGCGCGCGGCTGGGGGCGGTCAGGCGGGGATACATCCTGGAACTTGCGTGTGGGGCTGGGTCCCGGAGTGAGAGACGTGGAGTGCAGGTACTGTGCGATCTAGGGGCGCGGCGCCTCGGTTGCCCTCCTCGTGTTGTCCTCCCCGCTATAATGCATCGCCTCCCTTATGTCGTCCTCGGTCCCTTTATGTCACTATTCCTCTCCTTCTGTCTCATCCCACTTAAATCCTCACAACTCCCCTTCTGTCGCCATCACCCTCTTTAAAGTCGCCATCAGTGCCCTTAACTCGCTTTCCTTCCCCGTAAGCCCTCTTTGCCACCATAGGTCGTAATCGCTCCCTTTAAATGCGTCATCGCCATATGTTACCTGCATCCCGCTTTTGTTGCCATTTCTCCTTTATAAAATCCTCATTTCTCTTAAACCCTCATCGTACCCCCAAGTCACCTTCGCATGGCTACTGTCCCCATCGCTCTTCTTAAATCGCGTTAATGCAGCCTTTATATCATCGTTACCCTTTATGTCTTTGTCCCTCCCTTGGCATCACTGTTCCTGACAGTCACCATCCATTCCTCATGTTTCCAGCGCTCCCCATAAGGAGCCACCCAGCCTTACAGTTATTTTTCTTCCCTCCGTGTCTTCGTCATTTCCCTGTATCACAGCTCACATAACATACAGGGTACTGCAGCCCATTACCTGGGGTGTGTCAGAATCCCAGCCCCACCACTACACCTCTGGATACCTTGACTACCTTATGGCACCTTTCCAATCCCAGCTTCATCTGCAAAATGCACGTGGGGACGTGCACATCAGGGCTGAGTGTGACAATTCTGAGTTTATTCTTGTGGCAGGCTGAGCTTGACATGGTTTTTTTTTTTTTTTTTTTTTTTGAGATGGAGTCTCGCTCTGTCGCCCAGGCTGGAGTGCAGTGGCGCGATCTCGGCTCACTGCAAGCTCCGCCCCCCGGGTTCACGCCATTCTCCTGCCTCAGCCTCCCGAGTAGCTGGGACTACAGGCGCCCGCCACCACGCCCAGCTAATTTTTTTTTTTGTATTTTTAGTAGAGACGGGGTTTCACCGTGTTAGCCAGGATGGTCTCGATCTCCTGACTTCGTGATCCGCCCGTCTCGGCCTCCCAAAGTGCTGGGATTACAGGCGTGAGCCACAGCGCCCAGCCTGACATGGTGTTTTTAGCTAATATTGTTACTAACCATGCCACCCTCCACCGGGTGCAGTGGCTCACGCCTGTAATCCCAGTACTTTTGGAGGCCAAGGTGGGCAGATCACCTGATGTCGGGAGTTCGAGACCAGCCTGATCAACATGGAGAAACCCCGTCTCTACTAAAAATACGAAATTGGCGGGGCATGGTGGTGCATGCCTATAATCCCAGCTACTCCAGAGGCTGAGGCAGGAGAATGGCTTGAACCTGGGAGGTGGAGGTTGGGGTGAGCCGACATCGCGCCATTGCACTCCAGTCTGGGCGACAAGAGCGATACTCAGTCTCAAGAATAATAATAATAATAAACCATGTCACCATCACCCTCATCCAGTCACCTTCATCGTATCCTCATGGT
Organism: Rhinopithecus bieti; assembly: GCF_001698545.2. Taxonomy (NCBI): domain Eukaryota; kingdom Metazoa; phylum Chordata; class Mammalia; order Primates; family Cercopithecidae; genus Rhinopithecus; species Rhinopithecus bieti. The sequence goes on from NW_016808836.1 coordinate 2,215,197, forward strand.
CACTCTCCCCAGCTGCCCTGGTCATTCCTGGGGTGTCGTCATGGACTTCGTATCAGGACAGATACTCTGCCACAGCAGCCACACCACCTCACAGTCTCCATGTTGCCCTCACCTCTGCCACGTCACCACACCTGTGGCAGTGCCCCATTGGCCATTGTGAACCTTGCTTCTGTAAATACTTAATCGCTATCTCGTTATCTTATGGGATTGAGTGATTTCCTCCACTCCCAAAAATGAAAGCATTTAGCTAGTGCTGCGAGGGTTGAGGAGGGCTTGATGAGGGGGAAACTGTAGGTAGCTTAGGCCCAGAATTCCCTGGGCTTTTAGAATTAGGGCTACGGAGAGATGAAGCCTGTTTCTCCCACATTTAAGTCACACCTCATCAGTCCTAGGCCGGACTAGGTGGCTGTTGCCTGTAATCCCAGCATTTTGGGAGGCCAAGACAGACGGATCACTTGAGGCAAGGAGTTTGAGACCAGCCTCTCCAACAGGGTGAAACCCCATTTCAACTAAAAAAAAAAAAGAAAAAATTAGACAGATGTGATGGCACATGCCAGTACTCCCAGCTGGCTACTCAGTAAGCCGAGGCGGGAGAATCCCTTGAAGCCTGGAGGTGGAGGCTGCAGTGAGCTGAGATCGCCCTACTGCCTTCCAGACTGGGCAACAGAGCGAGACTGTCTCCAAAAAAAGAAAAACGAGGCAAAAAACAAAACAATACAAAAACAGACCTGCCTGGGCAAATAGCAAGACACCATCTCTACCAAAAAACATTTTTTTTAAAATTAAATGGACACAGTGATGTGCACCTGTAGTCGCAGCTACTCAGGAGGCTGAGGTGGGAGGATCACTAAACCCAGGAGTTTGAGGCTGCAGTGAGCTATGATTGTGCTACTGCACTCCAACTTGGGTGACAGAGTGAGATACCATCTCTAAAAAAAATTATTATTTTTTAAATGGTTGGGTGCAGTGATTGGCTCACACTTGTAATCCCAAAACTTTGGAAGGTCAAGATGGGAGGATTGCTTGAGGTTATGAGTTCAAGACCTGCCTGGGCAACACAGCAAAACCCCATCTCTACAAAAAAAAAAAAAAAGGAAAATCTTCTCAAAAAACATTTTTTTAACTCAAAAAAAAAAAAAAACAGCCAGACGTGATTGCTGACACTTGTAATCCCAACACTTTGGGAGGCCAAGGCAGGCAGATCATTTGAGGCTAGGAGTTTGAGACTAGCCTGGCCAACGTGGTGAAATACCATCTCTACCAAAAATAAATTAGCTGGACATGGTGACACTCACCTATAGTCCCAGCTTCTCAGGAGGCTGAGGCAGGAGAATCACCTGAACCCAGGAGGTGGAGGTTGCAGGGAGCCGAGATCGCGCCACTGCACTCTAGCCAGGATGACTGAGTGAGACTCCATCTCAAAAAAAAAAAAAAAAAATAAGTGGCAGGGCACAGTGGCTCACGCCTGTAATCCTAGCACTTTGGGAGGCCGAGGCAGGCGGATCACAAGGTCAAGAGATCGAGACCATCCTGGCTAACAGTGAAACCCCGTCTCTACTAAAAATACAAAAAATTAGCCGGGCATGGTGGCGGGCACCTGTAGTCCCAGCTACTTGGGGAGGCTGAGGCAGGAGAATGGCGTGAACCCGGGAGGTGGAGCTAGCAGTGAGCCAAGATCTTGCCACTGCACTCTAACCTGAGCGACAGAGCAAGACTCCGTCTCAAAAAAAAAAAAATACAAAATACAAAATTAGCCGGGCATGGTGGCACATGCCTGTAATCCCAGCTACTCAGGATACTGAGACAGGAGAATCACTTGAACCCAGGAGGCAGAGGTTGCAGTGAGCCGAGATCGCACCATTGCACTCTAGCCTGGGCAACAAGAGCGAGACTCCGTCTCAAAACAAAAAAAAAAAAAACAAAAAAGAACTACATGATCTTGGGCAACTGGCTTAACCTCCCTGTGCCTCAGTTACTGCATCTGCAATATGGGAATGAAAACACAAATTAATCATTCTGCACATAATTCTTAAGCATGTGCTGTCTATGTACCTAACACTGCTAGGCATTGGGGACACTTTAATGAACAGTACAGACAAAAATATCTTAGCTGTGCGCAGTGGCTCACACCTGTAATCCAAGCACTTTAGGAGGCCGAAGCAGGTGGCTCACCTGAGGTCAGGAGTTTGAGACCAGCCTGGACAACATGGTGAAACGCCATCTCTACTAAAAATGCAAAAATTAGCCAGGTATGGTGGCACACCCCTATAATCCGAGCAACTCGGGAGGCTGAGGTGAGAGAATTGCTTGAACCCGGCAGGCGGAGGCTGCAGTGAGTTGAGATCGTACCACTGCACTCCGGCCTGGGTGACAGAGTGAGACCCCGTCTCAAAAAAAAAAAAAAAAATCTGGCCTTATAGAGTATCCTACACTCTAGTAAGGGTAAGAAGCAATGGGTAAATAGGAAAGTAGATTATTGGATGTAATAGAAGGGGCATGGGGAATGTGGGGTCAAGGTTGTAATTTTAAATAGGGTGATCAAGGAAAGCTTTCTGAGAAAGTGACATTTGAACCAAAGACTTGAAGGAGAAGAGAGAGTGGGGCCGGGCACAGTGGCTCATGCCTATGATCACAGCACTTTGGGAGGTTGAGGAAGGCGGATCACTGGAGCTCAGGAGTTTGCAACCAGCCTGGGCAACATAGCGAAACCCCATCTCTACAAAAATTAAGCAGGTATGGTGGTGTGCACCTGTTGTCCCAGCTATGTGGGAGGCTGAGAGGTGGGGGGATCGCTTGAGCCTGGGAGTTTGAGGCTGCAGTGAGCCATGATTTTGCCACTACACTCCAGCCTGGGCAATAGAGGGAGACCCTGTCTCAAAAATAAAAAAACAACAAAAGAAAACAGCTGGGCATGGTGGCTCATGCCTATAATGCCAGCACTTTGGGAGGCCAAGGTGGATCACCTGAGGTCAGGAGTTCGAGACCAGCCTGACTAATATGGTGAAACCCCGTCTCTACTAGAAATACAAAAAACTTAGCCAGGCATAGTGGCAGACACCTATAATCCCAGCTATTTGGGAGGCTGAGGCAGGAGAATCGCTTGAACTCGGGAAGCGGAGGTTGCAGTGAACCGAGATTGTGCCATTGCACTCCAGCCTGGGCGACAGAGTGAGATTCTATCTCAAAAAAAAGAGACAGAGAAAGAAAGAATGAAGAGAGAAAGAAAGCTCTTCCCCTCTGGGGAAGAGCGTGCTAGGCAAAGAGAACAGCAAAAGCAAAGGCATTGAGGTAGGAGCAAGCTTGGAATATTTAAGGAATAGCAAGGAGGTCAGTGAGAGAGGAGAGGGGCAAGAGATGATGTCGGAGGGGCGATGGGGCACATTGTGGAAGGCCTTGTGAGCCATGCAGAAGACTGACTTTTACTCCAAGTGAGGTGGGAGCCACAGGAGGATGTGGAGCCGAGGAGGGATGCGGTCCAGTGTGACATGAAGCCATCACCCTGAGCTGTGGCAGCTCCAGAACTTCTACCCAGGATCGACTAGTGAGAGGCAGACTTGTTGGAAAGAGAGCCAGAATCTTCAGTCCGCACTCACATATCCTTTATGTTGGGAGAAAATTTCAAATATCCCTGTCAAAGATTGAGGCCGGGCATGGTGGCTCACGCCTCTAATCCCAGCACTTTGGGAGGCTGAGGCGGGCGGATCACTTGAGGTCAGGAGTTCGAGACCAGCCTGACCAACATGGTGAAACCCCATCTCTACCAAAAGTATCGTTGTGGCGGGTGCCTGTAATCCCAGCTATTCAGGAGGCTGAAGCAGGAAAAGCCCTCGAACCTGGGAGGTGGAGATTGCAGTGAGCTGAGATCGCACCACTACACTCCAGCCTGAGCGACAGACCAAGACTCCAACTCAAATAAATAAATAAGTAAATATTAATAAAAAATGGAGAGCAGGCTGGGGAAATGCTAATGGAGTTTTTGAGAGGCCAGCGCCACCACGGGGTTCAGCTCTGTCCTGGAGGGTGGGGGGGCAGGCAGCAAGGGATCTACAGATGACGAATAACAGGAGAGGCAGCTGTCATGGGGAATCTGTCCCTGGAAGCTTGAGGCAGCTTGGGTTCAAATCCTTGCTCCATTTCCTCTTCTTTTTTTTTTTTTTAACCAAAGTCCAGGTCCCAGGCTTACCCATATACTGTCTGTGTCTCTTTGTACTTGTGACTTCACCTCTCTGGATCCTTAATTCCCTAAGTGGGAGTTTTAAGAGGACTATTGTGAAAATTAAATATATTAAGTCCAATTTAAAACAATAAAACGAATATATTAAGTGCTTTGAGGCCAGGCCCAGTGGCTTATGCCTGTAATTCCAGCACTTTGAGAGGCTGAGGTAGGCAGATCACTTGAGCCCAGCAGTTCAATAGCAGCCTGGGCGATGTGGTGAGATTCCGACTCTACGAAAAAATTTAAAACTAGCTGGGCGTGGTGGCACACACTTGTGGTCCCAGCTACTCGGGAGGCTGAAGCAGGAGGACCACTTGAGCCCAGGAGTTCCAGGCTGCAGTGAGATGTGATCCCACCACTGCATTCCAGCCTGGGCAACAGAGCAAGGAGACCCTGTCTCAAAAAAAAAAAAATCAAAAATAAATGCAAGAAGCCCCACTGTCTCACTCCACACCCTGCACTTTTATAGGCTCGCGCCTCCCTCAGGGTCCCTCACGTGATGTGATGAAGGGAGATTTTGCATTGTTTGTTCATGAATTAGTTCAACAGTGTACTGCCCTGGAATACAACTGAGCTCTGGGTTCAAATTCCTGGCTGATGCCTATAATCCCAGCACTTTGGGAGGCTGAGGTGGGCAGATAACTTGAGGTCAGGAGTTCGAGACCAGCCTGGCCAATATGGTGAAACACTGTCTTTACTAAAAATACAAAAATTATCCAGGCATGATGGTGGCCACCTGTAATCCCACCTACGCGGGAAGTTGAGACAGGAGAATCACTTGAACCTGGGAGATGGAGGTTGCTTTGAGCCAAGAGCCTGCCACTGCACTCCACTCTGGACAACAGAATGAGACTCCGTCTCAAAAAACAAACTTCCAACTGACAAACCAATGCTGTGCAACCTAAGCAGGTAATTTCCCTGAGCGCTGCCACCTCATCTGAAAAACAGATGGCAACACTGCTTTGCCCTAAACTTACCATGTTACTATTTTTCTTTTTTTTTTTTTTTTTCTTTTGTTGTCTTTTCTTTTCTTTTTTTGAGATGGAGTCTCGCTCTGTCACCCAGGCTGGAGGGCAGTGGCGCCATCTTGGCTCACTGCAAGCTCCGCCTCCCAGGTTCATGCCGTTCTCATGCCTCAGCCTCCTGAGTAGCTGGGACTGCAGGTGCCCACCACCACGCCCAGCTGATTGTTTGTATTCTTAGTAGAGATGGGGTTTCACCGTGTTAGCCAGGATGGTCTCGATCTCCTGACCTCATGATTTGCCCGCCTCGGCCTCCCAAAGTGCTGGGATTACAGGTGTGAGCCACTGTGCCCAGCCCTGCCATGTTATTATTTTTCTTTCTTTCTTTATCTTTTTGCGACAGGGTCTTGCTCTCTCACTGAGGCCGGAGTGCAGTGGCGCAGTCATGGCTCACTGCATACCCAAACTCCCAGGCTCAAGACATCCTCCTGCTACAGCCTCCCATGTAGCTAGGGCTGCAGGCATGTACCACCATCCCCAGCTAATTTTTTATCCTTTTTATTTATTTTTTATTTTTTATTTATTTATTTATTTAGAGGCAGAGTCTCATTCTTTCACCCAGGCTGGAGTGCAGTGGCATGATCTCGGCTCACTGCAACTTCTACCTCCCGGGTTCAAGCGATTCTCCTGCCTCAGCCTCCTGAGTAGCTGCAGTTACAGGTGTGCACCACCAGGCCCGGCTAATTTTTGTATTTTTAGTAGAGACGAGATTTCACCATGTTGGTCAGGCTGGTCTCGAACTCCTGACCTTGTGATCCAACCGCCTTGGACTCCCAAAGTGCTGGGATTACAGGCATGAGCCACTGCATCCGGCCTAGCCTTTTTATTTTTTTGTAGAGACAAGATGTCAATTTGTTGCCCAGGCTGCCCAAGTCCCAAACTCCTGGGCTCAAGTGATCCTCCTGCTTTGGCCTCCTAAAGTGCTGGAATTACAGGTGGGAGTGAGCAACTGTGCCCAGCCATGTTATTATTATTTTTTTATTTTTCATTGAGACACTGTCTCGCTGTCACCCAGGCTGACATGCAGTGGTGCGAACTCAGTTCACTGCAACCTCTGCTTCCCGGGTTCAAGCAGTTCTCTTGCCTCAGCCTTCCAAGTACCTGGAATGACAGGTGTGCACCACCACGCCTGGCTAATTTTTGTATTTTTAACAGAGACGCAGTTTCAGTACATTGGCCAGGCTGGTCTCCAGCTCCTGACCTCTGGTGATCCGCCTGCCTCGGCCTCCCAGAGTGCTGGGATTACAAGCGTGAGCCACCACTCCTGGCTATGTTATTTTTGGTTTTGTGTTGTTGTTTTGAGACTGAGTCTCACTCTGTCACTCAGGCTACAGTGCAGTGGCGTGATCTCAGCTCACTACAACCTCCACCTCCCAGGTTCAAGCAATTCTCATGCCTCAACCTCCCAAGTGGCAGGACTATAGGTGCGCACCACCACACGCTGCTAATTTTTGTAGTTTTAGTAGAGACAGGGTTTCACTGTGTTAGCCAGGATGGTCTCGAACTCTTTACCTCAAGTGATCTACCCACCTCCCAAAGTGCTGGGATTACAGGCATGAGCCACCACGCCCGGCCCTATTATTATTTTTGAGCTGGGACATCAGCCTTTGGAAGTTGTGATGCCACTGTCTCCCTCCCCTGCTCTATTTTTTTCCAAGGCACATTCCATGTATTTCACTCATTTATTGTCACTCCCTTAAGAATAACATCTTTAGGAAGAATTTTTTTCCTTTTTTTTTTTTTGAGACAGAGTTTTGCTCTTGTTGCCCAGGCTGGAGTGCAGTGGCGCAATCTCAGCTCACCGCAACCTCTGCCTCCCAGGTTCAAGCAGTTCTCCTGCTTCAGCCTCCCAAATAGCTGGGATTACAGACATGCACCACCACGCCCGGCTAATTTTGTGTTTTCAGTAGAGACAGGGTTTCTCCATGTTGGTGAGGCTGGTCTCGAACTGCCGACCTCAGGTGATCCACCCGCCTCAGCCTCCCACAGTGCTTGGATTACAGGTGTGAGCCACCATACCGGCTCCTTTTTTTTTTTTTTTTTTTTTTTTTTTTTCTGTAATCTCAGTTTCTGGAGCAGGGCTTGTCAGCAAGTCATTACTGATTAAATATTAGTTGAATTAATAGATTAACTGGCCACTGAGCACCTGGTATGTACTTTCCTATGTTCCATGGCACTGGGGACATGGCAGTGAGTTAGACAGCCTAGCCCTGCCGTCATAGGGCTCCCAGTCAAATAGGAGAGACGAACCCATCACTAGGCATTGCCAGCAGCAAGCACTGCCAGCTAATCACAGCACTAATTTTGAGCAGGAGTGGGACAGCTTAGGTTTTTGTAGTTCCAGTTTAGAAGTATTCACCATTCATGATACTTTTTTGGATCTATTTAACTGTTTTTCAGACTGATCGTCTTCTCTCCCTAGGAGGCATAGGTAGAGGGATCAGGTCTGGGAAAGGGAGGCCCAGGGGACTGTGTGAGCCCAGAGGGCTTCATGGAGGAGATGGTACGTGAGTGGATAGAAATGAGCAAGGTGTGCTCGGCAGGAAAAGCAGCTGTGGGAGGGTCTGGTGATGAAAGTGATTTGGTTCAAGGAACTGAAAGATCATAAATATGGCTGGGGAAGAACAGTGAGAGAGTAGACCAAAGAGGTCATTCGGGGAAGATCAGTCAAGGCCCTGGCAGCCACAGTGAGGAGCTGAGACTGTGTTTTTGAGCAGGAGAGGGATACGTCAAATTCATGTGGAGGGGGATCCAAGGGAGGTGGCTGGACTGGGGACCCAGGTGGGAGAGACTAGGTCAGAGCTAGTGGGGAGGGTGATTTGGAGAGACCCTCACAGGGCCAAATTGACAAGTAGTTGGGGTCCAGGACAAGGCCCAGGGCTGGGGGCAGTCAAGGAGAGCTTTCTGGAGGAGGAGGCACCAAAGCTGAGACCTGAAGGATGGGTTCGACAACTCTCCTTGAAATGGGGAACTGGGGGAGGAAGATGGTAAGGACAATTGGGGACATAGTAGGTGTGGGAGTCTGGGGATACCTTGAAGGAGGTGTCTAGGGGGCCATGGGACCTCCAGAGCTGGAGTTCAGGGGAAAGGAGGAAACCAGACAGAGCTTTGGGTTGAGAATGAGGGAACTGAAGCTGTAATGATGGAGGAAGGTCCACAGGGGCCTGTCCATGTAGGGCTCTGTAGAACATGGTAAGAAGTTTGTATTTTGTCCTGGAGACAATGGGGAGCCACAGAAGGATATTGAGCACGAGTGGGACAGCTTAGGGTTTTAGTTTCAGTTCAGAAGTATTTATCATTCATGATGCTTTTTGGACCTATTTAATTATTTTTCGGACTGACTGGCTTCTCTTCCTAGGAGGGGCACTTATTTTAAAGGGTCCTTTGAAATAAAGGATCTAACTGCTGAAAATGAAAAAACAGTTTGCAAAACCAGTGTTCTGTTCTGTTTTCTGTAGACAATTGATGGTTCAGTCCAAAGAGGCCAGAAACAACTGATGGTTTAGTCCAAAGAGGTCTACACCATCTAGTGAAAATCAGCACCATTAAACATGAGAACATTTCTGTTTTAAACCATTTGGAAGCCCCGTGAATTTGTTTTTATTTTGTTATTTTTAAAATTAGAGACAGGGTCTCGCTATGTTGCCCAGGCTAGTCTCAAAGTGCTGGGCTCAAGCGATCTTCCCACCTCGGCCTACCAAAGTGCTGGGATTACAGATGTGAGCGACTGCTCCTGGCCAGCCTATGGATTTGTAAATGTCTCCTGTGGTGTGATCTGCCCCATGTTTCCTGTATGTAGGCTTCAGAAGCACACTCTGCATTCTCAGATGGCTTGAATCAGCCTTGACTTTTTCCCCACTCTCTCAGCCTTAATCTCAGGCTGAGATGCCATTGTCTGCACCCACCCTGTATGCTCTGGGCTTAGAACTGATACTAGCCAGTTATCATTCTGTATAAAAGTGCCACTAGGTATAGAGAGACATCTAAAATAATCTCCTCTCAAATTTTTCTATTCTGCTGCTCCATTTCTTCTGCTTTCAATATTTTTTGAGCAATTACAATGGCCTGGGCCCTAGAGCTAGAGGAATAAATCAGACACGGATGTAGCAAGGGACACATATAAATTGATTATGTGTGACTGAAGTGTATACAAGATACGAGGGCACACACAGATCTCACCAACCAGCATGTTTCAAGGGCTTACTCTGCTTCCTGGCTTCCATGGATGACCTCATTGACTTCCCAGCAAATGTGAGGTTGGTATTATTAATCTCCACATTGTTCAGAGAATGAAAGTGTGGCTTAGAGAAGGGAACCTCTTTTCCCAATTCCACAGAGCTGAGATCTGAAGTCTGAGCTGTGGGACTCTGAGACCCACCCCCTTAACCATTCAGAGATCCCCCAGCCACCACCCTCCAGTGCATATAAGATGATACTCATTTTATTTGTTGTTTTGAGATAGTGTCTTGCTCTGTCGCCCAGGCTGGAGTGCAGTGGCACAATCACGGCTCACTGCAGCCTTGAACTCCCGGACTCAAGCAGTCCTCCCACCTCAGCCTCCCAAGTGGCTGGGACCATAGGCATAGGCATGGGCCACCACACCTAGCCAGTTATTATTATAATTTTTTTGTTTGTTTTTTGTCTTTGTTTTTTTTTTGAGACGGAGTTTTGCTTTTGTTGCCCAGACTGGAGCACAATTACGCAATCTCGGCTCACTGCAACCTCTGCCTTCCAGGTTCAAGCGATTCTCCTGCCTCAGCTTCCCGAGTAGCCTGCCACCACGCCCAGCTAATTTTTGTATTGGTAGAGACGAGGTTTCACCATATTAGCCAGGCTGGTCTTGAACTCCTGACCTCAGTTGATCTGCCCATCTTCGCTTCCCAAAATGCTGGAATTACAGGCATGAGCCACCCTGCCCAGCCACCTAGCCAGTTTTTTAAGCTTTTGTAGAGATGGGGGTCTCACCTTGTTGCCCCAACTGGTCTCAAACTCTTGAGCTCAAGCCATTCTCCCGCCTTGGCCTCCCAAAGTACTGAGATTATAGGCATAAGCCACCGTGCCCTGCCAATATGGCTAATACCGGTTTATAGATGAGGCCAGCAGGGCTCAGAAGTAAAGCCCTATGCTCAACGTCACTTGGCAAGAAAGTGGCAGAGGTGGGATCTGAACCATGAACTCTCCAATTTAAAGGGCTGCTGTAAGGCCGGGCGCGGTGGCTCAAGCCTGTAATCCCAGCACTTTGGGAGGCCGAGACGGGCGGATCACGAGGTCAGGAGATCGAGACCATCCTGGCTAACACGGTGAAACCCCATCTCTAAAAAATACAAAAAAAACTAGCCGGGCGAGGCGGCGGGCGCCTGTAGTCCCAGCTACTCGGGAGGCTGAGGCAGGAGAATGGCGTAAACCCGGGAGGCGGAGCTTGCAGTGAGCTGAGATCTGGCCACTGCACTCCAGCCCGGGCGACAGAGCGAGACTCCGCCTCAAAAAAATAAATAAATAAATAAAGGGCTGCTGTAGAGGAGGAATCAAATCTCCCACTGCCACCCTCCCCTGGGGGTGGGGTGTTCAGGGATCTGTAACCCAGTGGGTTTTACTTCCTCCTTTTTGCGGGCTGTGGTGTCATACCCCAAGGGGGGCAGGACCACAAGGCAAGGGGACTCGGGGGTATTCTGTGGGCTGGGAGATGGCACGCTTCCTGGCAGTGTCCTCTCCCAGATGAGACCTGATCTCTTTTCTTTTTTCTTTTTTTTGAGACAGAGTTTCACTCTTGTTGCCCAGGCTGGAGTGCAATGGCGCAATCTTGGCTCACTGCAGCCTCCACCTCCCAGGTTCAAGCGACTCTCCTGCCTCAGCCTCCTGAGTAGCTGGGATTACAGGTGCGCGCCACCATGCCTGGCTAATTTTGTATTTTTAGTAGAGACGGGGTTTCACCATGTTGGTCAGGCTGGTCTCGAAATCCCGACCTCAGGTGATTTGCCCACCTCAGCGTCCCAAAGTGCTGGGATTACAGGCGGGAGCCACCGCATCTGGCCGAGATCTGATTTCATCTCATGTCATACCAGCGAGGAGGCAGAGCATAAGTACCACCCTGGATGGGGCGTGCTGGGAGCCCCATGGGGGTTCTAGGGTCCTGAGAACACAGGCATTGAGACAGGCTGAGGAGGAACCCCAGGACCCAGCTGCCCATGCCCACCTTCAGTTTCACCCCGCCCTGCTCCCACAAGGATCTGAGCAGTGGGCTGAGGGGCCTGATTTCCTTCTCCAGCTAAGGCCACAGTCCTCTGGAGGCTAGGATCTGGTGATGGGGCACCCTACCTAGGAGCCTGAGCCTCTTTATAGTTTAGTTTCCATAAAAGTTATATGTGCATTTAAAAAAATTCAATGCAAGTATAAAGACCTATAATGAAAAGCAACCGTCTTGTCTCTGGGGGTGGGATAGGGGATGCCTTTGCATGGGGAGCTGTTAGGAGCCTTGACAGTCACCTTTGCTGAGAGCCTCCTGCATGTCAGTGGCTCTTCTGTGTGCATTATATGTGTGTTAATTCCGTTTTTAAAATTTAGCTTTACTTTTTGTAGAGGTGAGTCCTGCCATTGTGCAGGCTGGTCTTGAACTCCTGGCCTCACATAATCCACCCTGCATCTTAGCCTCCTGGAGTGCAGGGATTACAGGTGTGAGCCACCTTGCCCAGCCTGTTAACTCCTTTAGTTCAGAGGAGTCAGTCAGATTTTAGACATCTCAAATGTTGTATATTCAAAACCAAACTCCTGGTCTTTTCCCCAAACTTGTGCCTCCCTATGTTGCCCAATCAGCTGTTGACACCTCTAATCCTTGCACTTTGCCAAAACTCAGTCATCCCTGATTCTTTTACTGCTCTCAAACCCACATCCAGCCTAGAAATGCCATCCCCTCCACCTTCAAAATGCATCCAGACCCCACCCTTTCTTTGACACTTGGCTGCCCACACCCTGGTCCTGTCCACCCTTGGCTCCTGTCTGGATGCCCCCAGCAGCCTCCTCGCTGGGCTCCCCGGCCCTGCCCCAGTCTGTTCCCCACACATAGCCACCGGGGGATCCTGTAACACCTGTGTGTGTTTCTTCGGGCTGCTGTGACAAATTGCCACCAAGCTGGTGGCTCTACACAACAGAATGTATGGCCAGGCGCAGTGACTCCTGCCTGTAATCCCAGCACTTTGGGAGGCCGAGACAGACGGATGACTTGAGGTTGCGCCACTGCACTCCAGCCTGAATAACAGAGCAAGACTCCATCTTAAAAAAAAAAAAAAGAACAAACTCATTCTCTCAGTTTTGGAGCCAGAAGTCCAAACTCAAGGTGTAGCAGGGACATGCGCCTCCAGAAGCTGGAGGGGAGATTCCATTCCTCACCTCTCCCAGCTTCTAGTGGCTCCAGGTGTTGCTGGTTTGTTGTTGTTGTTGTTGTTGAGGTGGAGTCTCGCTCTGTTGCCCAGGTTAGAGTGCAGTGGCGCGATCTCCGCTCACTGCAAGCTCCGCCTGCCGGGTTCATGCCATTCTCCTGCCTCAGCCTCCCAAGTAACTGGGACTACAGGCACCTGCCACCACGCCCGGCTAATTTTTTGTATTTTTAGTAGAGACAGGGTTTCACCATGTTAGCCAAGATGGTCTCGATCTCCTGACCTTGTGATCCGCCCACCTCGGCCTCCCAAAGTGCTAGGATTACAGGCGTGAGCCACTGTGCCTGGCCACATTGCTGGGTTTATGGCCACATCACTCTAATCTCAGCCTCCCTGTTCACATGGCCTTCTGCCTGTTCTATCTCTGAGGACAGTTGTGACTGGATTTAGGGCCCCTCCAGATAGTCCAGGATGATCTCATCTCAAGATCCTATTTCTGATTACAATTGCAAAGATCCTTTTTCCAAATAAGGTCACATGCACGTAAGTTCCGGGGATTATGCTTGTGTGGGACATATGTTTTTTGAGGCCACCACTCAACCCACTACAAAATCCAACTGAAACCCATTGAAGTGGCTCGTGCCTGAAATCCCCGCACTGTGCGAGGCCAAGGCAGGAGGTTCGCCTGAGGCCAGGAGTTCAAGACCAGCCTGGGCAGCATAGAGAGACCCTCATCTGTTTGTTTTTTGTTTTTATTTTTGAGATGGAGTTTCATTCTTGTTGCTCAGGCTGGAGTGCAATGGCACGATCTTGGCTCACTACAACCTCCACCTCCTGGGTTCAAGCAATTCTCCTGCCTCAGCCTCCCAAGTAGCTGGGATTATAGTAGCTGCCACCACGCCCAGCTAATTTTGTATTTTTAGTAGAAACAGGGTTTCTCCATGTTGGTCAGGCTGGTCTCGAACTCCCAGCGTCAGGTGATCCGGCCACCTTGGCGTCCCAAAGTGCTGGGATTACAGGCGTGAGCCATTGCGCCTGGCGGAGATCCCCGTCTCTTAAAAAACATCTGAAGCAGATCACATTGTCCTTCCCTGCTGGGAACCCACATGTGACCCTGTCCTACTCATCACAGTCCAGGCAGCCCTGCAGGATCTGGCCCTGTCACCTCTGTGACATTTCCTCTCCCTCACCCCCAGCCCACTCCACTGCAGACATACTGACATCCTCACTCTTCTCCATCCACACCAGGCACATTCCTCCCTCGGGGCCTTTGTACTGATCATTTTCCCCACAGATGTCCATCTCACCTCTCCTTGAAGTTTTTCTTCAGGTATCCCCTTCTCAGTGAGGCCTTTTCTGACCTCCTTATTAAATATCACAAACGATTCCACCCTCACCCCCTTCCCTGATCCTCTATGGCACTTACTGCGTTCTAACATTATATTATTTATTTATTATTTTGTTTATTATACCCCCCTCCTTTTTTTTTTTTTTTTTTTTTTTTTTTTTTTTTTTTTTTTTTTT